>NC_142569.1:12810000-13127500 GCF_041283825.1 Pyrus communis
CTTAGTCCACCTCTCATTCTTAAGATAGATAATATCGTTTGTTAAAAAAAAAAGAAATATTAATTATTAAATTGTCACGCAACCAATAACAAGTGGGAAACTTGTTTCATAATGACCAATCTACCATGGGATCAAAGTGCTTAGTTAACCTCATGGTAGCCGGAAAAGATTTTTTGAGGAGTATCTCTGATGAACCCTTAGTCGGTCACATGGTAGCCACTTCATATAAAGTGTTCGACACTTGACATTGCTTTGTATGGAGTGTTATAGCATCCGTGGACAGATTTTCTTAGTGTATGTCGACAACCATCCAACATGGCTGGGTAAGACTATAGCCTATAGCTCAGCAGTTGTTGGACGAAAGGCCACACTAAAAATTTACGTTTATTTTCATTCCATTTGTAGCGTGCTATTTCTTCATGGACCCACCAAGAAATTTTTCCTGAATTCGTCATCGTTGCTTCACATTTATCTTTTTCGTTTTGAGAAATTTTGTTACACCCAATTTCGTCTCTGGACACCCTCACCTGAATTTAAAATTTTCTTTGGACATAGAAATTTAAAATGATTTCAAATTTGACCTTAAATTGGAGCTCACTTATTAAATAAAATTAAATCAACAAAAAATGGGTGATTCAACATCCAAGAGGGACTGACGACCTAAGAGAATTTCCAAAGGAGATGACAAAATATCCAAATCATCATTAACAATCATAAAAAGCAGCAACAATGTTTTCCAACCGATCAGTCAAATCTCATGTGGCATGACATGGAATGACAACCCTCACCCTTGCTGCCAAATTTGACAACAGCCTTTAAATAAATTTTAATTCATTATTAAATGCTTTTTATTTCTAAAACCTATACTATAATTAATTGTTGATTGATATCGTTCCAATCCTTACAAAATCTTCAAGTAGACAACATAACGGTGGCTAATGCTTGCCACCACTACCACCTGCCCTCGCCTTGAGTCTTATAAGATTTCATTACTTCTGCCTTCTTGCCCTTCTTTTCGTCTTGGTCTTCTTCATTCTTTCCTTAATTTTACAAAGTGCAGCTTCACGTGCAGCATCACGAACTTATGGCATCTCTTGTAGATAACCTCCAAGCTTCTTGACGTCTCTTCTCCTTCACAGCTTATGATATTCTATTGTTAATGAATATGAACTTTTATTATGAATTATTTATATATGCAACATTACAATATAAAACAAAAATTATGAAAATAAAATAATGTAATAAAATAATAATTTAATTTGACATATTGGTTGGAGTGCAAAATTAAAAAAAAAAATGTCAAAATACCATATAGAATGTTAAATTCAAATTTTATGTTTAAAAATTGACTTCGCTTTTGGGATAGTCTAACAAGCCTCTTGTCAAATTATTTTTTCTTCTCATCCAGCCATTGTTTTGTACAATTGCATCTTCAAATTGTGTCTCTTCTATTTTTCATTTGTGGTTACCTTCATATAATCTAGAGGCATTGAGAGAGACCAAGGCTAAAAGGTGATGGGGCCCAAAAAGCTCACTTATAAGCTTAATCATGTCTCAAAGCCTAATTTTTATGGAAGCGTCACCAAGCCGAGAATTAATCCATGCATAAAGTGAGAAACGACGAGTATGCAAATTTACGATCATGGACGATAATATAATAGATTATGGGACACCAAGTCCATGCAAATCACACATATTTATTGTGCCAAGCGATATAATAATATTAATATTAAAATTATAATTTGAGTCATGGCAAGTATGCGACACGCTTAAATGAGCCTAAGTCATGTAATGGGGCTTACATGGGCTTGCCAAATGGATTGTGGTGTGGATGGTTATGGAAGTTCATTGGACCTATATGGAATTAGGGTTGTGGAAGACTTTGGGCTGATTGGGAGCACCAAAAGTCCAAGCCTATGATTTTGGCTTCATGTGAGAAGGTTTGAGAGAGAACGGATGAAGTTTCCCCTTTTCCTTGCAAACCAACTAGGATACTTAGGAAACAACCAAAACCCAAAGCTGAGCAAACCAATCATAACCAAATCACATGTAAACCTAGACCCACACGCCCTTTTATTGTACAGAAAATGGGCTTTCCCTTCCAAGATCACACATGAAAAAGAGGAAAGAAAGCAAGAATGAGCGTTACCAAAGATGGAGTTGTGTTGTAAGACTTGGTGCAGGAAAGGAGAAACTCTTGGCGATGTGCAAGTTGCTCTTTGTTAGAGGACACAAATGGCCTTAACGGTTGATGAGGTGGGGGTGAGAGGTAGGGGATTTACAGCTGGACACCAACCTACTCCCTCTTTCTTTTCTTTTCTTTTCATTTTTTTTTTTTACAAATGATAGAAATAATCTACACTAATCACATCTAAACTACGGCAAGGGGAATTCAAACACAAAACCTTAGGTGTAAAGACGAATATTTTTAACGAACCGAGCAATAAGTCACTTGCTTTTGATTTTTTAATTTTAGATCTTCTATTTTTCAAATCCTAAGAAATATTAAAATTCAAATTGAATTAGGCATTTGAATCATTAGACATTAGAACACATTTGTCATTACAAAAAATTAAAGATTTATGGGTGTTCAGAGATAAGAATTGAGTATAATTAAACAGAATTTCCCTTTCATTTTTGTCTTATTTTTCACATAACATGTTTCTAGATAATTCAGGGCCAGATTTTTCATAGATCGAAATTAGGCCCCAGTTATTTATTTATTTTTTTGTTAAAAACCCCAAATTAAGTAGGGAAATAAATTTTAGTAGAGCCGCTAGAAAAGCCACGCATAAAAGCATCTCGAATAGTATAGGCAAAGGAAATAGGTAAATTTATATTATAACAGCTAGTGTTGCAAGTTGCCTACTCAATTGTCTTACTGGTGTTGCAAGTTGCCTACTCAATTGCCTTACAGAAAAAGTGTCACTTCAATAGAATAGACAAACCATGTAGACAAATTTTATTTCAATATTTGCTCCTTTTATCCTTTATTTTTGTCTTCTTCTTATACATGACATATTTTATTATAAATACAGACGTGAGACCCCATTTACCTATAATGTTGAAAGTTGGCAAGTGCTAAAGCCCTTGACGAGCTCAACAAATCATTCTTGTGGCCCTCGGAGATTTTAGAGATGATGAAAAACGAACAAGAAGAAGAAGAATCTTATTTTGGGCGCTGTTTTCTCTGTCTTAAGGACAATGTGCACTTCACTCACAATTGCCCGATCTATGGAATACTTTGTAGGTAGTGTCATCGTAGCATTGATAACAGCCATGAGCCCAGCTGCTACTTGGGTGAACATTCTGGATATGCTGTAGAATTTAACATTTGATATACACATCTAATTGTATGTACTGGTTGTGGTTGACCACATATTTTCTACCCTACAGTATTGTACTGGTTGGTCAAATATTTGGGTGGCCTGGCCACACCATGCATGGAACAAAATATGTGCGTTTGGTTACGGTATTGTAATACAAGGAAGAGTGGTAAGGGTTTTAGCAAGAATGGAAGGTGACAGAAGAGATTGCATAAGAGGGACAATTGACATTAAAATTTTGAATTGCGTATAGACTATAGAGACACAAAACATGAGTTTGAAGTTAACTGGAATGCATGGCATCCCATGATGAATGTTAATTTCCATGCACTTGACTTGAACTCAAAAGAAAATCCAATGCTAAATAGATAAAATTGACTTGGAGATGTGATAAAGGCATTATTAAGATCGAGCCCTAGGAGTTTCTGGTCGCTCCATCCCCTGGTCTGGTCTCTCTGTCGTGGCAGCCTTACCTAAGAGTTCCCGTTCGCTCTCAACATACTACAGATGTTAATTCTGGATTTTGGTTTGCAGAATTGAGGTGTTGATGATGAGAGAGAAGAAGAACAAAATGGGTGATCTGAACTTGAGCATTAAGATTAAGAAAGCATTACTGAGAAGGGAAGGTTAGGAGTCGCAAGCATTTGATGGTGAAGAGCTGTGGCAAAGAAAACTCGTCATGGTTGACAATAAGTGGCAAGGGATTGCATTTGAATATTGATCATATTAATTTTACACGAATTAAGCGAATGCATGTGTTTTCTTATTCAAAATTGAACTTTCAAGTAGAGAATTCTGAAGCTCTTACGTATCTCATTATAATAATACTAGCTAAAAATAAGCAAGAAAAGGAAGCTAGAAAAATGTTTGATCATAAGATTTCTGTTTTTCTAAATTACACGTCATCAAATTAATAATCACTTTATTTAGCTTTGGATTTTTTTAGTCCGACAAATACTGACAGAATCGATCTTAATCCTAGTAAACGTCAGGTACAGGAGGCTCATATGGTGGTGTGTCCAAGGCCGACCACACAACCACCGTGCGAGGCACAAATGGTGCTCTGTCCTTGGGACGATACGGGCACTTCTCATACGGGTGTTGACCCATAGTCATACAACAAGCGCAAAACGTGACAACAGCACACCCTTCCCAGTAGCGCCCAGGGTGGCCATTAAGCTGATTACAACACTTGCAAACTATGTCATAGCCAGGGCCAACAGTAGCACCATGTGGGACATGCGTCAGGTACGGGCAATTGTGACTGAAGTGCTTCTTCTTCTTACAGCAAACTCTACAAAGCCTAGAAGCACCATGGACGTCATTGTCTTCTTCGTCTTCTTTGTCGTCCAGTTGGAGTTGAGTCATTGAGTCTTTGACATCCTTTGGTACAACTTTCTGTTTTTCTGTTTATTTGCAGTTCCATAGTTAAATACAAAAATAAAATAAAACTAATCCTCAAATCGCACAATTAAGAAGCACAAGAAAATTCCAAATGATCTCTTCCAATACAGTTGAAAGAAAATGAATGAAGCCAAGCCCCAAAATGAATGAAGAAACTCAGTATGTACACGGTGAAAACTTTTAATTAGATGTTCATTGTTCTACATCTTGGTATTTATAAAGAACATAATGAACAATAATCAGAGTAGGAAACATGAGAAGCATATAAGAAACAATAACCTCTATATGAACCCAAGTTAAGGGAATCAAGTATTGGTGTCTGCCTGACACCACACACACCAGTAGTTTGCTAGATCAGGACATGGAGAACTCTAAAACCCTAAGGCTATATTTTGGACGAGGGTTTTCTAAGTCCCAAGAAATTGATGTAGTGGATCATATAAGGTTGTATGAAGGGGATTAGAAAAGTCCTACAAGAGCATTACACATGCACGAGAGATATGTAGATGACACCTCCAAAATATGGGGCAAAGGAGGCCATTGTAGACGAAAACAGCACCAAGGTACAACAACAAAATTCAATTCAAGACAATTATAGCTTAATTTTTGACGACAGCAAACTCATCCATGCCAACTGCTTAATTGCTTGAAATACTCCGCTAAATCGAAGAAAATAAAGATTATCATGTAGTGGCAATTGAATTCCAGATACCCATTCGGGAGATATTGAGAATTATAGTACTCCTCAATTAGCCAAACCGGATAATCTTATTCGACGTCACAAATTAGCCCTAAACCTAAAAATCAGTAACATATATATATATATATATATATATATATATATATATATATATATATATATATATACCTTTTCTAAGATCATTCTCCTCACCAAGCACTTCCTTCGAAGGTCGGGCTGGATTCTGCCCCTCTCCATATGCCGATCCCAAGTCGGACTCGGATGCCATAGCTTAAATAGTTTGCGCGAGAGAGATGAGAGGCAGGAGTGCGTAAATTTGTGGTTTAAATAGGTCAGAGATAACCGACCTAAGGTTGGCCATGCGTAGCGTTCACGAGGTTCTACTAAATTTTATTTCCCTATTTAATTTGGGCTTCGTGTCCTTCTCTAATATTCTGCTTTAAAATTAAGGGATAACATTAGACAGACCCAATTTGGTATTGTTTTTTACACCAAAGTTTTCTTCATTTTAAAATGAAGCAGTAAAAAAGTATTTGATAAAAATAAAATATTGTGTTTATATTAAAAGCAAAGCCTCCAGATAGTTGTTTTTTTTTAAAGATGCTTTCATAAAAAATGGAGTTGAGCTTTTAATAGATATTTTTAATTCCTATAATAAGCTCATTAATTTAAAAAATGACATTATTTATCTTTCTAAATACATTTATCTTTGGAAAACAAAGTGACCACCACCACTACAAACCCTAACCTCTTACATGACCATTGTCATTACCACCACCATTGTTGTCACCACCACACCACAATCGCCTCCCACCCCCACTACCACCACAAGCACAACTGCCACTATCATCGTTGCCGTCGCTGCCACCTCCACCACCACCACTATCACAACCATTGCCTTCGTCACCGTTGTTGTCATCGCACACACTATTATGTCTATTTTTTTCATTATATACAATTATATCACTTTTACATTAGAATTTACCAAACGCCTTTACACTAATTTTTATACTCACAAAATTTTAAAAATATAATTTATTCAAACGCACAAGTACTACTTTATCTTGCAACTAATTATTCTTAAAACGTAACAGAAGCGGTTTTTGAAATAAGCGCAGTAATTCCAAACTGGCGCTCAGCATTGGAGTCTACTTATATTTCTCTTTCCCGTGTTTTTAAACCTTGAACGTGTTTCAATCCTTATCTTTGTTGCATGAAAAAATGTGACAGTAGGGTGTTGGAAAATAGAAAAAAGGAAAGTATTTCGATATTGATTTTCTTTTCGAGTAATGCTAGATAGACATTGTTAGATTAAATTTGCAAATCATATGATATGTCACTAATAAGAAATAAATATGTTAATTAATACAATAACACTTAAGTAATAATCATATCATCAATAACTACATCATATGGTTTACAAATTTGATTTAAAAACTAGGTCTCCCTAGCATTGCCTTTTTCCCTGCCGAGGTTTGGGTATCCCACATTCCAAAGGGTATGACTATTTCCAGTGGAGCCCGGAAGGCTAAAGAAATTTTAGCTCACGTACCTAACGACAAGCAAATCACACGTCCTCCCAAAGCTTTTAACCAAGAAATCACCTCTGTTTTTACCATCTTCGTACCTCGAACCCAAGACCAGAGGGCATACCTGCCTTAGAATTCTACGTACACATTTTCATTGGACTTTCTTGTATATATTATGATATTGATCGAATCAGTGGTTTTGTTTTATTGATCTTTCTTGTATCCTAAACTATGGTCTGGATTTCTTTCCTAGTATTGCCCTTTTATTATTCTGGTATAAAAACATTCCTGATACTTGCTGGAGCCTTATTTTCCTGTTTTAATCTCTTGTTGGAACATTCCTTTAAAAAAAATAAAAAATAAAAAAATAACTAAAAGTATGTCCAAATTAATAGGAATTTGCGTATGCTTATGTATAAAACCAGATACGGAGGTTTTGAAGAGAGGCAGGCATATATATGCAGCTTCTGAAGAGACCCACTTTAAGTTAACATAATTAAGGTGCCTCCCTTGTCTCTCTTTTGACAATATCATCAGAACAGATGTTAGCATAAAATCGCAACATCAAACTACATGCTCTTGTATTTATACTATTTATTTTTTTTCCTGGTTTTGGGCTGATTGGTTGACTCCGACTTGTGACTTGCCATCTAAGGAAGGGACAGCAGGCTTGACAATAAACCCTAGCCCTCCTTAGACCAGATTAATATTAATATGGTCAGGCACTGAAATCACTGACATACAAAAGGTCAACTTTATGGACAAAAGAAATCAATCAATTGTACTACGTACCCAAACAACAAACGAAACTCATGGAGAGGTATGAACACAATTGTTAATTCTTCGGCCTTGGATATTTAATCTCCTTCTTGAGTTATAAATATAATTTCTATTTATTTCTCTATCGTATAGACTACTTTTCAATTAATTTCTATGTGGTTCTATATATTTAATATAGCATTCAAAATTAAAAGGAACTACAAACATTGTCGTGCTCTTACCTGGAGTATTACTTGGATACGATTCCAGGGGATCAAACAACGATGGTCACATAGGTAAATTTGTTTTCTACTTTTTGTTTCTCCATCAGGTACGTTTAGGGATTCTCAGTTTCTCGTATATACATATTTATCACTATAAATTTCCTACTTTCAGTTTCAGACGAGGTGGAGAAAGTTAAAGAATTATCTTCAAAACCTTCACAAATGATAAAAAGACAAAAAACTTCACCTGCACACTCACCCATAGTTGCAACGATGGAGGGGAATGTTAGACAATGCCGAGAAACTTGGAAATTTTTGGAGGATAACATATCACTTTGTTAACTTTTGAAGTTTGTGTATTTTGTATTTTTTGTCATCCAGGAACAGAAACATGATACAAATATATAGAGGAGTTTTAGTGAGTTGCAAACTACACTTAACACTCAAGACTCTAACCTAGAACTTCCTTGAATCAAGCTGAGAAGTCGGCATAGGAAATATAATTAAGCTCCTTGAATTAAGGAGCTGCCAACCAGCTGCCAACAAGATAAGACTCTTATACATAATTAAGCTCCTTGAATTAAGGAGCTGCCAACCAGATAAGACACTTATACAACTAGATAAAGCACTACTAGGGTTGACACAAACCCTATTACACAGATAATATACAATATACCCAGAGGACTTTCAATACTCCCCCTCAAGCTGGATCCAGGAGGTTGATGGATCCAAGCTTGCCGAAAAGCCGCTGAAACTGAGGTGATGCTAAAGGTTTAGTGAATAGGTCTGCGAGTTGATCGTAGCTCTTGACAAAATGAGTTTTGATGACCTGTGATTGTACCTGTGCACGGACATAGTGACAATCAACTTCGAAGTGCTTGGTTCTCTCGTGGAAGACGGGGTTGGACGCAATGTGCATTGCCGCTTGGTTATCACAGAAAAAGAGACATGGACTGAGTAGTAGAGACACCTAAGTCGCACAGCAAACCTTTCAACCATATTAGTTCACAGGCAGTAGATGCCATGGCGCGATATTCAGCCTCAGTGCTGGATCGAGCAACTACGGCTTGCTTTTTACTTTTCCAAGTAACAAGATTGCCTCCCACAAATGTGCAATACCTCGTTGTAGACTTACGATCAATAGAGTTGCCAGCCCAATCAGCATCACAATAACCTGTGATCTCAGTGCTCTCATTCTTTTTCATGATGATGCCACGACCTATTGAACCTTTGAGATACCGAAGTAGTCTCTTGACAAGATTAAAATGCTCCATGGTGGGAGAGTGCATAAATTGGCTAGCAATGCTTACTGAATAGGCTATGTCAGGCCTTGTAATAGTCAAGTAGATCAGCTTACCCACAAGACGCTGATAATAGCTGATGTTGGGCAGTGGTTGCCCTTCCAAGCTAAGTTTGAGTTTCGTGTCAAGGGGTGTATTGACAGGTTTAGCATCAATCATGTTTGCTTCCTTGAGAAGGTCCAGAACATATTTCCGTTGGCTGAGAAAGAAACCCTTGGGAGAGGTAGCCATTTCGATGCCAAGAAAATATCTAAGTATGCCAAGATCTTTGATGGCAAAACGTTGTTGCAGTGAATGCTTGAGCTTAGTTATTTCATCCATGTTGTCTCCTGTGATGATTAAATCATCGACATAGACAAGAACGACCAGTTTCCCAGCAGTGCCCGTGCGTACGAACAATGAAGAGTCTGCATTGCTTCTTTTAAAACCAACTGTTGTGAGGACTGAACTTAGCTTGGCATACCAAGCTCTTGGTGACTGTTTAAGACCATAAATTGATTTGTGCAATTTGCACACAAGATCAGGTTCATGACTTTGAGGATGGCCTGGGGGTAACCTCATGAAGACTTCTTCTTCAAGCTCACCATGTAAGAAGGTGTTCTTTACGTCTATTTGAAACATAGGCCATCCTTTGTTAACAGCAACTGAAAGGAGTACTCTTACAGAGTTCATCTTTGCAACAGGGGCGAATGTTTCTTTGTAGTCCACATCAAATGTTTGAGTAAAGCCACGAGCCACTAATCTTGCCTTGTGTCTTTCTATGGATCCATCTGAGTTGAATTTAACCTTGTATATCCACCTGCAACCTACTGTCTTCTTTCCCTTAGGCAGTGTCTCAATGCTCCAGGTTTTGTGTTGATCAAGGGCATGCAGTTCATCTTGCATGGCTTGCTGCCAAACTGGTGATTGATTTGCTTCTTGGAATGACTGAGGCTCAACATGCTCAGATATAGTACACAGGAAAGCAGTGTGTTTAGGAGACATTTTGTGATAGGATACGTAGTGGGACAGTGGATGTCTTGGTTTGTAAGTGACAAAGTCTTGCAGTCTTGCTGGAGGATGTCTTTCACGAGTAGGATTGCGTCGAGGTACAGTCGATTGCAACTCGTAGGATGATTCCTCAGGAGCAATACTGTGGATTGATTCAGAATTGTTGGTATCATTACTTGAGGCTTGGTTGTCATTTTCAGTAGGGATATTTGTGTGATGAACAGGCCCCATTGCATCAGGTACTTCAGTGGCAAGGATTTCAGTTCTTGGCAATGGAAACAAATCCAAGTAATTCTCCCCCTCACTTGAACTATCCAGAGCTTGGCTGTAATAAGGGTTAGTTTCATGAAATCTGACATCCTTGGAAACAATTAACTTCTTAAGTTGTGGATTGTAACATTTGTATCCCTTTTGTGTGGATGAGTAACCAAGGAAAATGCATTTGGTTGCTCTCGGGTCAAGTTTGTCTCGATGCAAGGACTGAACATGGACAAAACAAATGCATCCAAAGACTTTAAGGTGTGACAGGTCTATTTTCCTGTTCTTTACAATTTCCATTGGTGATTTGAACCCCAAAACCTTGCTAGGTAACCTGTTGATCAGGTAAGTGGCTGCCATAACACTTTGAGACCAAAAACGTTTAGGTACATTCATTTGAAACATCAATGACCTAGTTTTTTCAAGGAGATCTCGATTTTTTCTCTCGGCAATACCATTTTGTTGAGGTGTGCCAACACAACTAGTTTGATGCATGATGCCATTGTTGCTCAAATATTGAGTCATGACTTGGGACATGTATTCGGTGCCATTATCAGACCTTAGAGTTTTGATTTGAGAGGAAAAATGATTTTTAACAAGACTATGAAAGTCTTTAAACACTTCCATCACTTCACTCTTTGATTTTAACAAATATAACCAAGTTGCTCTTGAATAGTCATCAACAAAGGTTATGAAATATTTGTAACCATTAAAAGACTCACTAGTTGGTCCCCATACATCCGAGTGTACAAGTTCAAAAAGATGAAAAACTCTAGACAAAGATGAATGAAGGGGTAGCTTTGTTGCCTTTGACATGTGGCAAGTTTCACAATGAATTTGTTCTTTGTCTAAATCTGGAAACAATGTGGACAAAACATGTTGAGATGGGTGTGCTAATCGCTGGTGCCACAAAAACTGGTCTTGAATGGAGACATGTACGGGTATAGACTTTGCTTGTAATCCACTGGGAGAGCTTTTCGAGATGTAATAGAGACCATCTAGGTAAAATCCCTCACCAATCTTCCTCTTGGTGACAAGATCCTGAAAAATGACATTTTCTGGTGAAAAAATGGCTAAGCAGTTTAAGGAATTTGTGATTTTTCCTACTGAGAGAAGTTGGAATGGAAACGAAGGCACGTATAAGGCCATGGACTCTATTTGATCAGATATCAAGTGAATTTTTCCCTTGCCTACAATCCTAGCACCTTCACCATTAGCTACAGACACATGTGATGGTTTATGAAGTTTCTCGAATTTATGCAATTTTGACACTTGATTAGTCATGTGATCTGTGGCACCTGAATCTACAACCCAAAAATCATACAACTCATTCATTTTAAGAGCAGTTTTGAAAGCATTCATGATACCTTTCATGCCTTGTTGAGGTAAGCGATCAGCATCAGCCAGGAAACCAGCAAACTTGCCAAGCAATGCCGAGGTACTTCCATCTTCATGTTCAGCAGCACGATCTTCCCTACCCTTCTTTTGATGGAGATAGGCTGCGAACTCATTTATAAGAGTAGCAGGATTTGCAGTGAACTGTTTGTATGGATCAGAACTGTTGAAAGATGAAGATGATGAGGTGTTGGCACGAGGATGTGCTCGACTTGTCTTCTGCGTGGTTTTGTCCTTCATGAAATCTGGCTTAAGTTCTGGATGGAGAATCCAGCACTTATCTCTCACATGCCCGATGTTGTCACAGTGTAGGCACTTTAGATGGGGGTTTTTTCCTTTGTATCTTTTTTCATTTGTCAGATACGCCCTAGCTTCAGTCATAATGGTTTTTGTACCATTGTTCATGACTTTTCTTCTTACTTCCTCACGTTGGATGGTTGCACAAATGCTAGTGAAGGATGGTAGCTCAGGATTCATGAGGATATGGCTTCTCAAATCCTCATAGTCTGAGCTCAGACTAGACAGCAATTGAAATATCTTATCTTCTTCAGTTCTTTTAAGAAGCACCGTGGGATCAGTGGTGTGAGGTCTATAGACATCCAACTCATTCCACATGCTTCTTAGATAGCCAAGATGTTGAACAAAGGTTTTACCTTCTTGTTGAACGCTGGAGATATCCTTCTTGAGTTGAAAAATGCGGGCAGAATTATTTTGATTACCATACATCTCCTTCACTGTTGTCCAGAGAGTGAGTGACGACTCGGAATAGCTGAAGATCTCAGCAATCTTCCTTTCCATGGAATTAAGCAGCCATGACATGACCAGCTGATCTTTGCAAAGCCACCCTCCATATTCAGGAGAAGTGACTCCAGGAGCAGGAAAGTTGCCATCGATGAAACCCAGTTTGGATCTTCCACCTAGTGCGAGACTAACCGCTCTTGCCCACGGTAAATAGTTGAACTCATTCAGTAACACTGAACTGAGTCGTTGATTTGGATTGATATCCATTTCAGAGATGTGAGTGGAAGGAGAAGCAATGATGCTTTCTTCCTCCGAATGCTCATCAACCATAGTTTTGCTGAAGAGAAATCACAACGTAAGATATTCAAAGACAGGCTTCAGAGGGATGCCTGCTCTGATACCATGTTAACTTTTGAAGTTTGTGTATTTTGTATTTTTTGTCATCCAGGAACAGAAACATGATACAAATATATAGAGGAGTTTTAGTGAGTTGCAAACTACACTCAACACTCAAGACTCTAACCTAGAACTTCCTTGAATCAAGCTGAGAAGTCGGCATAGGAAATATAATTAAGCTCCTTGAATTAAGGAGCTGCCAACCAGCTGCCAACAAGATAAGACTCTTATACATAATTAAGCTCCTTGAATTAAGGAGCTGCCAACCAGATAAGACACTTATACAACTAGATAAAGCACTACTAGGGTTGACACAAACCCTATTACACAGATAATATACAATATACCCAGAGGACTTTCAATACACTTCAAGGTTTACGATGCTCTAAACCTGTTACTTACACAGCAATATAAGGACTCACTTACATAAGGACTCTTACAAAAGCTGAACAACAATCTTCATGCTATATAGCCGGCATGCAGGAGAAGGTAGCAATATTCATCTTAAGAGAATTATTTATATATATCTTCAATACCTACACTCTAGTTATTTAGCCTGTTCATATTGATGCAGAGTCCAACAGTGTATACTCTCGATTATTCGTATGACAAAACGAGGCATGAACCTCGCCCAAAGTTGAAAAAGTTGACCACCACGTATGACGCAACCGGCGCAGGTAAATTAGCTGCTCTTCGCGTACTGAATTATGACATGGGTGAACGTAACAAGAAGCTTGACGTAAGTGTAGCAACCAATACAGTTAAGAAAGCATTACTAGAAGCGGCTCTGCAAAATCCCAACACTGGAGGAAAATTAAAGGGTAGTTTTTTTTTTTTTTTTTTTTTTTTTTTAATTATTTTATTTTAAAGGATTTACAAGGTAGTTTTCTCCTTAATTTGGATACTCTACTGAGTTATCAATCAATTTATTAATTAACTTCTTCTTTTTCTGGTTGACAGTGATATATGTGACATCGCATGAAGTTGAGCATAAATCCAACAACACTGTTATCGAACTGTATTTGCAATTTTTCGATCAATTAAGAGTCCTTAGCAAGATGTCAGTGTTTATCATTTATAAATTGGAAGAAGTTAATGAAACACAACTGCTGGGATGGCTAATGTACGCAACTTCCCTATTCTCTACCTTTATACATTTGTCTCTTCCGTATACATATACACATATATATATATATATAGAAATATTATTGGCACCTCAAAAATCTCATTCTACACTCCTCACAAGTGTATTTTTCTTTCCTAATATAGAAAGTTTAGAGTGTAGAATGAAATTTTTGAGGTGCTAATAACAATTCCCTATATATATTTAATATTTTCAATCATTTCAGGAGAGGAGGAGATGTACTTTTCAGGGGACATCCCTTAATAAATTTGAAGGGTGACTATTAACTTAGGCGTGTGAAATACATTACAGAATCCTCTGTTGATGAAATACTTGATACAACAAGCAATGTACCCGAAACTACCGCGCTTCTATTTACAAAATCTCAGCATGGATTAAAGTTTTTTGACGTGGAAGGCAACTTAGCCAGTCGAGTTTATATTGCAAAGGTTGAGGAAGGATTTTTGAGAGATTTGATAACTTCAACAAGATAAGGGACATGGGCACACTCATACGCTCCAGAACCTCGTTATTTTAAGAATTGCTGTAGACAAGACTTGTGCGCAAGTGATCTGAACATGTGCTTTTGACAACTTAATTTTAAGCTTTAATTGTCAATATCTTATGGTTTTTGTTGTTCCCAGCAATTTATCTATTTGATATTGTCTTTGTCCATGTTGGGTCGTAAGTTATTGTCTACGCTTACACTTACGCATAAAACACGATAACGCATAAAATCTAAAATTGATCTAATTTTTATATAGCTAATACTAATCTCATGCTATTGAGAAATTTCTTAAACAATTTTACCTGAAAAACATTTTATGCAATTTGTGATTTGCTTTGCATCTTATGTTAAAATAATCGGAATCGTTTCTATTTTTATAGCTAATAGCGCATGCAGCTTTTTCTTCCTGGCTCTGTTTTCTGACATCTGTTTCTCTCTCTAACAAGAAGTTGCTTATTTTCTTTGTTTCTTGGGAGTTTTTCAGTCGGTAAGAGTGGTAGAAGAACTTAATCATAGCGTCGGCTTCCAACGGTTTCTGGAAGTGTCTATAGTTTCTTTCTTCTTTAGTGCGGGTCGGAGTCAAAATTGGTAAATTAATTTGTGATTTAAAAATATAACATTAATTTATTAAAAGGAAACAACAAGCAAACCGTAATTTTTTTAATATATAGTTTTTTATAGTAATATTTTTAATATATATTTTTTTATCGTAATATTCGTAATTTTTGTTTAATTTTGATAGTAACAAAATTTTAAAAAAATGTATGTGAGAGTTAAAAATAATGTACAAATTAGCTCCGTTATTAAATTATCATGCAACCAATAACTAGTGCAAAACTTGTTTCCTAGTGATTGATTTACCATGAGGGTGCTCAGTTGACATTGTGGCGGCCATAAAAGTTGTTGGGGAGTGCCTCCGATGAACTCTTGGTCGGTCAGATGGTAACCACTTCATATAAAGTGTTCGACACTTGGCATTGCTTTGTGTATGTTGTTTTCGATATCTATCAACAAACTTTCTCAGTGTACGTCAACATTTATCAACAACAGTCTAACATGGCTCAGCAAGACCACATGCCAACAACTGTTAGACGAAATGCCACATTAAAAATTTACATGTTTTTTTTTTCGTCCAATTTGTATTGCGCTATCTCTTCATTACCCACCAAGAAATTTTCTCTAGATCCATCGTTGTTGCTTCACATTTCTTTTTTTCGTTGTTGTTTTACATATCTCTTTTTCGTTTTGAGAAATTATGTTCACACCAAATTTTCTTCTTTAGACGCCCTCACTTGAATTTAGAAATTTCTTTGGACATTGAAATTTAAAATATTTAAAATTTGACCTTAAATTAGAGTTCACTTTTTTATTTTTGTTGAGCAAAGGATATTGTAGGAGAGAAGATGAGTTTAGCCTCACAATGGGTTAGCAATAATGTGGTTCAATTAATCCTTTGGAAGAATCGAACCTAAAACCTCACACTTACAAGTGAAGAGAAATATCAATAAATCGTAGTTTTAAATGACAAAGTTCACTTATTAAATACAACTAAATCAACAAAAAGGGCCGATGCAACATCCAAGATGGACCTACGACCAAGCAAGCCTCTTGTGTAAAAAAAAAAATTCTTCTCATCCGGTTTTGTACAAATATATATTGCATCTTTTAATTTGTGGTTACGCTAATACAATGTAGAGGCATTGAAAGAGATTGAGGATAAGGGTCTTGAGGGAGTCGACTTGAATAGAGGCTTAGTGGGAGTGCAAGTTGTTGTTGCTCTCTGTGAGAGGACACAGATGGCCTTGACAGCTGATGAGGTGGGTGTGAGAGAAAGGGGGAGGGGGTTACAGCTCAACACCAACCTCCTCCCCTTTTCTTTTTCATTTTTAACAAACGATAGAATAATGTACACTAAACTAATCTCAATTATGTACGTGGAGGAAGATTCAAACATGGGATCTCTGTTTGAATCTCAAGTGCAAGGGCGAATACTTTTAACTAATTGAGCTACAAGTTACTTGCTTTTCATTTTTTTAATTTTTCGTTTAGTACATCGATATTTTTACACTAGGGAGAGGGGGAGTTCGCTAAGCCACACAGTGGGCAACCTAATTTGGTATCGAATTCGCCATCCACAAGATTAGAACCTAAGACCTCTCATTTCCAAGTGAAGAGAAATATCACCAGACCGTAGTACTAAGTGACCCACTTTTTTAGTTTTAGATCTTCTACTTTCTCAAATATTAAAAAATATTAAAATTCAAATGGAATTAGGCTTCTCTTTTTTTTTTTTTTTTTTGTCAAACAATAAATTTTATTAGATTAGATGTTAGATTAGCCACCGACGGGATTTCAACCCACGTCATCATGCAATAACTCAACTCTTTTCCACCACTATGGTAAATGGCCACTTGCAATTGAATTAGGCATTTGAATCAGTTGACATTGGAATACAATTGTCATTACAAAAATTTAATAGAATTTCCCTTTTATTTCTTGTCTTATTTTTTACTTGACATGTTTCTAGATAATTTAGGGCCAGATTTTGCATGGATGGAAATTAAGCCCGAGTTTTTTTTTTTTTTTTTTTTTTCAAAAACCCCAAATTAAATAGGGAAATAAAATTTAACAGTGCCCCATGAAAGGCCAAGCATAAGAGCATGTCTAATGATGTAGGCAAAAGAAATAGACAAAATTATATCATAATGGCTGACTTGACAAGTTGTTTACTCAATTGCCTTATAAAAAAAGTGTATCACTTCAATGGAATAGACAAACTTTGTAGGCAAAGTTTACCTTATTATTTTATTATCATTTCTAACATCTACTTAATTTTAGCCTTTGACGAGCTCAACAATCCTTCTTGTGCCGTTCGGAGATTTTAGAGATGATGATGAAGAAGAAGAAATTTTAGCCTTTGACGAGCTCAACAAATCCGTCTTGTGCCGTTTGGAGATTTTAGAGATGATGAAAAAGATGAAGAAGAAGAAATTTTAGCCTTTGACGAGCTCAACAAATCCTTCTTGTGCCGTTCGGAGATTTTAGAGATGATGAAAAACAAAGAAGAAGAAGAAATTTTAGCCCTTGACGAGCTCAACAAATCCTTCTTGTGCTGTTCGGCGATTTTACTTTATTATTTTATTTTAATTTCTAACATCTACTTAATTTTAGCCCTTGACAAGCTCAACAAATCATTCTTGTGCCGTTTGGAGATTTTAGAGATGATGAAAAACAAAGAAGAAGAAGAAGAAAAAGAAGTTTACTTTATTATTTTATTTTCATTTCTAACATCTACTTAATTTTAGCCTTTGACGAACTCAACAAATCCTTCTTGTGCCGTTCGGAGATTTTAGAGATGAAGAGAAGAAGAAGAATAAGAAGAAGTTGATCTTGGGCGCTGAAGAAGAAGCTGATCTTAGCTGATCTTGGGCGCTGTTTCCTTTGTCTTAAGGACAATATGCACTTCACTCTCAATTGACCATATTGGAAGAATGTCTCACCGGGCACTATTGTTGGCCCTGGCTAAGGAATACTTTGTAGGTACTATCATTATAGTATTGATAACAGCCATAAGCCATGCTGCTACTTTGGGGAACATTCTGGATATGTCGTACAATTTAATGTTAGACATACATATCTAATTGTATTGTACTGGTTGACCACATATTTTCTACCCTACAGTATTGTACTGGTTGATCAAATATTTGGGTGGCTTGGCCACACCATGCATGGAACAAAATATATGTGTTTGGTTATGTTATTGTAATAGAAGGAAGAGCAGCGAGGGTTTTAGCAAGAATGGAACGTGAGAAAAGAGATTACGTGAGTATGACGGTAATTAATTTGATTATTGTAGGCCAGGTGTAGTAAAATTTTTTAATTGTAAGTGACTAAGTTTAATTGCACTCTATCCTTAAAAATTTGAATTGGATGTAGAGGCACAAAACTGTTGAAATTAAATAGAATTTGGTTTTGGTCGAATATTTGAGAAGGAAGAAACCAACAGTCAGTTTTGAATTAAGGTCCCAATGACTAGTTTTTGTTTGATGTTTATAGTTAAGTGAATGCTTATTCTCATAGGACAAGTATATGCTTTAGATTACTACTTTTAATCAAAGGGCTGATATTGCTCTAAAGTAGCTGGAATTGTCTGGAATTGTCTTTTAGTGAAGGACAAGTAGGATAAACTTGTATAAGGGTATCCAATGTTGATATGAATGAAAAATATATGTGCTTGCTGCAAGGATTAGCACTGCACAATCCTTTGAAATTCCTTATTCTTGTTCCTTGTCAATTTCCAGAAATACATCATACCAAATACAAATTAACACACAAGAATTTATCATGGCCTCAGAGCCTAGGTTATGATCAATTTCAGGACTAGGCGTTTTGTGTGCTTTGTATCTCTAAAAAGAAAAGGGGAAAAACAAACCCAGATTTTGAAAAACCTCATCTGTTCTTACAAAGTCTCACATGGCTACCTCGAGCAGTGGATGAGACCTGAGAGCTTAATGGGTCTAACTACGATTTTTGGTCCATCAAGATGAAGACCATATTCAAATCACATAATCTTTGGAATTTGGTGGACAAGGGTTTTGAAATTGCAGAAACTGAAAATGAGTCTAGCGATGAAGATCAACAGTCTGTGAAGAAGATTTCAATAAAGGTTAATGAAACCAGAGATGCAAAAGCTCTTAGTATCATTCAAGGGGCAGTGTCTGATGAGATTTTTCCTCGAATCTCAAACTTTGAAACCTCCAAGGCTGCGTGGGATGTTTTTCAACAAGAATTTCATGGTGATAAAAAGGTTAGATTTGTCAAACTACAATGTTTAAGGAGAGATTTTGAGTACACTAGGATGAATGATGGTGAAACTCTATATGTTTATTTAACAAGAATGTCTGACATTGTGAACCAAATGAAAACTTATGGTGAGGAACTATCAAACCAAAGATTAGTGCAAAAGATACTTATTAGCTTACCTAAAACCTATGATTCCATTGCATCTATTATAGAAGAAACTAAGGACCTTGACTCTATTGAGGTTCAGGAGGTGATTGGTACTTTGAAAGGCTATAAGCAGAGGTTAAAGATGCACTCTGAAAACTTAGCTGAAAAGGCTTTTGCTAGCCTAAGTGTGACTGAGAGAGATAGCAGTTACAAGGCTCAAGGGAGCTACTCAAATCAAAAGAAATTTTGGAAAGGAAAAGGGAAGAAATGGGACAACAAGCATACTCCACAAGAAAAACCAGGAACTATGGTGATTCTACCAAAACCAAGTGTAAAATTTGTGGCAAATTACCTTATGGTGTTTGTTGGTTCAAGGGAAAACCCAAGTGCACCAAGTGTGACAGGTTTGGCCATCTAGCAAAAGACTATAATCCAAGAAGGAACCAAGCTGTCAACTATGCACATATAATAGAAGAAGAGGAAGTAAATGTCTTTTATGCTTGTAGTGTTGCAAGAACTGAAAAGAAGAGAAGAATCTGGTATATTGACAGTGGATACAGTAATCATATGACTGCATATGAATCCTTGTTAATCAATATTGACAAAAGTTTCAATTGCAGAGTTAAAATGGGGAATGGATAACTTGTGGAAGCTAATGGAAAATGAACTCTTGTTGTAGAGACAAATGGTGGTAGAAGACTCATCAAGGATGTAATACTTGTACCAGGACTTGATGAGAATCTCCTTAGTGTTGGCCAAATGATTGCTCATGGTTATTTCTTACTTTTTGAAGACAATATGGTGGAGATCTTTAATGACAAAAGCCTTCAAAACCTGGTAACACAAGTTGGCATGACAGGAAACAAAAGTTTTCCACTTATGCTAGATTACAATGACTCAGTTGCTTTAAAAGCAAGTGTTGCAGAAAACTTTTGGTTATGGCACAAGAGACTTGGACATCTCAACTTTCACAGTTTAAAGAGATTGGAGAAATTACAAATGGTGAATGGTCTCCCTGAGTTATAAGAGACTAAAGAACCTTGTGAAGGTTGCATATTGGGGAAGTATCACAGGGACTTTTTTGAAACTGGAAATGTATGGAGAGCAAGCCAACATCTAGAACTCATTCACACATATGTGTGTGGTCTAATGAAGACACCTACACTCAGTGGGAACAGATACTTTCTGTTATTCATTGATGACTGCACCAAGATGGTTTGGGTATACTTCATGAGAAACAAAAGTGAAGTATTTTCAATCTTCAAGAAATTCAAGGCGATGGTTGAACTTCAGAGTGGTCTTAAGATCAAAAGACTAAGAAGTGACAGAGGTGGTGAGTTCACTTCATTAAAGTTCCAAGAGTTCTGTGGAGTAGGATTACAGAAGCAATTGATAGTGGCCTACACACCACAACAGAATGGTGTAGCTGAGAGGAAGAATAGGATTGTGGTTGAAATGACCAAGTCAATGCTACATGACAAGAAAATGCCATTTTCCTTTTGGGGTGAGGCTGTCAATACATCTGTGTATCTCCTAAACAAGTGTCTAACTAAAGCACTTGCGAAGAAAACATCGTTTAAGGCATTTAGTGACAGAAAACCAAGTGTGAAGCACTTGAAAGTGTTTGGATCAATCTGCTATGCACAGATACACTCTTAATTAAGACGCAAGCTTGAAATCAAAAGTATCAAGCTATGGAAGCTGTGAAAAGGGCTATAGGCTCTACAATATTGAGTCACATAAAGTGATTATCTCAAGAGATGTGGTGTTCCAGGAGAATGAAGCATGGAATTGGGAAACCAATACCATTGACCCCATCTCATTTTCACTAACAATGGAATAAGCACAAGCTAATGTGCAAATTGAGAATGAACCTATTATACAGGATGGAAGTGAAAATGACTTTTCAACACCAACACAAGGATCTAAGTCTTTTACTTCAAACGCAGAAGGACAAGAATTGTAGGATTCCTCCTCAGAAACAACTCCATTGAGAATGAGGAGTTTAGATGAGATATATGCAGCATGTAACTATTGTGTTGCTGAACCAGAGAGTTTTGAAGAAGCTGAGAATGATCAATCTTGGCAGAAAGCAATGAGTGAAGAAATTGCCATGATTGAGAAGAACTCTACTTGGAAATTGGTAAATAAACCAAGTGATAAACCTGTGATAGGAGTGAAATGGATCTACAAGACCAAACTGCATTTGGATGGATCAATACCGAAGAGCAAAGCAAGATTGGTTGCCAAAGGTTACTCACAACAACTGGGGGTAGATTTCAATGAAACCTTTTCCCCAGTGGCAAGGTTAGATACCATTAGAACATTGATTACTCTTGCTGCTAAAAAAGGATGGAAACTTCACCTGTTAGATGTTAAATCAGCCTTTCTAAATGGTACTCTGGAGGAAGAAGTGTATGTGGATCAACCACAGGGATTTGAAGTTCCAAATGAAGAATAGAAGGTTTATAAGTTAAACAAAGCACTGTATGGACTCAAACAAGCCCCCAGGGCTTGGTACAGTGCGATATACTCCTATTTCAGCAAGAGTGGATTTAACAAAAGTCCTAGTGAAGCTACATTGTATACAAAAACTGGTGAGAACTCCGAGATGCTTATTGTGTCTATATATGTTGATGATGTGGTCTTTACTGGTAATTGTGAAGAAATGATTGAAGAATTCAGAAGAGACATGATAAGACAATATGAGATGACAGATCTTGGCTTGTTGCATCACTTCTTAGGAATTGGAGTAATACAAAAAGCTACTAGGATTTTCATACATCAATGGAAGTATGCACAATCATTGCTTGAAAGATTCAATCTGAAAGGATGCAAGTCTGTGGCAACACCATTGATCACAAATGAGAAACTTTGTAAAGTGGATGGTTATGAACCTGCTGATGAAAGCTTATATAGGAAAATAGTTGGAAGTTTACTTTACTTGACTGCCACAAGGCCTGACATTATGTATGCAACCAATCTCTTATCAAGGTTCATGCATAATCCCACAAGAATTCACATGGGAACTACCAAGAAAGTACTTAGGTATATCTCAGGGACCTTGGACTATGGAATCAAGTATGAAAATGGAGAAAAAGCAATTTTGGTAGGCATAGTGATTGGGGTGGCAATGAAGATGACATGAGAAGTACCTCAAAATATGCATTTACATTTGGTTCTAGGATATTTTCTTGGGCCTCTGTCAAGTAACAAAGTGTTGCACTGTTTACAGGTGAGGCATAGTATGTGAGTGCTGCAGTGGCTACCTCCCAAGCTATATGGTTGAGGTTTGTGTTAAAGGATTTTGGTGAAATGCAAGTGGATGCTACACCACTTATGTGTGACAACACATCAGCAATAGCTATAACCAAAAATCTTGTTTTTTCACCAGAAAACCAAGCATATCAAAAGAAAGTTTCACTTCATAAGGGAAGCTTTGCAGCAGAATACCGTTGAACTGATCTACTGCAAATCACATGATCAAATGGTAGACATCTTTACCAAAGCTCTACCAAAGGAAAGATTTGTCTATCTTAGAGGAATGTTTGGGTCAAAACCGGAATTCATTTAAAGGGGAGTGTTGGAATTAAATAGAATTTGGTTTTGATCGAATATTTGAGAATGAAGAAACCAACAGTTAGTTTTGAGTTAAGGTCCCAACGACTAGTTTTAGTTTGATGTTTACAGTTAAGTGAATGCTTATTCTCATAGGACAAGTGTATGCTTTAGATTACTGCTTTTGAATCAAATGGCTGATATTGCTCTAAAGTAGCTAGAATTGTCTGGAATTGTCTTTTAGTGAATGACAAGTAGGATAAACTTGTATGAGGGTATCCAATATTGATATGAATGAAAAATATATGTGCTTGCTGCAAGGATTATCACTGCACATTCCTATGAAATTCCTTATTCTTGTTCCTTGTCAATTTCCAGAAATACATCATACCAAATACAAATTGACACAGAAGAATTTATCAAAAACATGATGAGTTTGAAGTTAACTGGAATGGCATCGCATGATGAATGTTTCCATGCACTTGACTTGATCCAAAAAGAAAATGAAATGCTAAATTGGCTCGGAGAAGTGAACGAGGGCATCATTAAGATCGAGCACTAAAAGTTTCTGGTCCCTCAATTCCCTGGTCTGGTGTCTTTGTCGAGGCAGCCTTACCTAAGAGTTCTTGTTTGCTCTCAACGTACTACACATGCTAATTCGGGGTTTTGGTTTGCAGAATTGAGGTGTTAATGATGAGAGAGAAGAAGAACAAAATGGGTGATCTGAACTTTGAGTATTAAGATTAAGAATGCATTACTGACAAGGGAAGGTTAATTAGGAGTCGCAAGCATTTGATGGTGAAGAGCTGTGGCAATGAAAACTCGTCACGATTCGGAATTAGTGGCAAAGGATTGCACTTGAATCTTAATCGTATTAATTTGGCATGAAATAAGTGAATGTATGTGTTTTATTCTTATTCAAAGTTTAACTTTCAATTAGAGAATTCTCAAGCTCTTACTTATCTCATTATAATACTAGCTAAAAATAAGCAAGAAAAACACCAGCAAAATCGATCTTAATCCTAGTAAACGTCATGTACAAGATACTCATATGGTGATGTGTCCATGGCCGACCGCACAACCACCGTGCGAGGCACAAATAATGGTGCTCTCTCCTTGGGACGATACAGGCACTTCACATACGGGTGTTGACCCAGAGTCATACAACAAGCACAAAACGCGACAAAGTTTCGCCCAGGGTGGCCACCAAGCTGATTACAACACTTGCCAAATATGTCAGAAAGCGAGGGCCAACAGTAGCACCATGTGGGACATGCTTCAGGTACGGGGCAATTGTGACTGAAGTGCTTCTTCTTCTTACAGCAAACTATCCAGAGCCTACAAGTGCGCACCATCATCGTCGTCATCTTCTTCTTTGTCGTCCAAGGAGACTTTCTGTTTTTTTGTTTGCAGTACCATAGTTAAATACAAAACTGAAACAAAACTAAATCGTCAAATCGCACAAATTAAGAAGCACAAGAAAATTCCAACATGCGTGTTACAAATGCATGAGAGATATGTAGATGACACCTCCAAAATAGGCATTAGCGAATCCTTATCATACGCCTATCGGCCAATGAAATGGTCATGGACGGTTTTCTAATCCCTTCTATGTTAATTTGTGGCCAATTCCCTTCTAACTTACATCTACTCCTTAAAAACTTGAAAAACCCTCTTCCAAACATCACAGCCTGGGGTAAAGGAGGGCATCGTGGACGAAAACAGCACCAAGGCATATTAACGAGTTATATACTGTCACATCCCGACCCGGACTCCCACCACATTCCCGGCTCGACTCCACCGTAGTACGATATTGTCCGTTTTGGGTCCCGGCCACGTTTTGTTTATGGTAACTCACACGAGAACTTCTTAGTGGGTCACCTATTCTAGGAATATACATATAAGGCTTACATAATCTACTCCCCTGGACGATGTGGGATGTTACATATACAAACAACAAAATTCAATTCGATTCTATTCGATTCAAGACAATTATAGCTTAACTTGTTACGATAACAAATTTAACTCATCCATACCAACTGCTTAATTTGCTTGAAATACTACGCTAGATCGAGGAAATAAAAATGATTATGTAGTGGCAATTGAATTCCAGATAATATAGTACCCAATTAGACAAAACAGATAATCTTCTTCCATGTCATGAATTTACCCTAAACCAGAAAATCAAGAGCATACCATTTTTACGATTATTCTCCTCATCAAGCACTTCCTTCGCCGGTTCGGCCTGATTTTGCCCCTCTTCCACGTGGTACATGGCCTTGTCAGAGAGAGAGAGAGAAAGCAGGGAGATTTGCAGGAGTTAGGGTTTTAGCGTTAGGGTGGTCAAAACCCCCCTTTTGTGTATCAAGGTATTTTAGAGAAGAGCAACGTTATGTAGACCATTTGTTCAAAAAAAAAGAAAAATAAAAAGTTAGGTAGACCAACTTTTTAAACCATATTGTACCTATATTCCAGACATATTGAAAAATCTTTTCAGCACTTAAATAATAATCCAATCATCAACCATCATTTTGTATTTACACAGCATTGTATTTACGCAGCAATAGAAAGAATGATTATGTTACAAACGACCCTTATATCTTGACACTCAAGTGCCTTTCACGCTTTAATTCCCTTTTTAATTTTTTTGAAGGTAAGATGACAGAGAAAACCCCAGTTCCTACGAGGACAATTCTTTTCTTAAATCCCAAGAAGCCGAAAGGTATAAATTGAGAATCAATCAACTGAGAAGAAGGTTTTAGAAATGTCTTGAAAATGGCTGTCCTCCGACTCCTCCCATCTTTTCAATGCTTCCATTGCAGGACTCCTCAATTCCCGTCTTTTCATTTAAAACTCTCAATTCCCAACTCTTCTCCGATTTTGACCCGAAACTGCAAACCTTTTCTGACCGAAGATACAGGCATGGCTGTTCCGGAAGTGGACAAGAAATTGCTTGGAGAGCTTGAAGCAATGGGATTTCCGAGACCCCGAGCAACTCGAGCGCTTCATTATTCTGGTGAAGCTTTTTCTTGCTCGTATTTTCAGCTTTGGTTTAACAAGATTATATGTTTGGACTTTGTGACTTTTTCACGGACATGGGAGTAGATTAGACTATTTCTCAACTAGAAAAAGATTTGTGATTTTATAAAGTGTGCGTAAACTTGATTGTTGAAAGTGTTTAATGGTAGAGGACTGAAAAATTGTGAAAGGGCTTAGACAGAACTCCTTCATATAAAATGAAAAGCTCTTATAGTTTGCTAATTGCTCCACTAATGGTGATTGCGCAGTCCGGATTTAATTAGCTTCTCCGGGTTGTTTAATGAATATTCTTTTGAGAGGATATAGGAGTTTTATGTGTTTTTCAGGCTTGGATTAGTTGAACTTGAATTCATGATCACGTGCTGTTTTGAATTTTAATCAAACGCATTTTTCTTTTCGTTAATTTCTTGAATGATCATGTTTCTCAAGTTTTCAGGTAATTTCAATTTTCTTTTATGCACTTTTTACCAGGTAATGCCAGCTTAGAGGCTGCTATAGATTGGATTATTGATCACAATGATGATCCGGACATTGATGAGATGCCCTTGGTATGGTTTGGAATATTAGCCGGCGCTGCGCTTCTTTCTAACATTGCATATGATTTTTCACTGCTACAAACATATAATTTCCTGTTCGTTTAGGTTTTGAAGCATGAGATATTGTCCAGTTGGTTTTCATTTTGTTTTTGGTGGATCTTTATTTCATATGCTGGAAGAGTAAAAGATCTTTCAGTTGTATATATCATTCATTTTTTATAGGGCGTTTGAAATCATTTTATCTACACATACTGTCACTGCATTTACTTTTGCAGTTTTGCTTAGTTGTTCAAATACGCACAGGTAACTGTGGACATTAACATCGAATCTCCAGAACCACTCTACATCACGGAAGGGATGAAATTGAAAGCACAGGAATTAAGGTTACTTTTTCCTCAGCTCATTAATCTTCCGTATTTGATTTCTTCAAGTAGTCTGATATTTGAGACTTTTAAGAGTTGTCTTTCTAGTTATATCCGATTCCTTATTGTTGTTTTTTGTTTTTTTTTCCTTATTATTAGGAATAGAGCACGCAAGAAGAAGGGAGAAGAAGAAAAGAAATTGGAACGAGAAAGGGAGAAGGTGTTAAAGAAGGATTCGCCGATGAACTTTCGTACCGTTTTCTTTTTCAGATTATAAAGTTATGCTTGCTAATGAGTTGGTTGTTACTGAATTACAGAGCATGTTATCCGTGTTTGCTTGTTCTAATTCTTCGATCTTTTGACTAAAATTATAGTGGGAATTCTGTTTATTTGTTTGTTAAGCACACTCTTTACATCCCTAACCTATATATGTTGTAAACTTAAGTTGAAAAAGTACTTTTGTTTTCGGTTCTAACTAATCCGTATACTATTTTTGTTTCAGGAGAGGATTCAATCTGGCAAGCAACTCTTAGAAACAAAGCGAATTTTAGAAGAAAATGAAAGAAAACGGTCTGCGCTAATTCACATTTTTTTTTTCTATTGTTTCTGTCTGGTTTGTTTTTTTAGCCTATATATTACTACTTTGAGAATTATCTATCAACTTCTGAGTGAAACAATATTTTCTCAGCAATATAGAGTTCCGGCAAGCTGAGAAGGAGGAAGAGAAACGAGCAAGAGAGAGAATTCGCAGGAAATTAGAACAGGATAAGGTGCTTGCTTAATGCTGATCCACTTTTCTTTTAGGCTTTCCCTACCAATGGAGGCTCAGTAATGTTACATTACTCAAAAAACTGTATGCATGCCCTTTGCAGTTAGAAAGAAGGGCCAAGCTTGGATTGCCACTGGAACACCCTGCACCCGAGAAACTTTCAACACCTTTAGCAAGTGAACAACAGGTATTGATATTTTGTAGTGACCTCTATAGACTATGTATTTAATTTTCCTCTATAAGACAATCTCATCAAAAAGTATAATTCTTTTTTCTTCTGGGAATTGCAGAATGAGAATACAAAGTATCATTAATGTTCTTTTCCTGATCCTTAATATCAGATTCCAATTCGTGTCAGTTCTGTTGCAAAATCGGAACACATGAGAGAGTGTTTAAGATCCTTGAAGCGCAACCACCAGGTAAATGACTCCACTCTCTGTACACCAAGAATTGGAATAGTAGCGCGTGTTCGTACTGGCTGTTACAAAAGGGAAAATAATCTTGCTCCAAATATATGGCATGTAACTGAAGACTAATTTATTGAATTATACAGTAATTATGATCTTAAACCCATTTTAAGCAGTATTCTAGAGGATACCTTCTTTGTCCTCCTTAAGCTACATTTTTATTTCGTTCAACATTGGTGTAGAACTAGTGAACTACCATTAATTTAATTGATCCACATTAGTCTATTGGTTTTCTTTGGTTGGTCTAGGATGATGATTCTAAAGTGCGAAGGGCCTTCCAGACTCTGCTAATTTATGTGGGAAATGTTGCAAAGAATCCTGATGAAGAAAAATTCAGGAAGATCAGACTCAGTAATCCGTTGTTCTTGGTAAGCTGTGTGTTGATTTGTCTCTTCTTTTTCCCCAAACAAGTGAGTGTGTGTGTGTGTGCGGCGCATGTTTGTTTTGAACACTATCTCATTGGCTATATAGCAATGCTGATAGTCTGGTAACTTGTGATGATTGTGTGTGTTTGTGTGTCTAGAGTAGATCAATATAATGAAATATTTCTTTTATAAGTAAAATCAGAAGGTTTTGAAAGATAATAACGAACAGTTGTTGTATATTGTCTAAATTTTTATTTCTTAAACAGGATAGAGTTGGCAGTTTGGTTGGAGGAATCGAGTTTCTTGAGCTCTGTGGATTTGAGAGAACCGAAGGGGAAGAGTTTTTGTATCTTCCTCGGGACAAGGTTGACATGGCCACATTATACTCAGCTGCTTCTCATCTGAAGAATGCATTGACGAACCCCTTCTTCGGCCTTCTGCAGTATTGATGAATTGTTTTCTCTAGGAATATCATGTTAAAGTTCTTACATTGAGCCTCTTGCCTTGGTCTAAGAATTTTACCTTGGGGAAAATCAAGAACTTGTAAAAATGAATGTAGTTTAGTTTGTTTGATCTGGTAGCACAGTAATTTAATTTGTTTGATCTTATGGAACTGTAATTTTACACACTTTCACCGACGTATCCTTTTTCTTTTCTTACAGAACCCGGTTTATTTATTGCCACTGGATTCAAAGAAAATCAAGGGGCATAAATAAATAAGGG
Source organism: Pyrus communis (assembly GCF_041283825.1). Lineage (NCBI taxonomy): Eukaryota > Viridiplantae > Streptophyta > Magnoliopsida > Rosales > Rosaceae > Pyrus > Pyrus communis. The sequence continues at coordinate 12,839,424 of NC_142569.1, forward strand.
TGTGCAGAAGCAGAAAATCAGCGTGTGAAAATCATTTTCCTAGAATAATACATTCAAGACATGAATATCTTATGAGTACGAATGAGAACGAATTTGGTAGAAAGCTTCTCAAATTGGAACGAATGCATTGGTTTATCTGATTCGCCGATCATCAACCTGCAGAACAACTCCATTTTAGATGTGTAGTCGAATGTCAAGTGCTTAGGCTCGGCTCAAATAATTCTATTATGATTTTATATATATGACTATACAAATCTTGTGTTTTATTCTTCCATCATCAACCTGCGAAACATCTCCATTTGATCATCAGGCAGTCCCAGGCAAATGCTAAGGCCTCCGTTGCCACTGGCCAGTCTCAGCAAAAGCATGACAAGGCCCGGCTTTAGTAGAACCGAAGTGGCGCACTTAACTTTTCCCCATGAGAACTCATCTTGCTTTAACCCTAATTTCCACCATGTTACAAGTGAGAAGCTGTCCTCCTCCCCACAAGGCACCCCTCTATTCACCTCTAGCCAATCTATCCCTGACCTCACATACTCATCATCCAATCTCTCCACCCTTTCTTGCACCTTCCTCACAAGGCAAGACGACCAATGCATTGCCAGCAAACCCTGGTGGGGCTTGGGGCACAACGCCTTTGCAAACATCAGACTGGAAAAAATGGCAGAAGTTTTTTCGTCTGGCATGTTAAGCGCGATGCTCCTCGCCTTCCATATTTTTGCCGCCACAACTTGAAAAGTAGTGGATCCCTTCAACCTGCCATCTTGGCCAACCTTTTTCAAGCTAGCCATGTTATACTATCCCAGAATCCAACAGTATGAAACTAGGGTTACATTTTAAACAATATAAACAGCATGGCATATAAAGCATGCAGGTTTTGATTACAGAAACACTTACATGCAGCCATGGACATTCTTGGTGCAAATTAGAAGTAGTCTTCTACTTCCAGTGCCCCTCAATGAACCGTACTAACGAAATAAGTTTGTAGTTTTGGTGAGATTCTTGGTGCAAATTAGAAGTAGTCCTCTACTTCCAGTGCCCCTCAATGAACCGTATATAAACAAGCACCGAACCCAAGTCTTGATGTCCGAAATTTAATTTGCATTCCTATTAAATAAGAAAAATAGTTAGTTAGCTATACATACATACATACATACATACATACATATATATATATATATATATATATATATATATATATCATATATCATATGTCCACAACAATCATTAAAATCCTTTAAAACAAAGTACATGAGGGCCTAAAAATTATCAAATAGATCCGGTTTAATGCTACAAGAAACCCCAATGCCAAATGCTTCAGCACTATCAACTATGCCTATAAATGAAATTGTACCAAATATTATAAAGTTTGGTTGTTGGACGGGTGTGATATATGCATTAGTTATTTGGGTTATAATCAGGTTATAGTGGGTTGATAAATCGATTTGGACATGGTCAGGCAAATGATCAATTTAACTCAATAAATAATCGATTTGGATTTAATACTGTCGGGTTATAACTTATCACCAAGAAAAAACCTATTTATTCGGGTTTAAATTTAGATTAAACATGGATGAGTTCAGGTTAACTCACTTCAAACTGCACTCCTAGTTTTGGACGACACAATTTTCCAAAAGGGTTATTATACAAAACAGTCCAGATTTGCATGATCAATAGAAATGGTCTATGAGATTGAAAATCAATAGAAATCGTCCCTGATATTGTTCACCATCCATGACTTTGGTCCTTTCCGTTAAAAACGATTTTGGGTAATTTTCAAAGCTTTGTAACTCAATCGTTTCTTAACCAAATTCGACCCATAATATATCAAAATGAAGATAGGAAAGTGTAGAACAAGATTATACCTATTTGGAAACCCAATGGTTGCTGGAGATGACCGGAAAATAGCTTGAAAGGTGACTGGTCCGCATGAAAACTGGAAAACTCGTCGGAAACTAGGTTAACTTTAAACGTTCATAACTTATTCAATACTCAACCAAATCGAGTGATTCAAAAACGAAAATAATACTTCTTGACGAGACGAAGAGAATGGTACCTTTTTCGAAGGCTAACTCGCCTAGGTTTGGTCGGACATCTCCGGTGATCATTGGGCTTCCAAATAGGTATAATCTTGTTCTACATTTTCTTATCTTCATTTTGATATATTATGGGTCGAATTTGGTTAAGAATCGATTGAATTACAAAACTTTGAAAATTGCCCAAAGAGTTTTTAACGGAATGACCAAAATCATGGATGATGGATAACTCGGGACCATTTCTATTGACCATGCAAATCTCAAAGATCATTTTGTATAATAACTTTTTTCCAAAATTAATTTAAGAAGTAAAAAAGGGCAAATTTTTTTTTTTTTGTTTTTTTGTAAAAGGCGCCAATGCGGTGCGTATCACAGCACTAATTCACCGTTGGCCAAATCCCCCTCCGAACAATCAAAAGATGCCGAGATCCGAACCCGAAATATCAAGTGACGGCGTCATAATATCTCAAATTGTTTTACAGCTGAACCGGCTTTCTCCGTTTCCAATCAAATCTCTCTCTCTCTCTCTCTCTCTCTCTCCTCTCTGGAATTCAATTACTTCCGCCTCTTTTACAGCGTTCATCTTTTTTCTCTCACTGATAAAACGAGGGTTAGGGTTTCCCAAATATTCCCCCTTTTCCTCTCTCTGCATGTCTCTCTAATATTTCGAATTCCAGACTGTTAGGTTGTGCTTTTTCCCCATTTTTTCCCGACCCGTTAGGGTTCAAGTGTGAGTTCGGAGTTAGGATTTAGGGTTTCTTGTATTTAAGGGAGATGTATGCTGATCGAGAGGAAGCTGATACCAAGTTGTCCGCAAAGGACCGCCTCAATGGCGGCTTCAGGGAGGACTCTGGTCGCCGTAGACAGATAGCTGGAAAGAGGTTCGCTTTCTCTTCCTTCCTTTTTCTTGTTTTTCCAAAGAACGGGAATCGATGGCAATGATTCTTCTGGTAGTTTGTGGATTTTGGTTTAGTTTGCACCGATTATATGTTTTTGGGTTTGAATTGTGTATGTTAGAGTGTGGTTTTTGTTGCCCTTTTTCTTTGTACGTTGCAGAATAGTTTTCGTGATGCGCTCGATTAATAGAAATATCAGTTTTTGGAGTTGGATTTGTATTGATAGTCAAAGTAGGTGGAAAAAGTTCAGGAATTTGGTCTCAGTTGGCAACTTTAATAGCTAATAATGATGATAGTATCCTTATAAATAGAAAAGGTTGGATATTGATAAACAATTCTTTCAAATCCAATATGATTACGCAAGTAACAATAGTCCACAACAGTTTTATACTTTCAAAATGCTGGATATCAGGCTTACAGCATTGTTATCAATACCATTAAACATGTATGCAATTGAATTGGTATTCATATCCATCGATCTCCTTTTCATTGAAATGAGGACTCTTTACAAAGTGGTATGTGGAATCAAATTTGGATACCATTGGACTCCTTGTTTTACCATTTTCTCTATTTCTACCACTTGACTCTTCATATTTTTATTACAAAAAGTTGTTATTTTTGTATTTCTAGTAGTGAAAGTTGTGACCTCTTATTTATGTATGACTTACATCTGTGTTTGATAAGACAGAATTGTGTGGCAGTGGCAATGTTATTAGCACAGTTGATTTTGTGTTTGTTGAAATGAACTGATGGGGTGCATGATAAGTCTGGTCCTAGTTGATGAATTTTGAAGACTTCAATGAGAGCACTTGTAATTGTTTCATTCTTGATGAAATCCTTGTAGTTACAAAGATACTGCATTTGGTGTTGCAATTTGGCCTTCACCAGATTCTTTGACCCATTTGGTGCATATACTTTTTGTCCAAAACTTTAGAGGATGCAATTTGTTGAATGGTTACTTTGTGTCAATTCAACTGTTAGTGTTTGATTGGACTAAGGTTATTCAGTCCAAAAAGCTTCATAATTGAGTTCATGGCATATCCTTTTGCAGGCAGAGACAAGATGGCAAGTGGGAGCATGATCTATATCAGGATGATCCTCAAGATTCAAGTATGGGCTATGACACTTTCACCTGCAACTAAAACTTCAGCTATGGCTTTATCCCATTGAGTCATCTTTCTTTGGTTGCTGACTGTGTGTTAATATCTTGTGAAGATCGAAAAGTCGATGCTCGGGACCTTCGATTGAAGCTCCAAAAGAAAAGTTTCAAAAAAAGTGGAAATCGATCCCTTTCAGGTGTAAGGGACCTGCGCGAAAAGCTATCTGGTACTATGAATCCACAACCAATGAACACTGATCCACCAAAACCGAAAGTGGAGGCTGCCAAACCAGCCAGGAGAAGTATTGCTGTTGGCACCCCTGCAACAGAGACTAAAAAAGTGGCCAACCCAGCTCCTAGGAAGAAGGCTTCACAGAAGGCATGAAGTGTTTTATTTTTTGTAATTTCATACCAGTAAGCACACACTCACACACTTACACTCGGTGTGTTTGAGATTGCTCTCGACATATGATTACTAGAATTAATATAGTTAGGTTCTCTTTACTACGTTGCTCAAGAGGAAAACTTTTCAATATTTAAAATGTTTCACCAAGCGGAAGTTTGCTTTACGACATATAACATGTTGATTTTAGATATGTGTTGACCCTACTATCTTTTCCATTCCCTTTTTTAATTTCTATTTGTTTAAGGGGCCAGAATGGGATGGGTTTGGGAATAGTATGTATATAGCAGTTACTGGGTTGACATTACAACATTACAACATAGAAGTATGAGGTTTCATTAGGACTTGATCTTAAATATTGTCTTCATGTAGAACGAATAAGCAGTTTCATACTTTATTTTGCACCAGAAAGGGTGGCCTGAAGGGACTTTCTAACAGGCTTCTTAAGAAATAAATAAGAATAAGACTTCTTTACAATAATCGGCGTGACAGGAAGAAATCATTTCATGAAGTGGTTCATCAATTGTTGGTGGTATACGGGTATTTTTACGTTGCAATGTCTTTGAGTAAGCATAAAAGAAAATTCATTTTGTTTCTAGATTGAAGTATTGAGTGTCTATGTTCCAATATCCCATCCTAAGACATACACACACTCATTACGACAGTTGGCTCTTAATTTCATGACGCATACCTCTTTTGGTACAGGCTGGTTCATCAGTGGATGAATTTTTGACGTCCTTGGATCTTGAAAAATACTCCATCACATTTCAGGCAGAGGAAGTAAGCAGATTACAGCTTTTTTTTCTTTCTTTTTTCCACCACCTGCATTTGATTACCTTCGAGTGCTCAATTCCATGTGTTTATGCAGGTTGATATGACAGCTCTTGTGCACATGACTGATGAGGACCTCAAGGCTCTAGGAATACCAATGGTAAGCTCAACCAAATTCCCAGATAGAATTCTTGAAACATGAATTATGAATATCGTATTCGTATCCCAATAGGCAATATGTTATACGCATTTGTTGTTTTCGAAACTAAGAAATCCATACTTATTTTATGTCGACTTTATTGTTACTGAACCTGTGGTATGCTCTTGTGATTTGAAGTATACTAGTTTACATGTTTGTTTGTGGGTGCATGTCAGAAAACTTTGTACAACCTATGTTTCAACATGCTAGAGTGGCATAAAAGCTTTTTGAAGTTATTCTTGAATCACTAGGAAAAATTCATTTATTGTAAAGCATATATACCATCCTCACAATAGTCTAATAAAATTAAATAGAATTGCATGGTTGAACAATAGTTACTTTCCTAACATCAGTTGGATGTCGTGGAGTTTAAAATAAAACAGAGAATTTCAAACACCAATTAGGGCTATCATTAATTAATGTTCAGGACGGTGTCTGTTCGTTTGACCTGAAACTAATCCTGTTGCGTTACAGTTGTTTCAAACAGTTAAACTATTTGTTTTACTGAAATTCATTTTTTATAACACTAGATCAAAGGAAGATTAGGCTTGGGCACACCGTTGTCTATGCCTCAATGGTTTTTTTTGTTGTAGTTTTTTATTTTCCTTAATTTTGCTAGAACCACGTGATATGTTAGTATCCTTCAATTTCCCGTGATTGTGCATAATGTAATGGTGATGAATATACAAGCAATTTGAGTTTTCCGTTTGATCAAATGAGTTTTGGCTACGGAGCTTTGAGCTAACCTTTTCCATCTGGGGGTTTCAGGGACCAAGGAAGAAGATACTTTTGGCATTGGAATCAAGAGTCTGACATTTGAGGGTGGAGCCGTTTCATGGCCTTGTTTCATCATGTTTAGTATGACTCAGTCTGGCAGGCTTTATTTCGATTGGTATCAACCTGCTTGTAACTTTATTTTACCCCTCATTTTTCTTTCCCGTTCGTTCTAGTACGCATCGCTGTAAGTGGCTTTCAATGTGCTCATTATAGATATAAACCTTGTGAATTTGTTAGCTTGGAACAGCTCGAAATTTAAATTTTATGGATGTGCTGTTGTGTTCCGTCTACCGATACCTTTACATTTTACTGACCAATCTCACAGCTTGAACTTGTAATCCGATGTTTTTCGCTCTTAGGTGAATAATTGCGTAGGAAATTAAGTTGCGGGTGCTATGTCCAAAACCGAAGAAATGATTAAAGATCCCCCAAGGCGGTTTTGAGATGAAATATATATTTGGGCAAATACATCCCTAATGAATCTGAAAAGGGAACCGAACGGCTAACACTAACAAATAATTCCGCCGCCCTGAACACCGCAGCCTCCTCCTCAAATTCAATGGCACGTACTCAAGAAGGTCATCTTCTGCCTTTTCGATGCATCCCTTCCTTACCCCTTGGTCTCCTCCCCAAGGCCGCAAAAAACACGCATGTATCACAAATAACAGAAAAGTGCTTCGTGTCGACTACGATCAAGATGCCTTGTTCACTTTGGTCTTCCGTGCTAACTACCTCTTATTTTCTTGCTTGTATCTTCTCCATTCTCGTAGAGCTGCCAGGAGAACTTCTATTGAAATTGGCAGGAAGATTAGCATAAGAAAACATAAGATGGTGAATGCATGATAACTAACTGGAGATGCAAAGCTATTAGCCTTAGAAATCAATGGGATTTCCACGGATTTGTGTATCAATGGGATTCCTGCATGCAAAATCAAAGTCAGAAATCAGCAAATAGAAATTGGAGAGAGAGAAATGAGGAGAGACACAGAGAGAGATAAAAGAGGACTGAGAATGAAGGAGAAGAGGACTGAAACGGTGATGATCAGGCGATTGATTCCTGGCGTGATTCTGCGCATCGTCTTGGGATCCAAGTCATCTGCTGGCTTTAGCGGTTTGGATGTTTCTGGGGTTTCGTTAGGAGGGAGGAGAGGTTCAGTGATTTCTGCCATTGTTGTGGAGGCACTGTAGGCTGTAGCTCTGAAGTATGTTGCATTACTGGAATCCCCAGAATTAGGAGGTAAAGTAAACTAACCACTGATCTCTAAATAAAATTCGTTGTGGCTTACTGTCGCAAATGCCGTCTTAGCTCAGCTGGTAGAGCGCACGGCTTTTAACCGTGTGGTCGTGGGTTCGATTCCCACAGACGGCGTTTTTTTTTTCATCTTTTTATTTTGTTGTTCTGCTATTGAATTCACCCATCATTTTGAGTCTCATCTCTTTTACCGCATGACATGCACTGGATGAAATTAAATGTTGAAATGCATACTGAAAAATTCTTTCTAAAATTCTATTATGCTCCAGTGTATAGCATGCACCGAATAAATGAAGCGTTGAATGTACCAAAATTCAATGGCTAAAGATGACAGTGTATAATATACACTGATGCATACTAGAAAATCTCAACTTAATTCTATAAACACAGCGTTCAAAATAGTATGCAAAATCCTTCAAAATTCATTATTCAGTCATAAATTAAGCACTTGGTAGCCTCCAACCCTTCCGTACAAGTTACTACAACAAGGAATCTACTTATTATATAAAGGAAGCATCAAATTTTTGTTTGCTCCAATTTCTCAGCCATTTTCTTTGCTTCAGCCTCTCCCTTAGCAACCCTTTCAGCTTGGCTTCCAGAAAACTGGCTCCTAAAGAACTCCACATCTTCATCTTTCTGAGAAACAATAAATCGAAAACAATTACATTACATTTCAAAAACCACAGACAACGGATACAGAAGATTATACATGAACATATAATGTTACCAATTCTTTGAACAAAGGCTCTGGTGTCCCAATCTTGTGACCATCAGGTAATATTTCCCAAGGCTTTCTTGCCCTTTCAACATCCTCATTGCAAAGCGAAAACTGATTTTCGGGTGGCAAATTGAGCTGCTTTAGCACCTGTTGGATATGAAAAGGAAAAATTAATACCAAGGTGGTAAATATGGGTGAAGTATTTTGTTTGTCCTTAATCTGCTCGATACAAGACATATTTTTTGTACCTTGCGAGAAAATGAAGGCATGAAAGGTTCCAGCACGCACGCGAGAAGATAAACAAGTCCTGCAGAAGTCTTGATGACAATACAGCAGGAAGCTTGATCTTGTTTGTAAAGTTTCCAGAACTGGTTCTCCTGCATTACATATGGGAAACCTTCATTCATAAACTGTCAATAATTTGAAGAAGAAAAACTGATATTTTACGAGCTTACTTGTAAATATGCATTGCCCTCACTGGATATGCTCATTGCAATTTTCAGTGCTTGCTTTAGCTTGACCTATACATATCGCCGATTGTGAGATAATGTAACTCCTTAGTCAAACAAGATAGTGCAGAAAGGAATTGAGAGATTAGTTTCAGATATAAATTGCCTTCTCCATGGCTTCTATGTATTGATCCACATGTATGCCGATTCTCTCTGCCAATCTTTTCGTCAAGGAATGTGATTCCGCCCCAGAAGCTTCTGGAATAATAGATCCATATCCTTGTCCTGCAGGAAAAAGTGAAAGTTCACATGAATGCCAAAATGCAAGAGAGAGCAGAACATGGTACATAAATTTGATCACAATATGATGATCGAAGAAGAAAAAAATGTGATACAAGATATATAACAAGTAAAAACAGAAATGCAGTTAAGTGTTTTGAACTTTCATAAAACACAAGGAAATTGAAAACCTCGAAAGTGAATTCAAGTAAACTCCGAATCATAAGATTCTTTGTTTAGCGGATAACTGACCTTGAGGTTTTGCAATGAAGATCAATACCCGGTTAATGAAATTTCCCAAATTATTCAGCAACTCAGCGTTTAGTTTTGCTTGTAAGTCCGCCCATGTAAAAACAGTGTCCGAGACCTAATCATGATTAAGGAAACAGATAATTAAGTAATAACCATTGGAATTTGCAACTATCCAAGTACAACGCAAGAACTGCAAAATCACCAGCAGCTGAAGAAAAAACAGACTACCTCTGGCCGGTTAGCTAGCAAATAATATCGCCACACTTCCGAGGGAATGTTTGTTTCTTGCACATCATTGCCGAAAATTCCTATTCCCCTACTTTTGGAAAACTTCCCTGTGGCATCGATCAATGACAGAAAATGAAAAGAGAAACAGAAGTATGAGCTGAAACTTCAAATAGTCAAACTTTTGAGAAGATCATCGCATATTCTCACGCATAATTACCTGTTTCATACATCAGATATTCTGTAACGCTAAGGCTCTTCATCAGTGTCCAATTCTCTCCGGTTCCAAGAAGCGTACATGGAAACATAACCTGGAATCAAATCGTACCACAAATAAACATTTCAGGAACAAATACAAAGTTACAAACTTCCAGATAAACAAGATGAAATATTTACCGTGTGGAATGGCACATTGTCCTTGCCCATGAACTGGTACAGCTCAACATTTCCGGGGTTCTTCCACCACTTGTCCCAATCGGGCGTGTAGCACGAAGTGATAGAGATATAACCGATAGGCGCATCAAACCATACATAAAAAACCTAAGCATATCATAAATTGGCAAAGAAAAAAAAGTCAAATTTCTAGTAAACATTAACAAAGGGCAAATCACCATTTGTTACATAAATTAAGTGCTAACCTTGTCCTCAAATTTTTCGAGTGGAACGGGAACACCCCACTTAAGGTCCCTCGTCATACATCGCACCTTAAGTCCTTCTCTAAGCCATGCGTATGTAGTTTGAATAGCGTTCGGGCTCCAAGATCCTTCAACTGACAGGTTGTTGATAAATTCTTCCACTTTATCCTTCAGTAAAGGGAGCTCTAGAAATAAGTGGTTCGTCTCTCGTATGCATGGCCGTGCCTGACATGCCTGTTGATTACAGTTTTGAGTACAAAACCAGGAAATAAGAAGTTGGTAATTTCGACGAAATCCTAACAAATTAACTGTAATGAAGTACAAAATCTCAAGGAGCTAAACATACTTTACATCTAGGATCCTTAAGCTCAGTTGGATTCAACAGCTTTCCACACTTATCACACTGATCTCCTCGTGCAGAATCATAGCCGCAATCTAGCGTTGGGCAAGTGCCTTCCACTAGCCGGTCAGCCAAGAAACGATCGCATGTTTCACAAAACAGCTGGATTGTTGCCGAAATTCAAACCATTTAGATACAAAATTTTCACTTAAGTACGCAGTAAAGTGATGTAAATTTTCACACGAGCAGTAGTACTAGTACATATATACCTGCTGAATTGTGTTCTCGGAAAAATATCCGTTCTCCATAAGTTTCTTGAAAATATGTTGGCAAATTTCTGTCTGTTGAGGAGTTGACGTGCGTCCGAATTTATCAAAACTTATATCGAACCACTCGTAGACCTGTTTATGAATTTCATAGTATCTACAAAACCAATTAAGCTCCATAATTAGTAAAAAGTTCATACTGCTATAACTATCCGAACTTTTGTCACAACTTACTTGTCACAAATTTGCTGTGGAGTACAATTTTCCTCCCTAGCTTTTGTCTCAGTTGCAGTCCCATACTCATCAGTCCCACATATGTATATCGCATTGTACCCGCGAAGGCGACAGTATCGAGCGTAAACATCAGCACTTAGAACACCTGCATCATGTCCATATATGATGTACAATCATAAGCATGCATAAAAACATCAAACCGCAAATCCCAAACAAATTAAATTCACGAACATGTTGCACACGTGAAACTGCGATTTGTGTATAAATAAAGCGAGCTAAAACAAGGTGAGGAAAGAGCAGTAGTTGGGAATTATACTTACAGCCAATGATGGTGCCAAGGTGAGGGATGTTGTTGACATAAGGGAGGGCACTTGTGATGAGTATGTTGCGTTTTCCGGGTACCGGCAGCTTCGGATTTCTTTGGGAGTTGCCTTCCCCGCCGTCTGATTGATCGTCCATGATTTGATAACTCACAAAGAGGTTGTTCTGCGTGCAGAAATGAGGGTTCACAGAATGTTGGTAGCTTTAATATTCACAAACTGAATAATTCTCCAAATATATGCTCAAACAAATAGATGCAATTTGCTTCCCCAACTTTTGGTAATGGAATTTGGGATCTGATTTCTTCTTCTTCTTTTCCTAAGTTGTGGGTTATGAGTAGACCAACAGAATTTATATAATTTTTCTATTGGTTCCTTCAACTTTAGAGCCAAGAAGACTCTTCTTCTTTTTTGCTTAATTTAATAATTTATATATGGAGTGATAAGAGAGAATTAAATATCAAATACAAAAAATGAAAAATGGCGACCTTAACCGATAAAGCTCCTGGCTTTGCAAGGGTCGGGGATAATGTCCATGCCTTACTCATGTTTTACGAATAAGTTGTTTCTATGACTTGAATCTGTAACCTTTTACATAAAATGTAAAAGAAAATGAAGTAAATAATTATCTTGCAAGCAAAGAAAAGTGGGGGTCAAGGAAGTGAGTTTTCTTGCGAGCAAAGAAATTGAAAACTAGTCTGACTCGTGTCTATGCAAGGGAGAAGGAGATTTCTAAGACGAACCCTGTTTATTTCACTGCGTCAAGTTCTTGAATCAAACAATTTAGTATGATTTAGTTTGGTTCAAACTCAAAATGTTTATTAATTCTCAAATTCCAAATCAAATATCTAAGTTGTATAAAATCACGACAAAGCCCAAATAGTACTAAACAAATCCATACAAATTAATTTGATTAATTTAGTTGATCGCATAAAGGGTACGCAAGCATTTGTTCGCTTTGATTCTGTTAAGGATACAAAATTCTATATGCAATCATAATAAATTCAATTTTTAATTCCAACCAATCAAATTCAACGCCAAAAGAATCTATGGCTCGATCGAGAACATATTGGCCTCAATAATTCAAACATATTTCCAAATGTTATCCAAGTACCATCACCAAAATCCCAAATAAATAAAAACAATTAATTAGATAATTTAACAGGAAAAGAGTTAATGTTGTAAGAATTTACCAGTAAGTGGGAGATAATGACAGGTCTCGTGAATAATGTGAGGGGTCTTAATGTAAATATATATTTTTTAATAAAAAATTTAATAAATAAGAAAGGATTTGGACCAAATTATTCTGTCTTTTTTTATCTGATCGAATATTATGTCCTAACCTAAAAGAAAGTATGATATTCGCTCAAAAGAAAATCAAACAAATTGCAAAAGTAAAGTAGGAAATAATAATATCTCTTTTTGCAACGGCTATAAACAGTAACCCGTTAGGTGTTAACAGAATATCAAGTTTTAGCTTCCCATGCATAGATGCAGTTACTTCCATGGCCAAACCGCCTCAGAGCTCTCCTCTTATCCTGCACGGATAAGACCTCCATCGCTAAAGTCCATGCTCTTATGATATTGACTAGTACCGTCGCCGATGGAAGCTCCAACGCTCGACTCATAGCGTCCTACGCACGTATTGCGGATACTGTATCCGCCCGCAAAGTGTTCGATAAATTGCCTCAACGAGGCGTGAATGCATGGAATGCCATGATAGTCGCGTATTCTCGGCAAGATTACCCGTCTCAAGTTTTAAGTTTATATCATCAGATGGTAGCGGAAGGAGTTAGACCTGATAGCTCGACTTTTACTGTCGCGATTAAGGCGTGCGCAAGCATGTTGGACTTGGAGATTGGTGAGGAAATTTGGTCTAAGGCGGTGGATTGCGGGTACGAACGTGATGTGTTTGTGGGATCATCTGTTTTGAACTTGTACGCCAAGAGCGGGAAGATGGGTGAAGCAGTGGTGGTGTTTGAGAAGATGCCTAGAAAGGACCTTGTTTGTTGGACAACAATGATATCAGGGTTTGTGCAGAGTGGAATGCCTATGGAAGCAGTTGATATGTTTAGGGGAATGCAACATGAGGGAATCGAATTTGATGAGGTTTCGATGATGGGGTTGGTACAGGCTTGTGCAAGTCTTGGGGACTTGAGATTGAGTCTTTCTGTTCACGGGTTTATGATTCGGAGAGGTCTTCGTATGGATGTTATGGTTCAAACCAGCCTTGCCCATATGTATGCGAAGAACGGGCATTTGGAGCTAGCTTATAGGGTGTTCGATAGGATGCCTTACAAGAATGCCATTTCATGGGGTGCTTTGATTTCCAGCTTTGCTCAAAATGGCTTCGCAGGGCGTGCACTCAAAATGCTAGTAGAGATGCAGGGCAGTGGACTTGAACCCTATTCAGCGTGTCTTGTGAGTGCACTTCTAGCATGTTCACAGGTGGGGTTTTTGAAATGGGGTAAATCCGCGCATGCATATATCTTGAAGAGGCTTGATTTTGATGAAGTTTTGGGTACTGCAGTGATTGACATGTATTCAAAATGCGGATCCCTTTCTTACGCTCGTGCTCTCTTCGATCAGATTGTTTCCAGAGACTTAATCTCGTGGAATGCTATGATTGCAAGCTACGGAATTCATGGTCATGCTGAGGAAGCTCTAGCCCTCTTCCTCCAGATGACGGAGACAAACATAAAGCCTGATCATGCTACTTTTGCTTCTCTTCTTTCAGCCTTCAGTCACTCAGGCCTCGTACAAGAAGGCCGGTATTGGTTCGACATTATGGTCAATAAGTACAAAACCACTCCGGGGGAGAAACATTATGCTTGCATGGTTGACCTTCTGGCTCGTGCTGGACGAGTGGAAGAGGCTTATGAGCTAATAAATTCTGTGAATACTGAACCTGGCCTTGCTGTTTGGGTTGCCCTCCTGGCAGGTTGCCACAATCATAGGAAGTCGTCGATTGGAGAGGTCGCGGCAAAGAAGATCCTCGAGTTGAATCCGGATGATTTAGGAGTTTACGCTTTGGTCTCGAACTTCTACGCAATGGCGATGAAGTGGGATGATGTAGCAGACATGAAGAAGATCATGAAACAAAGACGAACAAAGAAAGTGCCAGGCTATAGCGTTGTGGAAGTGAATGGAGAGCTCCATGCTTTTCTCATGGACGATAAGACACACCAACATCATGAGGATATCATGCAAATCCTGAATAAGTTGGATCATGACATGAGAGCCATCGGATATGTGCACAGGAATGAATTTCTGTTGCACAATTCGGAAGACGAACATTCCTTCCAGCAAAGAAAATTTATCGAATTGCTCTAACAGATCAAATTTCCATGTGCATATCTATTAATCGAAAGGCATCATGAACTAAACCTGGGAGTGTACATTCTAATTTCATGAGAATTACAAAATTTTCAACAACTTTTTGGCAGGGGATGTCAAACAAGAACATCACAAGTAAGCAAAATACTTCTCAAAGTTCAAACTGCGGCGGTGTTTCAAAATTACCTGATCCTATAACCTAGAGACTGAGTCTGAAGATTTTGGTTGTCTTCTAACAAGCGGTCGTATTCGAGAAGTAGATCTGCAGCCTGTTTTTGGAGGGAGGCAACATGGGATTCCGCAGTTTCGATGCTTTTATCCTTCTCTGCACATTCCAATTTCAGCTTCTTCAAATCCTCTGTTAGAGTTGAGATTTTGTCTTGCAGCTGCTTGATTTCTTGGGACGATTTATTTTCCTTTTCTTTAAGCTGTATCTTCTCTTTCTGAAGCCTATCAAGTTCTTCTTTTGAAGCTCCCACGCTACTCCTCAATCCGATTAGCTTACTGAGATAATGGTGCATTCGATCAATTATGAATCCAAGAAATAGGGTAAAACCTGCAGGCAAGATCAATTATCGATTAGCTTACTGAGATAATGGTGCTTGATTTCTTGGGTCGTCAGGGATAGAAAGGATCATTCACTGGAATGCAAACAACAGTTCGGACATCAATCACAGAGCAGACACCATGCATGAAGCACTACTGTCAGTTGCCCAAGAAGACTGTATAATCAACTTAAGCATTCCCTTTTCCGGTAACCAAAAGCGTCCTCTTCCAGAACATGATAGCGATTACTAGGTGTACAAGGATAGAGAGGCTGGACTAGCAGCAACCAAGGGTAATGAAGAATGGAGACACCAAGTATTCAACCAGTAGACAGCGATTCTGAGGATTCGGGACACGGTCCAAGAGCGAGATGGAGTCATCTGGTTGCCAGGTTTGCATCATTTAACCATAAAAAGAGAGGAGCAAGAAACAGTTCTTAAGAGTGAAATTAATTAGGGTCATTCCGACAATAGGAGAGAAACCTGCAGCGAATCACATTTACAATGGATGGTGATCGTACGAGACCAACGTGAAGATTTTATTAATGAATGGCTTATCTTGTCGCCCCCATGCCTATTTAGCTAGTGGACTGAGTCCTTACATTGGTGATAGTCAAACTGTAGATTGTGAATTAGGTCGCAATTTTTTGATTGAATTCAATATAATTTGATTTGGTACTAAACTACTCCTCGTGCGATACATACAGATTTATGATGTCACATCCAAGAAGATATACAATTATGCATGCTAATACTTGATTATTCTTAAGCTATCGGAAAAGGAAAGGAAATGAAAAACATAAGAAATAACACTCATAGTGATATGACTTTAACAAATGTATAGGGGTACGAGGAAAACCAATGAAATTAATTTCACATTAAAACGGAAAAACCAACAAATACTGGCAAAGGGTAGGCAACTGAAGGAAAACCTTTATATCTTATATTTTCACTTTCTTAATTAGTCTGATAAGCGATATTTAACAAATAGACCAATTTCTAGTCCTTCTTACTAGATTCCACTAATCAAAACAACCAGTTTTTTCGGGCAATTCTTTTAACACACAATCTAAAGAAGCCAAAAGATCCTTGTAATGTATAAAGAATCATTGACGGGTACATCTGTAAAGCCGAGGGTTAATCACGGTCCAACCAATTGCAAGAGAATCAATAGATTCTTTTCCAGGAGCGACTCGTTCATCCTTCTGACCATCCCCTTTCTCAACAGAACCTACTGGCAACAACCTTAAAAGTTTCTTGTTTATGTGCAACAAAACTAATTGTGATAGAGAACTTCTACTTTTCTCTTGCTGGACTCGTGTAATAATCCACACACTCATCCACATTTGTGAACTTCCAATTAAAACTGTTATAAATGTAAAGTCCCACATCGAAAACACGAGAAAAAAAAAATTCAGTAGAACTTGTATTGAGTGGTTCCACCACTCATTGCATCGAGACCGTTTGTACAAAATCTACGGGCCAAGTGATTAAGTTAGGTTCAGTATCGGTGTTCAATAGTAGTGAGCCGCTAGCCGGTCTCTATGAACTCTTAACAAAAAGCCATAACTAAAGCAAGAAAACCCTAACTAAATAGTAACCAAAACTACTAAGAAAACATTGAGCAGGATTGAGGAACATACCCATCAATGAAGCTTCAAGCAGGTGGGTCCTCCACAGAACCTGATCCATCGGCGACATCGTCCCAAGCTTCACACCTTTGTTCTGGATCTTCACAATGCTGATGAAGTCGGAGATTAAAATCACAGACATGGTCCCGGCAATCGTTTTTATGGTGGCCGGACCCTTACCCATTTTTATCTGATCCAAGCTCTTTATTACCAGCTCCCTCAACGGCCCAATTTTCACCAGCAGAAGGAACGCCACAACCCCCTCGGCGAAAAGCACTACGAACAACAGCTGAATCATCTCTCCCTGCTTCCACCAAAAGCTCTGGTTTTTTTTTTTTTTTTTTGCTTGGCTTGTGATGGAATCGGAACTGCTTCTCAGAAAAGCAGCTTCATTTCTCGGCAGGCAGAGTCACAGATCCATGGACTTGTAAAAGCAGATTCCTGACACTGTAGCAATAAATACTGGCTGTAACAACGGATTTCTGACCGAAAATCCGAATTTTTTGGTGATGGGTAATGATATTACGAGGTAAATAGCAAAATCCAGTTGCTACAAGCTGGATTTATCGACAAAATTTGGGGTTTAAGGACACAGATCTACGCTTTTTGAGGGAAATGTAAGAAAGCAGGAAGCTTTTCTGCAGAAAAACATTTGTTAATTTGTTGGCTTTTCCAGTAACTAGGCGGTGTAATTTGGTTTATGGGTTTTGCTTTCAGATTAGGGGATGAAAAGGCGGTGTAATTTGGTTTATGGGTTTTGCTTTCAGATTAGGGGATGAAAAGGCGGTGTAATTTGGTTTATTTGGAAATGGGTTTTGCTTTCAGATTAGGGGATGAAAAGTAAAGTTGTTTTGCAGGGTCAAAAGCAATGAACTTGTCGTGCAATTGAAGGCAAAAAAAAACAAAAAAAGTAAAAAAAAAAAGGAGATATTTGCGTATAGCTTTCAGCCGGAGGAAGAGAGGTGGGAGAGAGATTGTTGACTGTACTTGTTATTGTGAGTAGAAGCTGCAACGGCTTGACTTTGACTGTTGAGAACTGAGAAGGTCTTGCTACTTGATACACATACTTTGACATTCAACCAAGCCATAATTTTGTCAAATATGTTGATATGCCACACTTTGCAATTGCATGCTACCAATTTGACTATTTATTTATATGGCATTTGTTGGAAAATGCAAGAGAAGAGGGTCCAATGGGCTACTAATCTACGTTATGGCCACAAGCATGAAGCTGGGGTTCGTTGGTTATATAGAATCATCTACTTTACTTTTTGGATTTGATTTCAGATTTGTAAACATTCATCGACTCACTCCTTTGTTATTTCAAGTTTTCCTTGCCTATTTCGAATTAGTAAACATATTATCAATGTTTTGAGTAAGAAAAAGGAATAAAAGTGGTACAAAAATATCATCCAATAAAAAAGCTTCGTCCAAAACAGTCTCACTATTCATAATTATAGTTAAAAGCTTGTTTTGCTTGTTTGGAAATGCTTTTAAATAGGCTAAAAGCACTTTTAGTGAAATGTTATTGGAACAAATTCATAGTAAAAGTGCAAGTGAATCCTAGAAAAAACACTTGAAGTACTTTTAGAATCCAAAAACATTTTTTTTTTCTAAAAACACTTTCGCTTATTTTAAAATGACTTTCAAATGAGTCATATTTGTATTCTTTGAATAAGGTAAAGTTTTATCATGCTCGGGTGCATGATATTTACTGAAGAATTGAAGGTATCAAAACCCTATTGTCATTCCTATTTTCATGTTATCAAAAAATTCCAAAACATCTAACAATTTAAAACTCCGCTACACACTATGCTCTGGTGCATAATACAAAAACTTTTGAATAAGACCAAACTTTGACTATGAAACGATGACATCTCACATTGTTCCTTGTACATGTACAATATTATTACAACACTCACCTTAAACCTGTATGTATAAAATAATCCCATACAAACACCAGGTTTTTTTCTATTAAGTGTATGAATAAAGTTAAAGTGGAAAGATTAATGAAACTAATGAGGGCTTTCTATTTAATACAAACTTTATAAAAGTGATGAGATGAGATAAAGAAACGTTGATGAAAGATTAGTGGGAAAGATTGTGCAATTAGATGGGAATACAATATGGCCGTTATCCCAAAAGACTATGATTCTTTGTGCAAAAAGCCACTACAATCATACAAAAGATGCACCATTTATTATGTAGTCGTTCGTTTTGTGCGAGGCTAACTAATAAGCAAAAATATCAACGTGAATCCAAATTACTCTAGTAATCTACAATTCAAAGATGACATATATTTTAGGATGTGACTGATGTATACGTACAATGTTAGTTGAAACTTTTCGACGGTCAAGTCAACAAACTTAATCGGACTGAGCTAAAGTATTAGATACATTACATAGCTTGTGTTGTTTTGAAGCACATGATTAGCTTGAACCATTACTGTGGATTCGAAGGTGAATCCATCTTTGAACTCATGGTATGCTCTTAATCGTAAGTCATACATATGAGAGATTTTTAGGTACAGGCTTTTATGTCTTCTTACATATCCATTCAAAATGTACCCACAAAATAAGTTTCATGTATTCAAATCTTACTTTGACCTATTTTAATGAACCAAAATGCAGGAATCCTCTTTGTATTTTAAACGGATTCATGTCGTGACGTAACAAACAAATAAGCCCTTGCACAAAAATTTACCTCAATCAGACCTAGAATACTTTTTTTTCTCTATAAAGCTGTGTTCTTTCAAGATTTGAACCAGATTCTTCATGTCAACTAGGGCATTTGTTTATGAAAAATTGAGTTTTAAATAAAGGCTTTATTTATGCTTTTCTTTTTGTTTAATAACCCAATTGTTAATTAAATTAAAACTTAATTAGTTGACAAATTGGCCTTTCTAGAAGATGCATAAGTTCATAACCCTACCTAATTTATTACCCATGGAAGCAAATTTTACACGATTTATAGTTGATAAGCACAACATAAGATACAATTTAACTGTGTATTTTGGAGTATCAATAGTTAAGTTTGTATTATTTATATACATATATATATATATATATATAATTATTTTTTTTTTCAATGTCTGCCAAGCCCCAGCTACCACTCACAGTTTATGGACTTTATCTGTGGAAGAACTTTCTATGGGATTAAAATAAAATATGCATCCCCTAATTTAAAGCTAATCCATCTCACGTTTAGGTAGTAAGATTCTCTCTCCTCCTATTCTCATCCCTTCTCTTCCCTCCTCTTACACATTGTTTTTTATCTTATTGTCCTTATAAAAAAAATCAAAATAAGATGTTAACGTGACTTAACCATAACTAATCAAGTAGAAGGGGAGGGAATAGGAGAGATATTAGGAGGGGAGAAAATCATACTCCCATGTTGAGGGTTTAGGATGAAATTCACCATCGCAAGCAACACATATGAAAGAGGAACTCCACCCTTTAGGGCGATAATAGTCTGTGCTATTGAGTAATTGCCCCTTTTTCTTTTTTTTTTTGGTGAACAGTAATTAGTTGAGCGTATCTCTTTTTTTTTGTGAACAGTAATTAGTTGAGCGTATCTCAAGCCCTAAATGAATTGTCCAGACAATTGGCATTAAAAAATTATATTAAAAAACATCATATTATGTTTAATTTCGATAAAAATCAGGATAACAAGAGACTGTCAATATGAGAAATCCAGACTATTGTAGAGGGCTCGCAGCCTAGATTTTTGTCAGATGACTCGTGCCCATGTGCGCGTGAAGTGCATACGTCTGGTACAAAGAATTATAACGTGTGTGACATCACCCTGACGTCCGACTACCTTAGCTAATGCGATGGGCGATTGTGACCCGATTGAGCAGTCGCCCCTTCTAGTTTTCACTATAGCTTGAGTGATTGGGCATAAGGCTGGAGCTCATTCTGTTGGTTTTGGTGGATCAAATCATCCCCCCAATCCCCCTAGCAATTGGGAGGGTGGAGTTGCTCTAAGGCTTTAATTGCTCCAATGTGAGATTAACCATCAAGGGCAACAAATTTTGTGTGATGCGAGAGTAATGGACAATTCAGTTCAACACATAAATAGTTAGTTCTGACATACCATATACTAGAATGTGCAAATTCAATTCAAACTAGTTGATAACGGTTAAAGAATCTCAAGATTATTAAACATTCGTGTATAAACTGTATTTCTATAATATGAAATTTAGACTCTCAACAATACTACTTGTAAAGATATTTTGTTTATCTTAAAATTCAATGTAGTCAGACTCTTGGCGGAGCAATTTTAATTTTTAGAAAAAAAGACACAAACAAAAGAGTAATTATAGTGTAAACCAAATCAAGAAAATTATAAGCTAGCATTAAAAATTCTTATCTAATTACAATACGACTTTTTAAAAGAAATTAAACCCAAAAAATTGAGAAGAAGACAAAAGAAGGAGTCATGAGAAAATGTTTCCACATAAATCGACAGGCAAACACAGCCGTATTTCAGATGAGGTTTCCTCAAATTACAATTTAAAGTTAGCCGCCACTAAAACTAATCATGTTTAACCCCAAATGAACACAATTAAAATCCCTAATAAAAACAAGACAATCCCAATAAAACACATCGATAGAAAAAGACAATCATAAAGCACATACGTACAAAAATAAATAAATAATAATCATGCTAAGGTCACATTGCATCAAGAACTAGTAACTACATCATTTTCGTATGATTAATTTTGCTAATCCCTGTACTAATCATGAACAATAACTTAAAACAATCAGATACGCATGAGCTGTTATTGGTAGCTTTGCTTTAAAGAGTAGCAAAACACATAACATACTGAAAAACCAATTTCAAGAACTACTATGCATCAACAGTGTTTAAAAAGTTATATCTATATACTTCTTTTTTATAATTCATACATGACCGACCCTCACTAGCAGAACTTAAAATTACTTCAAATTGATAAAGGCATGCTAAATTTTAAATGAAAGTGAGTAAATTACTATTTTATCATTTTAATGTTGCTTATTTTAAAGAAAAACCTCACAATCAATTATGTGTGCATGAATGATTCTCGCTAACACAACTTGAATGAGAGAACCTTAAAACATATCCTATCCTACTATCAAAATTTGATGAGTGGAAAATGTAGCACGTTATAATTATAATTTGTAAGAAAAAGAAAATTAGAAAACAAGTGATGAAAAAATTGAATTATACAGGGGATAAATTAATTAATAAAAAAGAGAGCATATTATCAACCACTAGCATTATCGCAAATAGACAGAGACAGAGAGTCTTAACTCGCCGAGAGATGTTTGAACGGAGAAGCAGGACTTTTACATAGAGAGAAAGGTCAAACATGACGGGTAGAGTCCGTCAATGGTTGATAAACCCCTTTATAACTCTCTCCTTTCTCTCTCCACACCCTCTTCCTCTCTCTCTCTAAAATAATTGCTCTCTCTCTTGGTGGTTCGTAGAAGGGTTTCGTGGAGGAGCTACTGTGGTTGCGTATTTGTGGTGGGTTTTGGTCCAGGAGATTCTATTCTGACATTACTTTCCTGGGTTTTTTCTAAATCTGGTGGACAGAAAAATGGCAGTAAGTTCACAAGTTTCTTTGGGTTTTTTTGTGCTTTATTTTTTTGAATATATGAATATTCTGTTTGCTTGTGGAAATAAAGAAGAGAATTTATGGAAATTCAGAAAAATATGAGCTTTATCTGATTTTGTCTTCTAATTTTGGAAATTGGAATGGAAAATATTGAATTGGGATTGTAAGTTTACTAATTTATTTTCTGATGAGCAATAATGTTTGATGTGAAATCTTGTTGACATGTAAAGTTGCAAACTTTGATGTGGTATTGATCTGGGATCTGTTATTGGGGAGTTTACTTTAGGTTGCTCAATCAGAGTGCCTTTTATCATTCCTTTTAATCTATATTTCAGCTTGTGTATATGATATATGTTCAATAATTACATCGAAAAAGAAGAAGAATTCTTGCATTTTTTTTTTTTTTGCCCATGTGGTTGAATTCGCATTGAAAAAATTGTGCTTGGGCGAACTGGAGCCCTAGCTTTTGTTAATTTGCGTAATAGTTGTACTGAGTTTGGGTTGCCGAGTTCTTGTTTTGAGGGTCACAAAGTAGAAGATTGGAATGGGGTTGAGCGGTCTAGTGTAGTCCAGTTGATGTTGCATTATGCTTAAACACTGATGCATATGGCTCCAGTGTTTTGATTCTTGGAAGTTGATACTTTTGCTGAAATTTTGGATGGATAATCTTTTGATGAGGCTGATGTTTTATGGTATCTTATTTGAAATTTTTAGTGCTAGTAGGTAATTGAAAACCTTTATGTGTTAGATGTTTGATAATATGTTCTTAGACAAAATTTCTCTCCCCCTTCCTTCTTGTTTGCATAATCACACTTGAAATTCTCTAAGTCTACATTGTTTATTATGTGGTGGAGAAATCTTTGTTCATTTGTTTCGATGAATTTTAAGGTATCTCCAACAGATACTGTTGGGGCACAAAGTGAGAATGTTGGATAATTTCCATTTCTAGAGAAATGAAATCAATGGGTTGACATTTTTTTATGTATTATAAGTTTATAACTTGGTATTTTTTTGTACTAGTAGGTGAGTCCGGAAAGCTGTTTCTCTTTAGCTCTCTCTTTCTGAACGAGTTGATTGGAGGAAGCTGAAATTTATCTCTCTTTATCAACTTTCTTGTATGAATTGAAATTCTTTGGCTTCTCAGTGAAAATGAATATACGGTGTTTTACTTAGTGTGAAGAGAGATATCATTGTTCACTAGTGTTCGGTGCATTTTACAGCTTCTCCAAATCGATAGTGTTGAGTGACAAGGTGACTAGGTTGGATGAGTTATCCTTCATTTGTTGCAATTAAGGAGAACTGGAATTAATGGCTTGATATTGGTTGTGCCAAGATAGTCTTATAATACCACGGAATTTAAAGGAATTTGGGTTTGATGTCAGTATATGCTGTTAAAAACTTAAACTAGGATGTTGCATTGGATTGATTGGCTTTTGATTAGAAACTAGAAAGGCATAGGTATGCAGTCTAAACCAAACAATCGTGGGGGCAATTGGACAATTGTAGAGGTGGTATATTGGGATGTGTCATCTGGTATACCATTTGGCGTATGTTCATTTGAATATTTTCCATGGGCATTCAATCGTCCAGTCATTTCCCTCTCTCACTTTAGGGCGCTCATGGTAGAAACGGAAACACGTTCAGGGAAGAGCATGCCTTTGAGAAAATGCATAACTGTCTCACCTGACAAAGGTGAGGTCACCATCTGTTACCTCATTCTTTGAATGCAAGCAGAGCTTGTTGAAGAAGTATCTCTTTCGTGTTGCTCTGAGAAGGTTTAGGGAGTTGCATTAGATTTTGAATGTCCTTTTCTTCCCCGATCTGTTCTAACTGTGTGTATTTGAAAGTTTGTTGCAATGTGGTTAAGCGAGATCAAGTTGTGATCACGTTGAACCGCCTGTCATACTTGTCCAATTCATATTTGAAAATTTGGTCCTTGTTTCTGTTCAGTGGTTTCATCTGCCTACTTTAACTTACCCATTCAATGACCCTGTTTATAGACGAGGTCTTGTATACTTCATATAAAGCTACTTGATGTACTGAAATGTATTGATTGATGAAAATAGTAGGCCTGATGGTATTTTCTTAATGTTGCAGCAACGTTCACATGTACCAAAGTTTGGCAATTGGGAAGGCGAAGAAAGTGTTCCTTACACAGCCTATTTTGATAAGGCCCGTAAGGATCGAACTGGTGTCGGTGGAAAGATGATTAATCCAAATGACCCCCAAGAGAACCCGGACATCCTTTCTGACATATCTGCATCTTCTCCTCCAAAAGTTAGACCAGAACCTGAAAAACCAGTTCATGAACGGAGAAGAAGCAGGGAGGATAATGACCTAAGATTTGCCAACTCCCCAGCCCAGCGCAGAAATTCTGGTGAATCAGCACATCAACCTAACAGAGGCCGTGGAGTTAGTTCTGGGGATACCCATCAAAGGCCTGCACGACCAAGTGCTGGGTCTGAGAACAGTGTTGAGCGTTCACCTCTCCATCGCAATGCGAGGGTCACAGGACGAAATTCACCCTCCTGGGAAGGAAAGGCTTCATATGAATCTAGCCATGGCACTCCTGGAAGGTCCCGCCTCAAACCTCGCGATGAAAGTGTAAATTTTCTTCCTCATATCCATTATTATATTGTTATACCATCATAAACTTGTCAAACTGTTGTCTATTTTTCCATCTTTATTGTAATTACAGTAAAAAGATATGGTCTCAACAACTTAATTTACTGATGATCAAGCATCATTCGAAAAAGTTTTGCTAGGTAAAAACCATTGTTTTCGAAATTATTGGTCCTGTAGTTAACTTATAAAAAAGGTAGTTTTATAGTGATACAATATCTTTGTCAAGTCTTGCTCTTGAGTATGTTTTCTGTTTTATGTGGCAGCCTGAGAAAGGTGCTGCTGTTCCGAAATTTGGCGAGTGGGATGAAAATGACCCGGCATCAGCTGATGGTTTCACTCACATATTCAACAAAGTGCGGGAGGAGCGGGCGGGAAAAGTACCAGGGACTCCTTCTCAGCCGTCTTACCAAGATGCAAGAAAGCAGGGTTCCAATGACAGTGTCAAGGTTTGTCATTAATCACCATATCACTCACATTTTCATACAAACACCGTTTTTCATGTCTCATTTCGTTTTCTTCTTTGGACTGAAATTTTGCAGAGTTGCTGCTTTCCATGGAGCAGAAAATGAGATTGAATCGTACCTCGGAATTTGTGGGTAAATTAAAAGGTGTTTGGACCTGTAAATATCTTAAGGGCTCTGAGTCCACGAGGGAGAAGTACCTTCTATAAAATGCATCCATTTTTATCTGTCTAAGGTTGTGTGTTATTTTTGTATTAATAAAGCTTTCGTTCCATTCTGATTGGACATCTTTCTTCTTCTTCTTCTTTTTTGTCATCTTTGTTTATGTGTTTTATTGTGCCATTGAGTTACCAATTTAACAACCATTATTGGCTGGAAAAAACCAGATTCTTTGATCCTATTTCAATACATAATGTCCGGCAATATTTGTCTTGTTCTTTTGGGATGCATTCTCTTGTGGGAATATATGTTGCCTTCGTTTTGACACCAGAGGTAGAGATAAACACTAAACGATGCTCGCACCCTCGCGGTTTATTTTCTCAGTTCTCCTTCTCATTCTGTAATGTTGCTAAATGATTTTGACTTTCGGCTTTGTAGGTCATCATTTTAAAAAACCCCTCTACAAAAATTCAACCGAATCATAAATCGATTTCTTTTAAGCTTAAGGTATCTTACACTCCGTAGAGCATAACTAATGTCTAGTGGGACTCAGAAAGATTAAAGGCATTCTATCCTACTTCTGACCACAATAAAATGACATGTCCTCCCAAAAATTTGAACGGAGAATTATGCACGATTGTTCCCTACTAATATCATTACATTATTGCAATTTAGGGCGGTGTATTCAATTGAGAATTTAAGAGATTTTAATAGATTTATAAATTCATGGATTTTTATGGAGTTTAATTGATTTGTAGAGATTCCATATAAAATTTTGATTAACTGATTTGTAGAGATTCCATATAAAATTTTGATTCAATTCCCTCGAAATTTTATGAGAAGTGAGATTTGTGGATGTTTGAATTACACTACAAAATCTCTCAAATTCCCTCAAATTCCTCAACTTTTCCAATTTCTTTAAATTCAAATTCTAATTGAATACACCTGAAATATTATAAACTTCTTTAAAATTCTAATTGAATACATTCGAATTTCTAAGAATTTTAATAAACTATCTTAAAATCCTGATTGAATTCCCATTGAATTTCAGATAATCAATTAAAATCCTTATTGAATACCCTGAATTCATTAAAAGAATTAAAATCCTTCAAAATCCTTCAAAATTCCAATTGAATATAGTCCCTTAGTGGCTGAGCCGCCAACAAGAAAAAAGACAAGGCAGAAAAATGAGGGTCAATAGTAAATAATCAATCCTCACTCACCGTACAAATAATGGGAGTCCACCCTGGGGGTGCTCACTTACAATTCTCGCCCAACAGACCAAAGTTCCAAACCAAAAAACCCAATCGAGCGCCAAAATTTCGCCGCGCGTTTCAAAACTTCAAATTTCGCTGAAAAAAGTACGTTAAAACACTCAAACGAAAATATTAGATTAGATGTTTGAAAATTGAAACCTAAAATCTCAAATCCCCCCTCTCTGTCTCTCTCTTTCTAAATTTCGGATTGCCAGTCCGCCATAGCTGAATCGAATACAGGGAACCGATTGCTGTGTTCGAATCCTTGCAAATCTCAGGTACTTCACTTTGATTCAGAACTTCCAGTTCTTTTCACGCAGAAAAAACCCCTTCATTTTTCACTTCAATTTCTACATTTACACATTCCCGCACCAAAATCTGCGAACCCAATTGAGCTCTAGTATCAGAATAGCTGAAATTAGGGTTTCGCTGAATTGGGATTTATAGGAAAGCTTCGATTTTTGCTTTAGAAACATTGAAATCTCTATGCCCAATTGAGTTCAAACCCTATAAACTCATGGTGAGAGAGACAACTGTGGAGTCCTTCTACCGGAGGCTCCGTGAGTCCGCAACGGCGTCGTCTCAATCTCCTCTTCTGATATTCCCATCGACTTCAGATGCGGACTCGCTCTGTGCCCTTAAAATCATCTTCCACGTCCTGGAGTCCGATTCGATCCGATACGCGTGCTACCCCGTCTCGTCGTTTCAGGAGATTCACAAGTATGCAGGCCCGGATCTGTGTTCTTCGTCCGAAAACCCGGTTTCGATACTTTTGATCAATTGGGGCTGCCACCGGGACCTGAAGAAGCTCCTCAATTTGTCTCCCAAGGCTCGTGTTTTCGTGGTTGACAGCCATCGTCCGATTCATTTGCATAATATGAGCGACCAGAATGATCGTGTGGTTGTGCTTTATACTTTGGATGATGAGAGGCAGGCTGACTTGACATATGACATTGAGGATGTGTCGGCTTTGGCGAATGCGAGTGACTTGAATAGTGATGATGAATTTGACCCCAAATCGGATAGCGACAGTGACGGTGATGATAGCCAGAGTGAGGAGGAAGAAGAAGGAAATGGAGACGGGTCGAGAAAGCGAAGAAGGGTGGATCGGGAGAACGACCCAGTTAAGCTCTTTCGGGACCTGAAGAGGAAATATTATCATTTGGGTACTTTTCATGGTAAGCCTTCAGGGTGTTTGATGTATGATTTGTCACATTGTTTGAGGAAGAACACAAATGAGTTGCTTTGGTTGGCTTGCGTTTCGTTAACGGATCAGTTTTTGCACGAGAGGTTAACGGATGAGAGGTACCAAGCTGCGGTGATGGAGCTTGAGCAGTACATTAACAGTTCCGGGAATTTGGAGGCAGTGACTAATGTGACTCTCAAAGATGGCACGAAGATTCGTGTGCCCCAGGCGTCTAGAATTACATACGAAGATGAGCCTAGGCTAATGTTGTTGCAGGAGTGGAATTTATTCGATTCTATGCTTTGTTCTTCGTACATTGCTACTAAATTGAAGACGTGGAGTGACAATGGGATGAAGAAGCTCAAGCTTCTTCTTGCAAGGATGGGATTTTCGCTTGTGGATTGCCAGCAGAAATATAGGTACATGGATACAGAAGTGAAACAGCTGATGAAAGAGGAGTTTGAACGGTTTTTACCCGAATATGGACTCACTGATTTCTACTACAGAAGCTTTCTGCGGCTCCATGGTTACAGATCAAGGGTATCTGCAGCAGATGTGGTGTATGGAGTTACAGCGCTGCTTGAATCGTATGTGACATCAGATGGTTCTTGTGCTTCCAAAGAGTTTGGGATGGCTTATGATGCATTGTCAATGAACAATCTCGATAAGTTGAAAGGAGGAATGCAACAAGCAATAAAGATCCAGCGAGCAATTCTAAGGCAAGGAAGCATGGCAATAACCAAGAGAGGCTGCATAAGAAGTGGAAGTAAATTTCGGTGGGTGAAACTTGAAGACTCGTTGGATGCAAAATTGCTGGGGTACCCTCAGGCATTGACGAAATTCTGCTATTTTCTGATGGACGGTCTGAGAGAGAAGGGAGCTCGAATGAAGCCTCTGGTTTGTGCATGCTTGGCACAAGAGCCTAAAAAGGTGTTGATAGTTGGGGTTTGTGGGAAGCCTAGACTTGGAGCGGTTCAAGGAAACGCATTTGGAATCGCGTTCAGAAACGCAGCTCAGGAGATTGGCGCAGAGTTCTTCCATGAGTTGTTTGAGTCCTCGTGGATTGTTCTGGAGGCGGCTAAGATGAATAGCTTCATGGTGAGGCTGACAGAAGCTGTGATGTAGAACTTTGCAAGGAAAACGCCTAACTCAACACACTTTTAGCTACTTTTTCAGTCTTTGAGCAAAAATTTGGGTCATGTTTTAGATGACTGATATTTCGTATGCTTTTAGTTCATCTGTACCAAGAGGTATGTAATTGTCTTTTTCTAGTTTTTTCTTCGTTTTTCTTGAATAAATCTTCTTATTTACTGCTGTTGTAACATGTTCTTTCTTTCATATATAAACTGAGATTTTTTTCTGGTTAGTAATCAATTTCTCTGGCGCCTATTCTCAACCTGTAACCTATATGAGCTCGGAGTTTCCTTTGTAATCCTAGAACTGATTTTTACACCCTTTTTGTCTTTCCACACGATCTTCTTTATTTATAATCATCGAATAAAATATAAAAGTAAATAACGGGACATGATCAATTAGAAGCCTGTAAGAGACTAAAAAAATGTGTGAAATCATTTTTCGTTTTAAAATGACACTGATTGCAATGCTGTTGAATTTAGGATTTGAGGTGGATTTGTGTTGCCTTGAAGTATTTGGTAGACTTGCTTGACCTTTTTAAGAGCTAGAAAATATTTTGTAGGCGAAGGTAGTTTTATAGAAATTCCACTTATTATGTTCAGTTGCATCAATTTGGTCCATCCAATTTGAAACTGTTACCATCCGTCAACGGCCGTCAATTACTTGGACAAATTTGTTGATGAAGGCAAGTTGGTTGACAAGTGCATCATATGCTTATCCGTCACATACAAGTTCAAAATCTGTTCTCATGGATTAAAACAAATTAAAATAGAGAAATGTTAAAGGGGTTTTTTTAAAATTGTGACTCTTCTTGAACTATGTCATCTCATGTTTTTGACATAATATTTTATAATGTTGACATAAAAATTAAAGTTAAAGTGTAACGTGACAGAAAGTTTGAGAATGTCCTCTTAGCATTTTTCATTAAAATATCTCATTTTCAAGCTAATGCAAGTTGGGAATTTGATTACTATACTTTCATGAAGTAAATAAAAAGGAAATAGAAGAGCCCAGAGATTCTTGAACGAGGAAAATGATCTAATGACTTCAAAAGAATTGAACGGGAAGTTATATGAGGTGAAAATCTCATGTACGGTTTCTATAGAGTGGCATTGTGGCAGTAAGGATAACTTATCTGTCAACTTTTTCACTATCACCCTAAAAAAACAAACTTTACCTTATGTAAAGTAGCTAAAGTACGTTTAATCTTTGGATTTGAAATCACTGCTTATATACTTGGAATCAGCCATAATTTTCAAGAACATTGTCTAATCTTAGTAAGAGCGGGAAGGATTAAAAATAATTATTATATTAAATATATATCGTACCGAATCCTGCAAGTTAGGTCAATTAATTAGTATATTTTGCACACGAAATTTGAATGACCAACCCCGTAAACTAAAAGTCACGTGCAAGGCACAAGGAGGGCAAAGTGGTCATTTTAGTATGGGGGAGATAAGTTCGTCACCTCGGACGTAGACAACGCGACGTGGACAGGTTGCGTCCCTCACCGACCAGCTCGTCGCTGAGACCGAAAGTCCGTGTCCACTAAAAACGTCGCACAGGGAAGGAAGGAAGGCGGAGCGAAATTATATTTCTCTCCATATAAATTCTAATATAATTTAATTAAATAATAAATCTCTCGTATTATAAAGCGGAAAAATAATAATAAAATATAATAAACTTTCTTTCTTTTTCTTTTTTTTTTTTTTCAAAATTTTCTTATATATTTGCTTGCATACCCGGTGCCTCGGGGCAGACGGTGGTAACTCCCTCCCCTCTCAAAAATCTCTGATCGAAGGTACGATTTTCAATTTAATTTCGAATTATCAAAGCCGTTTGCTTTCCAGAAGTCGGAGGTTAGATTCTCAATTTCTCGTTGTGGAATCTCGATTCTGGTGTGCCTCTTAATTTCCTAGGGTTTCTTTCTGCGAATTTATTATTTATTTTTACTGCGATTTTATGGTTTTTTATGCTTGTATCGTTCTTATCTCGTGTTGTTTGGGGATTAGAAAAAAAATTGATTTTGATGGAAGTCGGAAATTTTAGCCCTGGGTCGGCAATTTTTGAGCCGTTAGGTGCTCAAAAATTGGGACTTTTAAGTGGAAATTGAAAATTTCAGTTGCAAATGATCAATTTTCTTGATGGATTATGATTTGATTTCTGCTTTAGTAGAAGGCCCCTTGTTTGTTGTGAAAATGTGATCACTTTTTGGTCACAGAGTTGGATGAAATGTGTGATTGCAATTAGGATTTCCAATTCATTCAGGTTACGGTCAATTTCCATACCGTGTTTTGCCACTAGGGTTTTCGATTCTAGATTCTTTGGCCGAGGTCTTTTAGAACTGAATACATTGTAGTGAGAGTTTGGTTAGTCGTGCTGGTTTGAGGCATGCAACTGAAGCACTAGTCTTTATGGTAGGTTAACGAAGTTAAACAGTGAATCATAATCAAACTTTTGTTTTATCATTCGTTGGCATGGTTCAGCGGAGTTTATTGTCGGCTTGTTTGATATGAAAATTGTAGGAAAGGAAATGGGCTGATAGAGCATAGTGTCATGTCCTTTATTGCTTTGGTTTGAAAATACTGAAGTATGTTATTATTGTTTCTTCTGTTTTATAATTCTTCATTTGATTTCCGACAAAGTGAATCATGTATTTGAATAAGATTACTTCATTTCTAAAAAAAACTGTAGGTTTTAAAATCTTCAACTTGGATACAAGATTTAATATAACATGAGCACTCGGGGGGCCAGGGCGCCACATGCAAGAGGGCGGCGAAGAAAGAATGAGTTGAACTTGGACCTCAATAGTGCCCCACCTGGTGACAGTCGGGAACAGGAGGGAACTTCAACTCAGTCAGTGCCTCAGAATAATCAAGCGACTTTGCAAGTTCAGCCCATACCACCTAATACGATTGATGTTGAGGCTATTGATGATGATGTTATTGAATCCAGCCCCACGGCTTTTGCTGAGGCATGCTTATATTAATTTTACACATTCTTTTATTGTGAATTTCTCCATCCACTTAAGTGTATTGAAGAAAATGTTGTGATATTTTATGTCAGGCTAAAAACAATTCCAGAAGGAACCGGAGGACTGTTGTTGATGTGGAATCAGGTAATTTTGTTATATTGTAATGTAAACTTGTTATTTGTTACGGCAGAACTTTTAGGCATTTATGTGTTCTTTTGTGTGATCTGCTGTCTCTTTGTTACTTCATGGTGAAGATTATGTTTTTGTTATTTTATTTTTTACTTGATTCTTGTTCCATTCTGTCTAAGTTCAGGAGATTATTAGACAATTTGAATGTTCTCCTTTGGATTTTCCTCTCGCTTCTGTTTTTGCTGCATCAATGATAAAAATTTAGTGTTGGGCAACCTATGAGATAAATTAGGGAGATAATGTCAGAATAATGTGTTATCTCTTTTCTTTTTTTTAAGCGTTTTCTTAGTAGGATAAGATGTTTGTAATATAAGTTTCAGAGTCTTGAAAGTTGTCCGGGACAACCCTGTACAAGCTGTCAGGTGTTGTCGTCTTTGTTTCTTTGTTTATTGTTCTAAAAAAGAAGGGGAGATTAGGAAATCTACTCACCTTTGAGTTTGAGCTTGTCAGTGGCGAATTGTAGGTGCTCCATATTACTAGTAGGATATGTGTTTGTAGGGTAATCAAGGTCTAATGTTGGTCACAATTTGTAATTATTTTCATTGATCTTTATGCGTCTCTCCATTTCTCTGTGATCATTGCAGAACGGACGGCTAGGGTCACTCAGAACAAGCGCAGAAGAGTTGGACCAAACCAAACAATTATTAATTGTGATTTTTACATAAATCTGGAAAGCAACAGCAACTCCACCTCCACGGTAATTGTAAGCTTTTGACTTAAGGGCATTGCATTCATTTGTTGTGCATGTATGTGATACTTCAAATATTTTATTTGCAGAAACAGAATGTTACACAGCCGCCTCCACCACCACCACCACCAAAGGAGCCCACCTTTACCTGTCCCATTTGCATGGCTCCTTTAGTTGAGGAGATGTCAACAAAATGTGGCCACATTTTCTGTAAGGCTTGCATTAAAGTTGCAATAGGTGCGCAGGGCAAATGCCCTACATGTAGGAGAAAAGTAACTATGAAAGAACTGATTAGGGTATTCCTCCCTACGACCTGTTGATTGGTGATGTAAGTTCGCTCGTCTGTCCTGTTCCTATAACTATTTGTTCATTCATGGAGTTAATATTATGTTTGCTCACTTGTGTACTTCTGTTCGCAATGTGCCTCTCTATATCGGTTATTATGATGCAAGGGTTACAAAGAGCACTAACTAGATATTGGATTGCCAATTCTCTAATAGTCATAAGAAATTTACATTTCCTCATGGTTATACAATTTCGTGTTTTGCTCGTCGTCAAGTACTTATACATGGTCTTGGTTGTGGCAGGGTTATGAAAGGTGGTTTTTGAGGGAGTGAGGATTGGGGAATTGAATTGGCATGCCTGCAGAATTGAATTTTCATACTCAAATGGTTTGTATCAAAAAAGATGTTATGATTAGTGGGTATTTGTAACTTCTTTATGAAATCAGGCACCTTAATTTTAGCTTTATGCTGCTTGTAATGCAATTAGCTTTTGGATGAGCAATGAATGGCCCAAGTTCTTAGTGATGAATTACTGGTGCTTTATTTTACACGTATGGTTTATGGTTGGGTGAGGATCCGACCGCCCTGTATTGGGTGCAGAGAAGAAGGGCGTGGTTGGCTTAGTAGGGCTCGAACCTTCGGTTATCGTTATGAGGCGGTATGTTTCAACCAATTGAACTATAAGCCTCTGCGGATCTCTACTGAAATTCACAGCTTAAGAGGAGAGCGGACGGAAGGAAGAAACCAATTGATTATACCGGTGTTAAGCATCTAACTAGCATCTTTTTTGAAAGGTATATAGACTCAAGTCATATGAATACCATTGATAAATAGTACAACGAAAGAATTTGACTGCTGAGCCGTATGAGGTCGAGCCGTATGAGGTCGGAAATTCTCAAGTATGGTTCTATGGGAAGGAATTTACCCCTCTATTCTGACTAGGGAGAACAGGTTGTTCAACAAGGAGATTTTGAAATTGTGGAGGCTTGGTTCAGTCAAGCTGTCGAGTAACAAGCGATAGTGCTTACTCCTGGTAATTATATTGAAGCACAAAAGTGGTCAAAGATTACAAGGCGTTTCGACTTTTCGTTAGCAAAAATGGGGACTCCTAGGTGAAGATGGTGATAAAGCCAACTAGATATGTGTTAATTGTGATTTTGAGTGGTGAAGTTTGTTTTTGTGATGATGATGGCGGTGTATATGGAGTGTTAATGTGGTCGTGAGTGGTGATCTTTGTTCTTGTGATGATGATGGTGATACATACGGAGTATTAATGTGCCTCCATTGACCATTCCTATTCCACCGCAAACTCGTCTTTATATTCGTTAAGAAAATTTACTGAAAATTTTTTCTTGTAGCATTTCCAATTGACTTTGAATTCTTTGTTTACTAACACCAAACGAATAAATAAATAAGTGGGTTCAATATGGATTTTTTTTTTTTGAATAAATGGTATTATCTAGAGGGAGGGGGTGAACTTAGCTTCACAATAAACTAACAATAATGTAGTTCAAATTCGTATTTGACGAGAATTCGTTCAATCTCTCTTATAAAAAAGAGAAATACCACTCTAACATGAATTTTGGTATAAGATATTTAAGGTATCCCATTAACATGGAGGATAGATGTATAGTCAATCCTTCTCATCTTTTGACTTGCCCTAAATTTATAGGTACAAAAGGTAAACCCTTTTATGGATTGTGTCAGGAGCATAATAAATTTTATGTAAAATCATTAATTCAGGAAAAAGATTTGAACCCAGAAAACTGCCTTTTATTTTATAAAGTAACTTTATTTTACGACGTAATGTTACAATACTATTTATTTAAGAATGTTATCGTATAAATTCTATCATATCTGAGCTATTATTTTCTAGTACTATAAATAGGTAAATTCCTTGGAGATAGTCTTAGAGTTGTAATCTTCCTATTGAGGTAAGAAATTTACTTTCCCTAGTACTATAAATAAAGACATAATCAGTGGAATAACACACCTTATAATTACATATTTCTATCTTCTCTCTCTCTCTATGCCGCCGACCACCCCCGTTATGTCATCTATAAAATTGTTCAGTAAATTATGTCTACAACACAAATCAATTTTTCTTCTTTGTTGTTGGAACTTTTGTGTTTAATTTTTGCTGGAAATTTCACGTCAAGAATTTAGTAAAACGAATTATGATTTATATAATACTCCTATTTCTAATTTCAATGAGGTATTTTAGGATAAAACTCCGCACCTCTTGAGGGGCAGTTGAACCATTTCGTATGTATCTTTGAAACTTTAACAAATTCAATTCAAAAGAAAACATTTCAAATTTCAATCTTGAATTTGTTTTATATGAATTCTTGGAAATAAAAAATAAAATTCAAGTTATATTGAAAGTTTGGAGACTTTTTCAAGCTTAATGTTCAAACTTTACCATCTCTAAGTTAATATGTGGTTCTATATCCAAGTGAACATGATGTTGATGAGTTTTCATCAATGTGTCCCTGGTTTGAAAACCCTTCCCTTTCCCTCAATAATAATAATTTAAAAGAAAACCATTTAAATAGAATCCGGTCGTGATTGTTTTTGTGGCTTAGAGTTTTTTTACGACATTGGTATAAAATGTTAAAGATCCCTTATTATTCGGATTTTCGATATCTTATGTACCCTAGATGTGACCCTACACTCATACGTACCGAAACATATAGAGTAGATGTTTTGACAAAATTATTGACAATACTTTAATAGTTTAAGTAGTAACTTTTTGTTGAAGACAAGATAAGAAATAGACCTCATTCATTCACTACAATGGCTTTTATTTCAAGGCGGAGAGAATTTCGGGGCCGGCAACGGAATAATATCTTTGCAGAGATATTATAGGTTGGCCCGTTAAGGGCAATGAACTTGCTTACTCAAGTTTAAATTCCGTCTTCATAAATTATAATAATTTACAATGCATATTATCGTGTAAAAAGAAGAGTAAAGGAAAAATGGCCTAAAACATAAACAAATTAAAGAGAGAGAGAGAGAGCAGTGATAATTGAAGCACGTTTATTTATACAATAAGACCATAACATTACGTATAATTTGAGTTTACAAAGTTCTTAGGCTCATGATTATTTCTATAGTTAATAAGGCCTCAATTCAATGAGCCTGTCAAAGCGTAGTGTGGTCGGGTGAGCGACTATGGATAGCCACCACCGCCAGCTCCACCAACGCCTTTCCCGCCGTCATCGTATTTTGGAATGCCTCCTTTCCTACCATAATCATACTTGGGGTTGTCTCCTTTCCCACCGTGGTCATCTTTAGGACGGTCTCCTTTTCTACGTTGGTCATCTTTATGATGATCTCCTCTTTCATCTCGATCGTCTTTAGAACGATCTTCTTTCCCACGTTGGTCATCTTTCGAACGGTCTCCTTTCTTACCGTTATCTTCTTTAGAATGGTCTCCTTTCTTCCCGTTATCATCTTCGGAACGGTCTCCTTTTCCACCATGATCATCTTCGGAACGTTCCTTTTCACCGCGATCATCTTTGGAACGTTCTCCTTTGCCTCCGTGATCACTATCATCTCCCTTACCACCATTGTCATCTTTTCCGCCATGATCACCTCTAGGGTTCCGATCATCTCCCTTCCCGCCATAATCACCTCTAGGGTGACGATCATCTCCTTTCCGGCCGCCATAGCCACCTCTAGGGTAAGGATCATCTCCTTTCCGGCTGCCATAGCAACCTCTAGGGTAAGGATCATCTCCCTTCCCGTCATAATCACTTCCAGGGTAACTATCATCTCCCTTCTCGCCATAATAACCTCTACGGTAATTATCATATCCTTTCCCACCCTGATCTTCTGCAAGTATCCCAGGGAAACCGAACCCCAATCGTCCCAGCCCAGGTATACCAGGAAATGGCAATGGAAGCAAACTCCTAATCAATGGAATCAATGGCAGCACCCCACCGCCATATCCTCCATATGGGCCGCCATATCCTCCATCATATCCTCCATAAGGGCCACCATAGCCTCCATATGGCCCCCCATATCCATACCCTCCTTTACCTCCATATCCTCCGTACCCTCCATATCCACCGTATCCCCCATAATTTTTGGCATCATAGACCTCCTCTAATTTCTTTTCCTTCTCACTAGTACTGGTCATCCCTTCAGAACTCACAAGAAACCCTACAAAGACAATGAAAACAAGCAACACCCTTTTGTTCTCCATAGTTATTTTGCATGAGAAGTCTGCGTAGAGATCTCCCGCTATTAATAGTGGCACTCTGCGAGAGGGAGTTAGAGAGTGAGAGTGAGAGAATCTTTTGATTAATTTGTGTACTCTGTTTCGGTAATGGCATTGAGTAGGGTCTGCATGGAGATTTTGGTCGTTTTGGAATGAGTTAGTTGAGTGGGACTGCAGTGTTTTAAATGTGCAGGCCCAGTCAAGTTTGGTGAGGGTTTCTACTGTTGGTTTGAAATTAGGTTGATTTGTTGGTAACAGGTAGGAGCAAATGGTAACTTCATTGATAAGCTTAAATGGCCATGGATTTTCATGGTTTCGTGCCGATAAGGCTTTCTGAATCTAAAGCAGCATTTAAGTTTGACGTTTGATGGATGGTTCTGGAATTGATACAACTTTACTATATTAAGGAGAGAAGTAGCATTTTATGCATTTTAAATTTGAAGCCACTTAGCATTACGGTCTAATGATATTCCTTTTCATTTGTAAGTGAGAGGTCTTAGGTTCGATTCTCACCAAATGTGAATTTGAATCACATTGTTACTAGCCCATCCATTTCCCCTTAGTGTAAACAAGATCGTCTGTTAAAAAAAAAAAATTGAATTCCTAAACATTTGGAATGAGTCTTTGGGAATGGACTTTCCATCTATATTCCTAGTGACTGGGTATAAGATAATACTATTTTCATGCTGGTTTGTGCAAGATGAGAAATTGGTCAAAATGATCATTTTTTCAAATCTCAATTATGTCGTCCAAATTTCATTCTGATAAGTTCAACAATTGAGATTTAATTTCTAATCATTTTGTGCTAGCTATATCGTTGATAGTTGATTTTGGATCAATTCATTGATTGAGATTATTTTATTTTTAGCATATATATCTCATGTCATTGTCTTTTATCACTATATCGTCGATATTGAATTATGTCGTTCATATTTTATTTTCATCGGTTCGAATTGATATTTGATTTATCGTCATTTTAGTCATTTTCAATGAATATTTAAAGACAAAGTAATAATAAGTAATGAGGGTACAAAGGGGATAAGAGTTTCAACTTCTCTTCATAGGAGTTTGAAACGCATGTAAGATGAAAAACTGTCCCGTCACTTAGTACTACGGTCTTGTAGTATTATTTTTTACTGGTAAGTGAGAGGTCTTAGGTTCAATTCTTGTCAAATACGAATTTGAACCACATTATTGCTAACCCATTGTGCCCACTCCTTCACCTCTTTAATGGAAATAATATTGTTTGTTATAAAAACTATTCCATTAATGCACTTGTCAAACATGAAAGTAGAGTTTCATGAATTAAACCTATTTTCAAGTTCCTAATCCGTGAGGAAGAGTAGGGTCATAATTTAAGGGTGTGCTATCTACACACCTAATTTAAAGGTCCATGATTTTCTGCTTGAAATGATAGGTTTATTCCTTGTGACAGTTCAACTCCCTTTAGTGTAACAGAATAAAAATTAATCCAATCGAAAGTCATCCGCACTGAAAAAAAATATACAAGAGAACAATGACTTTTTTGAAGTCTCAATAACATCGTTCCCTTAATATCGAACTCATAATTCGTTGAACCCTTAATATCGAACTCGCGTTTCATTAAAGTTATAAGCCAACGATGAATAACAAAACGGAAGGCTGTTATCTTTGAAGCTTGCACCAGTCCAAAAGGAAACCAGCAAGAATCACAAACGATGGCAATTGGAACATAAGTATTACATTTGCAACTAAAATCCGGACCTTACATTTCACATCAGTGCAGGAAATAATTGCATTTGGAAGAGGACAACTGGAAAGAAATAAACTGAAAACGAAAATATGACAGATGACATCAACTAGGAAACAAAACCCCTCTCATACAATGGACAAAAACAAAGGAAAACAGAAACAAAAATCAACCCTAAAACCGGCGAAACCAAGGGATAAGATTACTTCCTCATCTTGCAGGTTTTTCTCTCCAGATAGTTCGTCCCCGGTTTATTTCTGAACCATCGCCTGCTAATCTTAGTAGATGCAAATACTGACGGTAGTCCTTATCATCTTCTGTTGCAGTAGGGGATCCATTTGTTCCGTTACCTGAAAGAGCTGGAGCATCGTCTAAAGGTTCAACGCTAGTAAGGGAATCGACTATGTCATCCTGTTGACACTCCCGCCTGTAATCTAAGGTGATTGTTTGCAGTTCATGGCTATCGATGAGTTCTTGAGGCATGCTCTGTAAAAGATAAAATTGAAAACATCTCTTATGAAACCAACGATAACCTATAGCCATAGAACACCACAAAAACAAACATATGAATGAAACAGACATAGATGCCAACCTCTAGAACCCATCCGATATAGGCGACATTATTAACATGCTGGTTCATGTCGAGATCTGCTCTTCTTGGCTGCGAAATTAAAAAGCATACTGAGATTACTGAATAAATTTGACAACATAAATGAATGAAGATATACTAACCACAAGTCCCAGTGTAGAATACTGAGCAGGATCTTCAAGTTTGGCGATTTTCTTCAAGCTACTATTGTTAGGCTCTGGAAATGCTAATCTATCATCCCAAGAGAAGAAAGCAATCAGCAGATTGTGCATGAGGGATAACTTTATCATATAGAAGCGATGAAGTCATACAAAATGAAAAAAAGGACCATTTACCTCAGTTCCCGTGGAGCAAAAACTAAATGCTCTTCCCTAACATCATCGGTGACTTTCACAAGTCGCCTAGTGTCTTGGTTCATCATCACCCACTTGCTGTAAACATGCAGTACATATGGCCAATTTTTAGAATATATCTCAGAATAGGCTCACATAAACTGAGAATTGCTAGAACAATCCAACAACAATAAATTAGAATTGCAGAAAACATTCAACAACTTCTTCACATGCAATCTTCAAAATGGATGATTGATTTATCAAAAAGGAGAGAAAGGAAAAGGTAGAGAAAAAATATGAGCAAAGATTGCAGTGCTAATAGTCATGCAGCCAAATTAAAATGTCGTCATGCCCAACGGGCATCAGTGCAAAAAAAGAAACTGGGTTCCTTTCAGAGCATCAAGAAGATAATAATTTTACAGTTCAAAGATCTGCCGCATGTACATGCTTACTGGTTCTTAGAGAGATGCCAGACTCAAACGTAATATTAATGAGAATACGGAAGTTGGTTCAATACACTAACATGTTCTCCAACGTAAATTCAATGTTGCATGACAAAATATCAGTGTTTTCATGAATGTCTAAAAAGCTTAGAACAACAAAAATAAAAAGAATACGCACCTTGTCGCTCTTCCAATGACTTCACCGGTGGCATAGTCCTTGAGTATCCAATCACGCCTAGTGCCAATTCTCCCTTCCCCTTGGCACCACGTTTCTATTTCAACGACATCACTCCTGTACCACGAACCCACATTTTAAGTTTCACATTCCGGATTACAAATCAAAACCCGAACTGTAATCTAGAGAACACCCACCAAGCTGGATATTTGTAGATTTCAATATGCATGCGAGCAGTAACCCAAATGAGATGCATTTTTCTCATGGTGGTTGTGGTCGCAAAACCGTCGGTAGAAAAGCCAACAGCTTGAGCATGGTTGCATCCTACCTCCTGCGTCACAAAATGATCACAGAAAATGAAAATCATCAGAAGAAGACCAACTGTTTCCTCAATGCGGAAACTCAATTAGCTAATCCAGAAATACAGTTAAAAAAAATAAACTAAGGAAGAGAATATAATCACACAATGTTCTTATTTTTGCTTCTAGGCAACTAAGATTTCAAGCAATCAAAACAAAAATCACTTAATTAAATCAGAAATTACAGTGATCAGATAATTACAGTAATTTGGTAACTTGCATTCCCAATCAAATTTTACGTTCCCACTTCCCAGTGAGAAAAAAAGGAAATAATTTAGTGTGTTTTCAGATGAATCGATTGCAAAGATAGCTGAAAATCCAACCAACTGTAGATTGGACCATTACCATGCAATTCACTTCATAAATGCATGTGGGGGAGATCGCAAATATACCAAACAAAAATCCCCAAATTTTCCCCAAACAAAATCCGATCAATCAAATCGATACATTTCTACAAACCATAAAAATCGAATCCAAAAGAATGAACATTTCCCACAAAAATTCAAATAAAACCCAGCAAACACATTTGAATCGAAACCATAAATTCCAACTCTTAACACACCTGCAAGAGATTGGCAATCGTCTCGACGGTGGCAGTCTTGTTAATCCCGACCTCATAGCACCTTACTATAAAGCACTCCTTATAGGACTTCCAGTCCTCCGCCATGCTCCCC
Organism: Pyrus communis; assembly: GCF_041283825.1. Classification (NCBI taxonomy): domain Eukaryota; kingdom Viridiplantae; phylum Streptophyta; class Magnoliopsida; order Rosales; family Rosaceae; genus Pyrus; species Pyrus communis. Next base: position 12,881,171 of record NC_142569.1, read on the forward strand.
TGCCTCAGCCGGTCCGCAAGGGTGACCGGCCCGGTATTCGTCTCGACCCGACCCGCCACGCTCCCGGGCCCCCGGTCCGATACGACGGCGAGAACCGGCGTTTTGGAAGGTGAGGCAGCGCAGTGGGCAAGAAAGGCACCGTCTTTCCGGCGGGGGAATATTGGGTTGGGCTTGGGTGGGCCAAGGAAGCGGCATTGGGCCGCCACGCCGTGAATTTGGTCCACTCCATTGTACGTCGAGAGCCTCAACATTTCCTCTCTCTCCTCACTTTATCTCTCTTTATTTTTCTATTGTTTTTTTTTTTACAGGAAGTTGAGAAGACCGGCGGCCAACCAGAGAAGAAGAGATTTTATGTGTGACTTAGAAAAGCCGCTTTTTCTGCTTATAATATTTTTCTGGCCGATAGGACCGAGGAGGAGGAGCCTCGGAGAGCGGAAACGCCACCGGGTTTGGAGGAATTTACGAGATTGCCACCGGATTTGGATCCGGAAAGCCAACTGCTTTAGGCGACTGGGATATACGGGAGGCCAAGTGGACTATGACCGCACTTTGAGCCACGCACGTGGATTGTCGTGCTTTATCTGCCGACGTTTGGAATACTGTCGTTGGGGTCGAACGACATTGGGGACTTGTCGTGTTATGGTAATCTGATTAGGAGGCCCCATGGTTTATAGTCTGGGCCTACACGGGTATTTTGTGGGCCTAATATTCCCCACAATTGAGTTTCACACTTTGTTACAGGTTTGACTGGCCCACTACTAATAGTTGGGCCTACATTGGGCTACATATCTTCCTTTATTTGAATATTATGACATTTTACCCCAACTCGCTATTTAAGAGGTAGACAATTTGGGTTAAGCATCATAATAGGTCGGCCATAATAATTTAGAGACAAACCTAAAGAAATCAAAAGTTTAAATCAAATAATGTGTTATTAATAGAAAATAAACACGTTAATCAACACTTAAGTAGTAATTCAATCATTAACATCCACATTATTTGGTTTATAAAATTTAGTTTATAAATTTAGTCTATCTAACATTCTCCCACTTACAAGGCCAAGCATGATGCAATTTTGGGCAGAGAAAAAGTGTTTTTATGTGTCCCTTTCGCCCCATCTCCTTCTCACTTGTATTTTTTTTTTTTTTTTCCTTCTACTTGCAAGGCTATGTGATGAAAGTTTAGTGCTTCTCTACTGGTGTGACGGTTTTGGTAGCGAAATCTGGTTGGGGATCTTTCTTTGTTGCTAGTTGGAAATTTTATGTTCCGGTAGTTTCAATGAATTTAACACGAAATTGGTTTTCTTATGGTTTATATCTTTTTATTATTCTTTTCACTAAACTGTAGTACTAAGTAACTATACTTTTCCCTTTTATCGTAAGTATATTATTGTTTTTCACATAACAATGAAAAATTACCAAAATCAAGATCGGTTTTGATTATGATAAATGATTTAACTACTGCCACATCTCATGCATTTGATAAAACCTTCACACCTGTTGAAAATTATGCATGTCATTAAGTTGGGATTAATATTTAGATTGTATAACTACGAAGGGATTATTTATGAATGAATAATCATTAATTAATCACACGTGACTTGTCTTGTTTTTAGTTGTTTAGAGAAATGCAAAGGCATTTTCTATGGACTCTCCCCTCGTATCTTAACACGAATTTTTATACCAATATTATTAAGTATCAAATAACAAAAATTCTATAAAAAATCATACTTTTGAAACATTCTTCTTAAATATTAGTCTTTGAATCTGAAGCTCGGGTCCCTTCAATTCTCTTTCGGACACTATTGTGACATATCAATCTCGTCCAACGTTGGCCCAAATATAGATACCGAAAAAATAGGTCATCACAAGCAGTCGAGCACATGATGTCTTGATCAGGTGAGTCATGGGTTTGCTGAACCACTTATATCAGCTTGTCAACTACGGATTAATTATCAAGGACATGTACTGTCGCACTTCGGACCTAGAGTCTCCGGAATCTGAGGTGTTTTTTTTTTTTTTTTTTTGTTTCGAACAAATAATATTTTTTATACTAAATGATGAATTAAGCCTTATAATAAATTAATAATAATGTGGTTCAAATTTATCTTTGACGAAAATCGAATCTAAAAAAACTCCTACTTATAAATAAAGAATAGTAAATAAATAACTAATTGAAATGAGTTTGAAAAATAATTTATTTAAAACCTTACGAAATGATAAATACTTTAATAGACCAAAATAAATCGAAAATACGATTTTATTTAACTTGGAAGTCAAATAAACAAATATATTAGAGGTCCGAGAATAACAAAATAAATTTAATTGTTACCATTGTCACGCCTGCATAGAAAATTATGCAGTAGGAAGGGAACAACAATTGCGACATTGTTCCCCCTTAGGGATTGCCCCGTTTTATTTAAAAAACAAAAATATCATCTAACATTTGAGTAAAAGCCTCAAATCATGACCATGCCCGATCGACCAATTAAAATTAGTTGCACACAAGAGACATTGCACGCATACAAACTATCCAATTCAAAAAACAACTGATCATCGCTGCAGGCAATATGTGTGACATGTATTGAGAAACCCGAAGCCACATACAATTTCATAATTATCTATTTTACCTTCTCCCTTCCGCTTATAGTTTAAAATGCTATTTTTATGTAGCAATTAGGTTACCTCGTCTACAAAAATGCTATTTTTAACGTATTTTTTTATACTACATTTATACAAGCTCTCTAATAAAAGTGAGACTCACTTATATTAGTGGGTCGTACATTTATTAGAGAGTTTGTACAAACGTGGTATGATAAATATGATAAGCGTAGCATTACTTTCTCATCTAATTACTTTCCACACATTAATAACATGACCAATGTCTTTGCTCTGGGATGCTGGCTAGATCACCACGTGGCAAACTTAGCCACTCAATGTCTACCATGTGTTTTTGACTCACTGGTTCAACTCTAAACCTTAAATGCATCTACATCTAAAAAATTTCAAAAAATGCTACCAACTTGTAATTTAATTTACTTTCATCTTATGACTCTTCAATAATAATAATAATCATGAAAATCTGAACTAATCACTTTTGAAGCGCTTAAAAATTCTGAGGTTTCACATGTAGGATGATGAGAAATAATGTGAATGATGAAATTGACTTCATATGTTCTATATCTAGAGACATGGATTCCATAAATCCCACCCCCAAACTGAAAATTCTGTGAAGATCCAGAAGCACATACTAAAATGAGTATAATATTAGTCTGACTGTTAGCTGGATAAGTTTTTATTTCTTTTTTTTTATTCATTTTTTTTTTTTGTGTGTGTGGTCAAAAATGGATTAATTTCGTGAGGTGGGAAATAAGGAGAGATGACATTCATATTGTGGTACACAAACATTAAACTGTTGTCCCTACCCTAGGGATCACCAAGGTTATTGTCCTTACCATATTAAAAATAAAAAAAAAATAAAAAAAGCACATGGGTCAAATTGGGTGGATTTTTCTTCTGTTGGGCTTTTATGTCAGGAAAATTGGGTGTGATACGATGAGCTCATATAAGAATTACATTCTTATAACTTGTATATTAAACTCATGAGCTTGATACTTATAAACTATGAGGGTTTAAAGTATGACTCTCACATGTATTGAAATCAAAGGTTTTAGGTTTGATTACCGTTAAAGGTGAATTTGAACAACAATATTACTAGCTCATTGTGAGGTTTAGCCCACTTTCCCATAATGTAGATAATTCGTTTGTTAAAAAAAAAAAAATATTATAAGTATCAAACTTAAGTTGCTTGATTAAGTATCACTTACTTGGACTATTGTGAAGACCTTAAGTTGGCTTTTAACTTGAACTTTTTGTATTTGGTATGAAATTAAATTGTTGTTTTTAAACTTCTCCTTTTATGTCTAGGAGAAAGACTTACACAATACGAGCGATGTAAATATACGACTAAATTATAGTATTAACTTACTAGTTGATTAGCACAATCTATTTACAAAGACTTCATTTGTATTTCAAGACTCCAAGCGATTAAGAGCAATTATCTTTATCCGAAGTTCTTAATGTGAGTTCACTGGAAAAAGGATCCTTGCCTGATCCTGATCCTTTTCCTAGGGATCCTGTGATCTCATCCGTTCATCGTATATCGTACGTTTAGTTTTCGTTAGGTACTATTCATATTTAATTTTAAATTTTAAAATTTGAAAATATTTCTGACAGTACGATATACAATGAATGAGTAAAATCACGAGATCCTTAAAAAAAGATCCGACGAGGATCCTTACCTGATTTCACCTCCCTTTATGAATAATATACAGCTAAAAATATCTTTTAATTTTTTGGTCAAGAACATACAAAACTTTAATTCAACACTTAAAAAGCATGATAAATTTTTTATTCAATCACCTAACTTGGATATAATCATGTCATTGTTAAATACAGACTTACTTTTGTTTTCATGTGAAGATTTGAATTCTAGCACATTACAACATAACTAACCTAAAATGTCAAAACTTCACATTTTACAGGTGATAATATATATGACAGTGATATTCAGGCTCTCATTTTATCTCTCATACATTTTTGTTAAATTTTAGTCATTGATCTTTTTCTATTCATTCGTTCGAACGACAAAAATTTGAGAAGTGTATGTGATAAGTAAAAATGAGTGTATGGATAACATTATCCTATGTATATTCTGATTATATAAAGATTATATACTTAAATTATATTTTATTGATCACATGATATGACAGTTAATATTCACCTATTTCTTTAAATTATTAAAAAAATGATTTGAAAACCACATATTTGAACCCCAATAGTGTATGATATGCCACATTACTTCAATAATGAATCTATCTCATTGAATCATCACTTATCACATAAAATGTTACACAAATATCCCAAAATCCTATTTATTAGGATATTTGTGTAACATTTTGGGATACGCTCATGCACACCGAGTTCGGACTCCTCGTCCCTATATCATTGTAATAATTTTCTTACTGTACCTCCCTCATTATAATAATAAATGAAAACAAATAGGTACTCAAGTACTGACAATCCTTAAATAAAATGAATCATCAACCGCGTCACGTCACGTGGAAAATGTGTTCTCCTTCTCTTTAGATTTCGAGAAATTTTTCATTGTGAAGAAATAGGAATGATACATATATGTTTTTATATAAGTAGTAAAAAATTGTATTTTTTAAGTTATTAACTTTTTAATATACATTTTTCATCATTTAATGACACGTGATATACCATCCTGTGTTTCAGTTACATTGAAAAATCTCTACTAAATTTCCACAACCACTATATAATACTGTTCACACTTAGTCACACTTAGTCTCAAGAGCTTTCCTTCAGAGCAAGGCAATTGGTGGAAAAAATGGAGGCAATGAATCAGTGGGAGGAGACAGAAGAAGAAGAAGCAGCAGCAGCAGCAGGCACGGCTCTGAGAAGAAAGCTGCCACACCAGCACAGCAACACAGCAAACCTCGCCACCACTGTCTCCCAGGGTGACTTTATCTTTTCTTCCTCTGAGAGTTCATTAGCTTCTGGCGAAGCTGAGGAGGCAGAGGAAGTCAAGGAAACCCCAAGCAATGACACTCCCATTTCTCACAAAAATGGAGGTAAAGTAATAAAAAAAGACACTTCTTGCAAGTGGCCCTTTACCACAAAAGAGTTGAGCCTTACGTGATGGCGTAGAGTTTGAATCTCGTCGTAGCTAATCTTATATCTAATATAACAAAATGTATTGTCTGACAAAAAAAAAAAACACTTCTTGGTATTATTTTATTTTATTTTTGCTACTGGGTTTTGTGATTTCAGCTGTTTGTTTGATTTTTCTCAGCTTTTTGAATTGAAACCAGATCTGGTTAGTTGATTGTTCATTAGTTTGTGTATCAAGAACTGCATTTAGTTATTTCACAATGAAAGTTTTGGTTTGTTTTTCTGCAGTTTCAGTAGTAATTACTAGTTGTTTGTTGTTGCTTTACCCTTTCTTTTTAACTGTTTTTTAGCTAGGAAGAATCAAATGGGTTCCAGTTAATTGACTAATCAATTTACTAACAGTAAATTTCAACTGGGACTTGGTTGGTGGACATGGAAATCCATGCTAAATAGGGTATTATGTTTGCATGATTGTGTTTGGCCAAGCTCAATGGTTTTGTGATGAGACCTCTCCATGGTTTCAGGTACTGAATCCCCATATGAGATCTCTGGATTCAGTGGCGGACATGTCGATTTTTCTTTCAGGAAAAACCCTGGAGATGAAATACTGGATGTCAAAGTGGTCTTTGATGAGAGTGCTGTTAGTATTACCAACCGTCAAGATGTCGGTGATGCGAAGGTTGAAGAAGAGTTGAATGGTTCTGGTACTTCATCTTCCAAGCAGTCAGTTGAGCAGAATGGACGTGATGCTTCTGGAAACAATGGGACAACTGAACATGGGGGAGTTAAGCTGAGAGAAATCAGTGAACAAGAAGCGTCTGAATTGTATCTTGAAAGGGTATATCAGAAGCCGGCAGCGCATGATTTCTACTGTCCTAATTGCAACTCTTGCATCACAAAGGTTATCATTCGCGGTAGAGAACCGGAAAGTACACTACCTCCTGCTGCGCCGCCTCCTCCACTAGTTGATCCAATTCGATGCACTTCGTGTTTCAGTTTCCTCATTCCTGCAGGTAGTTTTGCATCCTTACTCTAGTAACAACTTTTCTGTTTAATGCATTTGATGCTGGAACAGATTTGGCGGAATTTAGAACAAGGAATTCAATTGCCTAACTATTGCCAGTAAATGAAAGAAGAATTTTTACCTTTTGATGTGAGGGTATATAAAAAATAAATTGTAATATATTTAGATCATCGTATTGCTATTAAACTTCCAGAACCTGAATCTTTCCCCTTGTAATGTTTCCGTTTACCAATTAGGCATTTGCGGTGTGACATTTTCTGTTTCGAATTCTTGGCTGATAGTTTAACCATTCTTTCAATGTAAACAGGCAGCTGGTTCTTTCCTAAATTGGAACATAAAGATGAGGACGATCATACAAAACAAGGTAAACTTTTCTGCTGTTTTGTTAATAAACCTTATTGAGCTGCCATTGAAGTATAATTCAACGTTATTCAAGTTTTTGCTTATCAAGTAGCGGAACCTCTTACTTGATTTGCTGATGCAGAAACCAATATTGGAAAAGGTGTTGAAGTTGGAGAGTTGATTCCAGTTCCATCGCATGACTCGGCTGGAACACTACAAGATCAGAATAGTCAAACTGCACCAGTAAGTAAAGGTCCAGCGCCTGAAGAGCCTGTTGGAGCTACTGTAGCCGCAATAGTTGAACCCTCACGAGATAATATTCAGGGCAGCGTTGGAGTCGAGGGCTTGGATGAAACGCAATATGATAAAAGTCCAGCAATGCCTGCTCAGCCAATTGGAGTTGGTGATACTGCCTCAATAGATAAACCTATAGCGACTGGTGAGTCTGTTGAAGCTAGTGTTGGAGCTAAACCGTCTGGAAATAATTTTGAGAGCGGTGTTGAAGTTGAGGAGTCAGTTCCATCACATGAGTCAAATGGAACAGTACTTGATAAAAAACCGTCAGTGCCTGTTCTGCCAGTAGGAGTTGGTGTACATGTCACCACGAAGCCCCCAGCATCTCAAATAGATGTGGTAGCCATTTCACAAGAGCCCGTGCAAATTCAAGAAAGTGAAGCAGGTATGTGTAAGACACAGTCATACATGAGAAGCTATAAAAGTATCGAGCACTATAGCAATGCAAAACCTTCTAATGCAAATTTACATGTATTTGAAGACTGAAACAGAAGTTCTTTAATACATTATAATCTAGAATGATGCGATACTGTGTTGATGCAGGGCCAACTACATCTGAGCTTCCTGAGAGCACGGTAGTCGTTATTAGTCCAGAACCAACAATCATACCCCCCGAAACAGGTGATACCACAACGTTAGAAATTGTCAAAAGCGTTGTATACGGTGGTTTAACTGAAGCAATTACAAGCTTAGGCATCGTGACATCCGCAGCCAGTGCTGATACTGCCACACGTAAGTTGCTTCTATTTTAGTTGATTTAATTTTAAACTGCCTGAGATTCTTTATATACGAGCTCATTGCATCTAGTTTTTATGTCTATTACATTTTCATTCCGGTAGTTGAAACTAATAAATTTAGTTTTTCACTTGCGCGCCTTGATCATCATCATGTTTAGGTTTGTAACCATCTTCTTTTTGCAGTGAACATTTTAGCTTTGGCATTGGCAAACTTACTTGGCGGACTTTTCATCATTGGTCACAACGTGAGTAATTTTACAGCCGAACAACTCAGAACTTTCATAGCAGCTCTTTCGATTTCATTCACTCTTCACCCCATCATAATTATTATTTTGACAATGTTTGTTTGTTAATGTTTTATGACCTACAACCTGCAGCTCTGGGAACTGAAAGATGATCATTCAAAAGTGCCCTCCGGTGAAACAGATGAAGAAGTGGAAAGATACCAGAAAGTACTAGGGAAAAGAGAGAATTTCCCTCTTCATGCCTCTATTGTTATATTATCATTCATTGTTTTCGGGTTAATACCTCCTGTGGTTTATAGCTTCTCGTTCCTCCAGAGCAACAACAGGGACCTAAAGATTGCAGCTGTTGCAGTAACTTCTTTTCTGTGCATCCTGGTTCTCGCAATTGGAAAGGCTTACATCCAGAGGCCACCAAAGTACATGAAAACTTTACTCTACTATATCACCATCGTGATTGGGGTGGGAGGTGTTTCTTACTTAGCAGGTGACCTGATTGACATACTCCTAGAGAAGCTTGGCTGGTTCCCCTCAACTGAATCCGTCTCTCTGCTGCTTCCTCAGATGAATATAGTGAAGCCTTCACTCGAATCCTATTGATAAGATGTGGTCTCAAGTTGAGGGAAACCAGCCAAGCTTGAGACCATGTCGTATCAATAGGATAAACTTGACATCACTTAGTCTAGTGAAGCCTGCACTTGAATCCTATTGAGGCTCTCAACAAGAGATTTTTTGTAGTTTTTCTTTGGAGCGTTGTCCTAGCGCAGGAACCCTAATATCTTATCAATGCTAATGTTATGAATAAAATCGTTAACGCTATGCAGTTTATTTTGAGTTATATATGCCATGGTCCAGGCTCATTTCGTAATAGAGATCATCTTCGTTAATTCCCTTTCTGAATTTGCGATCCGAATCTCAAGCTCAACCGCATGGCCAAAAATGGCAGAACACAGCCAACTTCAACACTTTTCCTTATTGTTATATGCAACTCGAAAGCGGCTGCCCTATCTGTTCTCTAACCAGGCAGTTATCATTAAAATGTGCCATTCAATATACCATGGATTTAACATGGAGACAGATTAACCTGCTAAAATTTCCCAGAACTAAAAGACTATCTACTTGCCATTGGGAGTTTTTCACCCTCAAAGAAAAATTTTATAGATGATATGTAACCAGTAACACAAGTCACTAGGAACAAAATTACAACTTTGCTGAATTTTCTTATTCACCTGATGTCTGTCTCTCTGCACAGTCACTACAAATTTGTTACACTATACCGTAGTGGACGTTTAACTTAAAACACTATATTTTCTTCGTGCTAATCACTTTCGGGTTTCACAATTTGATAAGAATCAACTCAGAAGTTCCATTTCGGAGAGGAATGAACGGCACTTTGCCGGGGTCTGACAGGCTGCTCGGAGTTGCGCTTCTTCATGATTGAGGAGACAGTTGGGCTGTAGTAGTCATTGCTCCTCTGAGAAGTTGCAGCTTGCGAATGCATCTTCCTTCCATGGATAAAGCTTCTCTGCTTTTCTAGCAACGCCCTGCGCTGCACTGGGTTACTTTGGGTGGCTCCCCATCTATTATAGTTCACACAACTCTGGCTCCTTCCCACTTCTTGAAACTTTCCATCTGCAGGAATAGTATAATTTCGACTCTCAGCAGTTTCGGCGGAGTACATAGTCTCTCCCTCACTGCTATACCCATTCTGCATATCTGAAACATCTACTGGGAATGAACTAGACTCAACCTCACTTTGGACCCCATTAAATGAACCCGTCGAGGCAATTTCAGCATTTGCATCCGGACTGGCTGGTCCTCTATCTTCAACTCTGTGTCCTCTTAATCGGATCTGCTCGGGAGGCTCCCTGACAAAATTCTCCCCAGAATTTGGGGGTAACTTTTTGGTTGACTGTGGTTGAACTGCTGGTTTTGCAACCCTTGGAGGAAAATTAATGTCCAAAAGCTGAACTGGGGAACCTTCTTTTCTCCGAAGAGGAATAGCTGTTAACTTTGGTGATTCATAGATTTCTGGAGTAGGAATGCCTTGTACATGTGCAGCATGACGATCACTTGTTAGGGCCTCTTCATCAACAGTGTTTGCGGCAGCAGAGCAGCTTGGTCCTTGCTGGTCCCCAGGTTTTGAGATTGTATTTGATGAAGATGGTGTTCCATCATTGTCACCTTCAGTTGACTTAAAAACTCGTCGCTGCGTGAAGGAAGCACAAGAGTGCTCACTTTTCTGGCCAGAAGACATCAACCGAATGAGTGGTAGCTTAGGCTTGTTAAGATCATCGAGGCTGCCTTCCCAATGCTGATTTAACCAATCACAAATGATTGGAATGGGGATACCAAATTGCATCGGATGATCCTTCTTCCATGATGACGAGGACGATGAGGAAGTTGATGAGGATTTGGTGTTTGGAGATGTTGCTAGTTTCATAGGATCACATATCATAAATGCAAGATTCCCTTGTGCGTCAAATCCAGCTGAACCAGGGCTCCACGTTACTCCATCAGTTGACAATTTTATGAGATTGTCCGTGGCTATCACCACCTTACCTTCACCAACTGTCAATTCCTTCTTCTCTGTGTAGCCAAGAAGGTAAACTACACTGCCAAGATCCAGGTTTGGTTTAGAGCAGGTCCGCAAGTGGTGGAGGTGGCCTTGGGCAGTTGAATCTCCATCTACCGAATCCAAACCTACTATTGTAAGATCTAAGATGGAGCTGGTGATGAAAAATCTGCAATCCAATGAAAGAATGAGAAACACTACTCGAAATGCCTAAATATGCAAGGGCTATCATCAACCATGATGTATTGATGCTTTAAGAGAAGAGTGCTACAAAATTTCTTTTCCCCATTCGCCTTAACTAGAGAACTGAACTTCTATTAGAACCAACAGAATTTCTATGCAATACTAAATCTATTATAATGTGATAAACCGAATCATCACGATTATGATGCTATGTACTCCAATTTTCCATCACCTTTCTCTTTCTTAATCACTCCCAGAGGAGGCAACCCACAAGATAGCTACATATATATAAATGCGTAGCACAATGAAGCCTTAGGAACCCAGCGTGAAAGTAAAACAACAAAATTTCCATGACTCAGGGGGAGGACTTGCCAGATAAGTTCCGGAGATTTTGGGAAGAGCTTCCTGAGAAGTTGAGAAAGCAATTTCATTTCTTAACCTTTTCAGAGACAATGACCATTATTGCCAATGCCTTCCATTTTTTTAGTCACTGGCATCTGTTATTGCCTACAAATTCTTGCCATTTTTAGCTCTGCCATGCCATCCCTCCATCATGACCTCTAGTTTTAGTTTATTTAACACGGAGGAGGATTCTCTACCCTCCTAATCTCTTTACCCTTCCATGCCCTCCTATTTGAACGGTCACTGTTAAGCCACGTCAACATCTTATATTGATTTTTTTATAGAGATAATTAGACAAAAAGCAATGTGTGAGAGGAGGGGATGGAAGGGGATGGAAATAGGAGGGTAGAGAATCCTCCTCCATTTAACACACTGCATTATCAGTACTAACCCCTAGTCTCTATCCCCTACATTAAAGACTTCCACATTTAACTTATCTGAATGGTTACCAGCTAACGCAGACGTGGGATTTGGGTAGTTGGCCAGGGCAGCGTGCCATCAGGTTGCACTCAAGTTCGAATCCCTCTGTCTTAATTTTTTTTTTTTTTGAACAAATGACATTATCTACACAAAGGAGGTGGGGGGAGTGAGCCAAGCCTCACAATGGGCTAGCAATAATGTGGTTCAAATTCGCCTTTAGCGACAATTGAATCTAAGATCTCTCACTTAAATTAGAATATTGTTTTGTCAAAAGGAAAATGGTTAGCAGTTGACAGTCTTTTTCTCCTAACCCGTAGTTTATATAGAAATGAATGAATATGATCTAATCAGATCCAACAACTGCACAACCACCAGAAGGTGCGTACAAAACAATCCAACTTCTTAGCAGCACCTATAACCTCTTTCGATTTACAACTTTTGACCAATTCAAATCTCACCAATGCAAACAAAGGGTACAACCAAATTTTCAGTACAAAACTAATCAATTCTCCATTGAAAGCTAACAAAATGGGTAGAAACATCATGTAATCAAACTATTCAAAAATTCAATTTCTACCATTTGGGACCCACTACAACTAAAGCACATAAAACAATCCTAATGCATTGCAGAGGCCTAATGGGGCTGGTTTTCCACTTTTCCAAAAACAAACCGATAGAAAACACTAAACCCATTATTTACCTTCAATTAATTCCCATATAACCAAGAAAAATCCAAACTTTATTAGTAAAACAAATTAAGCAAATCTAGTACTGACTACCTTTGGGGAACGAGAGTTGCGGCGACACCGTTTTGCAGCCGGATCTCGGAGCTCTCGGCAGCCGCTACAGACGGAAGGTTGACGTGGGTGGTCAATAGTAGACTACGATGGATCAGAAATCCGGTGCCAGAGATCCCATTTGCGGCACCGGAAATTCTGGCCATGGCCGGAGCCTTGCCGGAGAAAATGGCGGCTTTCATCTTCTCAGACTTGCTCACTCCCTTGCAGAAGCACCACGACTCTCTGAGACCACCCATTTCAATGGCGGGTCGAGAAACTTGAAGGATTTAATCAAATGGGTTATCTTTATTCGATTGAAAAGCTTCACAATTTGGATCTACGGCGAGCTAAAGTGGCATTTTTATACATGGGTCTGCATTGTCTGCTGCCATGGCTATGAAGGAAAAGGAAAAGAGAGAGAGAGAGACAGAGAGAGACAGAGAAGGACGAGACGGACGTGAAAGGAGTTAAAGGGGGAGTTTGGGTTAAATATTGTGAGCTGGAAATTGGGACAAAAGAAAATGGCTTGTCTGAGCGTGAGTGTAGGGAAATTTTTAGTTGTGACAGGAATACAAATAGTATATCACGTGTTTTTATGTAAATGGTGGAAAATTTTAATTTTTAAGTTATTAATCTTTTAACACACATAACTTATCATTTATATAGAAACACATGGTGTACCATCTCGTGTGACGGTTACATTGAAAAATTCGTGAGTGAGAAGGAGAGTTGAATGTGGGAGTGTGAAGCAAATGTGTGATTGTGACTTGTGAGTAGGAGAACAGTAAAGGGAGTGAAAATGGAGCGAACCGATTGTGGGGGATGACAATTTACAGGTGCTATTGTGGAATTGGAATGTTCATGTGAACATCATCAAGTCTCTTCCCTTTCTTTTCCTTTTTAATGTTTTCAAGAAAGATGTATCTGGACATTCAACAATTGCTCATTTTTTTAAAAATTGATTGTCGGTATGTGATAAATTGTGTGTCAACATCCCGGATTGTAACCATTGAAATATGCCAATATGTTACCGAGAAGTTATCGATAACGTCAACAGCGCACCATGCACATAAAATTTCTAATATGTAAAGGTGCACCTACATTGTATTGATATTCATTATTTATGACATACAAACAATTTGTTTCTCATCAAGGAACCGACTTCGTTTTCATACCTAGATTACATATTCCATTCATAAAAATGAATTATGAATTTTAATTACTACTAAACAAACATTTATTTATCTGCAAAAAAAAAAAACAAAAAACAAAAAACAAAAAAACAAAACAAACATTTATTTATATACCAAACAAAATGAAATAAGTATTTGGGTTTGTTTTCTTCTTATTTATAGACAATCCCTTTTTCTTTATGTACTTTAAAAGTGATTCTAATATTATAAAAATAAAAATTATTAGAGTACATAGGAAGTCATAGTGAAGGGATTTGGATCCAGATCTAAATTGTGGTGATCCTAAAGATCCTCACATCTTAGTTATTTATTGTATATCGTACGATTAGAAATAATTTAAATTTTATTATTTCAAATTAAACACGAATAGTATTTAACAAAAACCGACCGCATGATATACGATAAACGATTGAGATGTAAAAATTCATATGATCCCCACAAAAAAGATGAGGATCCTCATCCATAGTGAAGGATCCACACGGGCCCATCTCATCATGTGAGATGTAGAATTACCCAAATCATTTATCACATGATGATGATACATTACTTTGATGAGGACTTACGTTTTAATAAGGATTTACTGCAACTCCTCAATAAAGATTACTGCAGCAGTCCCTTCCAACTCGAGTATATACTAATATGGTCATGAAAAAAAAATGTAGAGTGGCGGGGAAGAGAAAAAGTAGTTAACTCTGAATGACAGGTAAATATTAAGAGTTCGTCTGAGATTGCGGCGGCGAAAGACGGCGGACGTGACGAAACCAACGGCAACATGCATTTCAAGCATTTGGGACTGTGTGGTATATACCGGCAAATGTGCGTAATTGAGATGTCTCAAACAAGCTGTACTGCCATTTTGTGTTTGTTTGTGCTGCTGCAATGCATGAGCTTGTGTTGTGTCGTTGCGTTTTATATTTTGTATTTGGTGCCCATTATTGGGTTTCCATCCAACTCTGAATCTCACTAATGGAAGACGAGAGAACATTTTAGCAAGATTTTAGATTTCTTTAACGAAAAGATTCCGGTACTGTTTATTTCAACGAAAAACCATATTTTTACACTAAAAAATCAATCCTATTACCATTCACTTTATCCTTTATTTTGTCTTTATCGTTAAAATTCGAAGTTTTCAAGCCATTTTCATTAGTTTTCCTAAGAATTTATTGAGACGGGCCAATAATCTACTAGTAGTCATTACCACTTGACAAAAACTTCTATACTTGTAACAGAAGAACAAAAATACACAATTCATGATAAGGTGTACACTTTCCAAAACTGCTTTCTATTTCCCACAATTCAGACGCCTTCTGTTTGTTGCTAAAAGTTAAAAACTCCAAAGGCGTCGTTCGTTGCTTTAACTCGGTTAAACCTTTCCCAATTTTCCATCAGGTCGGAAACAATAAGCTGTCATGAAGTCATCCACCATATCACTGCAAGAACGAGCGGAGCTCAATGGATTCTATACTAAACTAGGTCTTTTCTTCGTATCCAAACACAGAATAGGGAGAACTCTGCGTGCAGAATCAATCGCAGCCACCCACATCGACCCCTTTCTGCTTTAAAAAATCCTTGGCCTCGGCTATGTCCTAATGGATAAAAAATCCTTACAACAGGTTTTAGTTCCTTTTTTATAAAGACAAAAATATATAAATGTAAAAGGTGAAATGTGTGTAACAAATAGCACAGAGAATGAGAGAGATTAACCAAAGTATCACTCGGCAAAGTAAACTGAGCAGAACATATATAGAAAAAGTAATCTACCTGCTGCAACAGTACCGCTTCTTGAGGACAAGTCGGAAATTGCATCAAACCAACTCCAACCATTAGCAGGCCATAGCATCCTAGAGACACAACGAAATATATTGGTAGCTGGGAACAAGATAAAAAAGAGTTTAGTTATAAATATATAACATCAAAAAGTATAAACAGTGACATAAACTGACCGAAATCAATAAATAAAATAACTCACCAGCCAAGTATGACTCCGCGGAATAATAGACGTCTGTAAGAGACCAATCCACAAGGCAGATATGGCCACCAACAATGTCAGAATTTTCACAATATGCTTCATTGATTTATAATAATCACTTCCCACTCCTCTGCAAGTTACAAATAGCATAAGTGAAAAGAACAACAGCCCTGTGGTGTATTAAACTTGCTTACTTGAAATAATATAATGTCCTTCAAATGCATGCATGAAAGCAACAGCAAATTCAAGACCAAGCACACAAGGCAATGCATATCTGCGGGTTGATTCGTATTGTGCAACGTATTAATTGTGAAACCATATTCTTTATATGAGCAATCAATTGAAGAGAAATTGTAGCTACTTTAACAATACATGAAAACTCAAACCAAAAGAAAAATATAACATGAGTCGTTTATATTTGATTTTTGCCAAAGGATGTCTCTTGGGAAGGAAAAGAAAAAACTGATGTTACATGAAATCAACAAGTCAAACAATGAAGACTAAGACACACATCACCGTAAACAAAACACGGATCATGCTGCATCTTCTAATTAGACCTCAAAGCTAACTAATTCATTCAATCAGTCCAAGATATTTTCTACCCGTGAATGCTCAAAAAACATAACGCCATTAAATCCTACTTCTTTACTTTCCAGGGTCCAGTGGCCCTCCCCTCCCTCGAAACTCCTCCCCCGTCACAACACTCAAGAGATTTGACTACTACAAGTCTACAACAAGTAGTCGAACCCATGACCTACGGAGTAGAAATGCACACAGACACAGTTCAAGCCAGCACGAGAACCGGTCAATAACTTCCTCACTCCCACTGAAGCACATATTTAACTCAAGTATGAGCACAGTCCAACTTTCCCATGTCCAAAAGTTCAAGCCAGAACAAGATGTGCGACGAAAAACAGATAACTTTATGTTTGCATATGGACAGTAAAAGTATAAACTTTGAGAAATAGTTGATCCATAGCTGCCATCAGAAGGGATAGATCATAGTAATCCTTTTCACTGTTCCAGTCCATGTAAATGGTAATAACCTGGAACTCAAAGCCCTTGCGCAATTTCCCACATCATCTGGCACACTTTTTTTAAATTTCAATCAACAAACAAGAGCAAACCCTAATTCAAAAATGGGTGTCATTTCATGGATCATATGAGATCCCAACCAAAAAGCTAAGAGCATCAACTGCACCAAAATCCGATCCAAGATCCATTTAATTCCCAACAAAAAACAAGTAGGAATTCTCACTTCGAATTATAAAGTGAAGAAATTGAAACACAAAAGGTGACAAATTTGTGAAAGAAAAACAGAAAATTCACATCAAAATTGAATAAAAATTGAAAGAAAGCAAGGATTTTTAGCAGAAATAGATAGTAATTAGAGATCGGTAGAAAGAATTACAGTGAATATCGCGGCGGAGAAGAAGTAGAAGAGCCACGGAGACCAAGGTGTTCGTTTAGGGCAGGAGGGGAACAGAGAAAATTGAGAGGGTAAATCCCTAAAAAGGCCTCCAAAGGGGCAAATGTGAGAATATCGAAAAATTGACTTTTGGGTGAAACCGTGAAAGAAGATAATACTTTGTTTATTTCTATTTTGGCCCCTGAATTTAATACAATTCTACATTGTTCCATTTAAGTTTAAACCCCATTGCAATTGAGAAATAGACCGAAACCAATTGGAATTTGGGGGATTATATCAGTTCTCCGGTCCGCGAATCTGTGAAAATTTCAATGGCGGCGAGCAGCAGCGATGTGGAGGCGGGGTTCGCAAAGCTCCAAGGCGAAGACTTCGAATACTACATGCAGACCTACTCCATAATCCTGGGCCGGAACTCCAAGAAATCGACGGTGGACGTTGACCTCTCCAGCCTCGGCGGCGGTATGAACATTTCGCGCCACCACGCGCGAATCTTTTACGACTTCACGCGTCGTCGATTCGCGCTCGAGGTCCTCGGAAAGAACGGCTGCCTCGTGGAGGGCGTGCTCCACCTGCCCGGGAACCCGCCGGTCAAGCTCGACTCGCAGGACCTTCTTCAGATCGGAGATAAGGAGTTTTACTTTCTGCTGCCGGTGAGGAGCATTCTCGGTGGGCCTGTGGGGCCGAGGCATTACCCCACCTCGGTGCCGGTGGTGCCGAGCCCCGTCGGCCCGGCCCATTACGGGTACCACTCGGGTTCGGGCACTGGGCCGATTGGGAAGAAGGGGAGGGGGAGGGATTTGTATGAGGAGGAGTATGAGGACGAGGAGGATGTTGGTGGGGGGAGTGGGAGTGGGAAGAAGATGAGGAGAGAAGGGTATGATGGTTTCGGATACGGTGGCGGGTCGGGTTCTGGTTCAGGCAAGGCCGGAGCTTTGGGTTAGTACTTCTTTCCCTGTTCTAGCTTCTTTCTCTTACCTAGTAATTGATAAATAAATGGGCATTGATGTTCATATGCAATTGGAATCTGACAAAGTTGTGTTTTCTGAATCATATGAATCATGGTATTCTCAAGTGTTTTCAATCACATGTTTAGATTCAGTGTTGTTCGAACGTGTCAGCGTTTTTGTAGAAATTGATTATGAGGTGCATTTGTTATGTTTGTTTTACAGCTTTAGGGGATTGTTATCAAAGCATTGAAATTGTTCTTTTGTTGATGGTTATCCTCTCTGATTTTTATTGATGTACCTTATCAGAATGGTTATTGATTTTCGGTTTTTGGGGGTATGGATTGTGTGTAGTCGTGGTTGGATGTGGTTTATGTTAGATAATCAAGAACTAGTGTTTTTCCATTTCTTCAGAGGATATGGCAAAACCATAGATTCGAGCCCAAACTCCACCCGAGACCTTGTAGAGTCTTTGACTCTCTAGATTGTTATATAGGCCGATGAAATAGGATTGATCTGTTTGATGCTTAACCATGGTGACACTGGAGATATATCTTCTATCCCCAACTTTGGAACACTTGCATTGGCTTCTATTCTTCCTATTAAGACATTTAATTACAAAAAATATTTGCATTATTGTATCAACCCATTAATTGAGACCGTTTTTCTGTTTTTCTTTGACATAATTTTATCTTCGATTTCTGCAGAGAAGAAGGGAGATGGAAGGTCAAGGGTTGATCGAGACACTGACAATCAGCAACTTCTGCATCTGGAGGAAAAGGATGTGGTGTCCTCTGTTGCTACTGTGCTCTCCGATCTTTGTGGTCCGGGAGAATGGATGCCTATGGAGAAACTTCATGCCGAGGTTAGTCTTGACATATTCTGATGAACAAAATATTTGTTAGTCATAACCTTTGGCACTTAGTTATTTTCTATTCTTCAACTGCACTCTTCCTTTGATGATTGTCGTAGAATACATCCTTAGTTATTCATATGAGTAGCATATGTTAGTTACGCTTTGCATGGGTATGCATTCGGATAGCGTATTCTAGTTTTGTTTATTGTAGGTTTATGAATTGGAACCTTTGTTTTCTCTACCTTACTCCATATCACTCTTGTTCAGTTGGTGGACCAGTACAGCAGCATCTGGCATCACACTCGAGTGAGGAGGTATCTCACTTCCGAGGACTGGCCTGGTCCAGAGTCAAAAGGGAAACCGTGGTATGGCTTGCTTATGTTGCTGAGAAAATACCCAGAACACTTCGTCATCAACACAAGGTCCAAGGGCCGGATAACACTGGAGTTTGTTTCTCTCGTCTCTCTGCTTTCATAAAATTTTAAGACATCGGAGGAGCTTCCTTGATGATGATTGTTTACAATGTAGTTTAGCCGGCAAGTGAGTTTCCGACTGCCAAAATTTGTACACTTGTTGTGAGTTGTCGAGCAGCAATATGAGATCTTAGACCCCTGTTAGGGTAGATGTAGAACGATTAGCAATGACATTTTCTGTACATGATGGTAACAATACTATTTAGCTTTATATCAAGTTCTTGGGTTTTTCTTCTTCCTTTGCAAATTTTCATTACTTCAAATTTGCTTCGTCTGGGTTAAACGTGGAGATGGAAGTCTTCTTTTGTTTCTTGACGGTGAAGTAAGACTAAGTTTATGAGCTTATTATCCTTGGACTTAGCCAAGAAATGTAAATGATTGATTCCGAGTTTGAATAATATACTTGCATCTTATTTCTATCTTCAATATATTTGAAAAGACCTTAGCAATACATACGACTAGAAAGTGCAAGTTCATCCTTAAAATGGGGGACACGATGACAAACACAAACGCAACCAAAATTTGAGAGGCATGCCCTGAAACGTTATTATTGACATATACGAAAGTTTACGATACATGTAACAAAATTTTAGGACTCTTTTTTGCTTAGGTTACCAAGTGCTGCCCGCTGTGCATACATCTTTTGTTCACGAGCCTGTTTTGCAGCGAGGGCTTCCTCGTCAAGTACTTTGATAGGAGACCAGTCGGGCATTTTCAACCAACCGTCATTCTTCTGTGACCCGTCATTACTCCCAAGCATAGATTCTTTGTAGCTCTTTAACACAGGTCTTAGTCTAATCGTAGCATAATCCACAGTTGTCCCAACAAGAGTAAAGATGATTGAGTACCGTACAGCACCAATTCGACCACCTATAAACCGATGAACAAAACAATTAAACCACATATAGCAGGAGGGAGGATTTCAAAGTAGTATGAACAATAAAGCAGACAATTAACAAATATGCTAGCAACTTTAATTTTAGAGATGCAGCTTGTGAGTAAAGACGTTTTTGCTGATGATTCCGGAGGTTTGAGACTTAGTTCCAAGAGTAAACTACTGTGAGTATACAGCAACTGCTAGACCAATACAGATAGCCCCACCCAGTAAGTCAAGACCTTAAACGAGCATGTCTCTCTCTCGACCAGTGATGTCCTGCTTAAAGCTGGCAGTGGATGGATTCTCTACTTCTGGAACCAAGTCCAGACTCCTGGCTAAGCAATATCTGAGCTACATTCGAATCAGAAATTTTCCAGTTCATCCAAGCGAGACAACATAACTTATAGCTCACCAATTGAGCTCGCATTTCTCCCTAGAAATTATTAAACTGAACTCAAGAAATATTTTACAGGACAAAGTAATCGTTCCTAATAGCCAAAACATATTACTGCGCTCCCGGATTACATCAGGTTAGATCATATAGACCCCCCAACCCACTACAAATGAATCACACTACAAATGAATCACACAAGTCCAAGCCACGAGCAGAGAGGTCGAAAGGCAATGTAAATTTCAGTGATTCCCTATCACATTGCTTCGATCACAAACAATAAAAGTAAACACAATCTGATTACACCAAAGTAAACACAATTTCTTCCTCTACTTTGCAAACACGTACAGGCAGACACAGATTGAAGGAATTCTCACCCTGAAGACGCCCAAGAATAGCACCAGTGCCAAACCCAGCAATTGCAGAGTTTACAAGATCATCAGGTCCAGTTTTTCGAGTTACTCCCACATATTCACGAGCCCCTGCCAAATCCAAACAAACCCATTACAACAATTTCTCTCAGGCAATTTAACAAACACCAAGCAGTCAAACCAAATGGGTACATAAACCCGAAGCTAGAGATCAAAATTTCAAAAGAAAGAAATGAAATTTACCGCAGTAACAAGCGGTAACAATGGCGAAATTGGCAGCATAGGTGGCGCAACTGGTCGGGAGACCCACGACTTTTCGATGCTTGGAGACCAACCCAGCTCCTCCGCCGAGAATCCCAGCTAGGAGAGTGGGAAAGACGATGCGCTCCTTCCAAGACGACGGCGGTGGCTCTGCTTCTACGGCTTTGGGATCGTCGGAAGCCATGATTGTAATAAAAGATGTGAAATTTGCTTTTGCTCTTCGCCTGAGCTCTCTTCAGTCTTCAACGCGAGAATTTCGGAGTCGTTTTGTTATGGGAGTCTGTTAACGGGAAAGGATCCTGGTTTGGTTTTTATAAAAAGTGGGTATCATACAAAGCAGAGTTAAAAAAAATATTTGGTAAACACTTAAAAACAGCTTATTTTTATAATTTTGGGTGAAAAAAAAAAAATTGACAACTGAAAACATAAAGCAGCAAAAATAAGTTTATTCTCACATTACAGCAGAAGCAGTTTTTTTTTTTTAAAGCACAACTACCAGCCCTAAGTCCACCAAGGCACACAATCAGGTTTTTAAAATTTGATCCAACGATTAAAGTTATTATAACTTTTAAAATGAACCCCTACTTGTACTCGTTGAATGAAATTTCAAAACTCCGGATTGTATGAAATTTCAAAACTCCGGATTGCGTGGTGAACTTGGTGGAATCCTTTCCCGTTTTTCGGTGCAGTCATCGCCCATCGTGCCATGAGGTCGAATCGGGTTGCGCCTCATCCGGAATCAGGTTTTAGGTCGGGTATTCGGATAGTAACCATGTTATAAGATTGGACTCGGGCTATCTATTTTCGTAGATGGTAAAGCATATCTACAAATTGTTTCAAGCGATGCACTTATTATTTCATTATTTGTGTATTACGAAGGAATACACAAATCATGGAATTACCGGATTCGCTCAATTAGAGATTTGATAATTGTTTAAACAAGGAGTTGGAATATTATATCAATCGCCTTACTTTTAATCACGTGGTAATTATCATTACGTTCAAACAAAGATAGACGTGAATTAACTTATTTTACTGCCATTCCTAATATGAAAGTGATTTCCGCACATTTTTTTTCCTTTGCACACCAATGCGCATTTCTAACCTTTTGAATTGTATAAATCAAGAAAGAATCAAGTAACCAAGATAAATAAGGATGCGCAGGAAAAAAAGAGTACGAAAATCATTTCTCGGAGGTTTAAGAAGTGTTTATTCTTATCCATTTCTTTCACCAATGTGAAGTATTATGACAAGCATTGTTTAAGTTAGGGCCACTGCTATTTGACAGCAGTTTTTCATTCAAATTTAGCATATGATCACAGTATATCAGCTAATCAAGAAACTATAAACAGATTACTCTACAGATTATACTTCTTGGAACTAAAGTTTCCCAAGCATTAATTAGCTAAAAGGTTTCAATTTCCACTGCAAATTATCGCTTCGAAGCAGCTTATCTGATCGAAGCGATTAGCAACTATGACGCTCCTAATCTGGAACTAATAATTATTTGGGGCATTTGCCTTATTAAAAGACCATGAAATCCACCATTTGCCCTAATATGGGCCTGTATACACCAAAAAATGGGAGGTCTATCAGCTAACCACTTTACTGTTAGAAAGGGGGAAACTAAGCATTGCCCTTGAACGTTTGTGTTCAAGAGTCTAACATGTCTTGATCTGCATCTTCTGAAGCTGAGAGGACATTCACTTCTTCTTTGTCATCCTCCCAGTTTGCGTCTTCCAATTGAGGACTCACGGACCTCTTCTCTGACTCTGCCCCTGACCTTCTCCGGTGCTCTGAAATATTTCACGAAAGCAAACAATTAAAGACCGGAGACACATAAAGTCTGGGGAATGTGAGGCAAGAGAAGAGGAAAACATACTTTTGTTGGTAATTGCATGACGAGTCATGGCCAAGAATTCGTCCCACTTGAATTTCCTGAGTTCTTTCTTCTCCTCCTCAGAAAGATCGAAATTTGGTTCCCTCCCACACATGAAAGCTGCCCTGAACACAAATTAAGAAACTAACAAAGTTTAGATGTGCTATAAAACTTATAGCATTTGTCACAAAAAGCTTGCCACTCATTTTCCCATTTGGCTTATCAAGTTTCATGTTTTTGAATGTCGGGGATTGGCACGAACCACTATATCATGTTGGTAGTACAGGCACAACAGGCCTTTAGATGGAATGAACATTTTAGGATGGCATGTCCTATCTGATGACCCAGTCTGGAGAACACGGACTAAAAAAACCAGTGAAGCAACAATGAAGACTAAGATTTGTTTTATTTGAAGGTGTTTTTAATGACATGATGAGGAACCAATGATAAAGAGAAGGCGCTCGCTAGTCGGTAGACAAAAGAAAACTGCAATGATTTATGATTTTCAAAATTATGCACAACTAAAATATCTAGTATAAGCTGATCTTTCCTCAGAGTGCTCATCAAATAAATATTGTTCGTAGTGACAAAAAGGCGATAGTACCTGTCGTACAAATGGGCAGCCTCTTCCTGTGAACCAACAGTGCCTAAGTGGATTTGTTTCTTGTCAACTTTTATTGCTGCCTGCCACTTCATATTCTTGAAATAGACACCTCTCATTAGACATGGTTCCTGGTTCTGAGCATGCTTTCTGCGATGTCGCTTTCTGCGTTTGATTGGTGGCCCTGCAAATAGCATTTTATGTTTTAGAAACGATCAACCTGTAACATTGGCATAACCTCTCAAGCTAATTGTAATGGATAAACGTATACGTTATCTTTAAAATTTCCATTATCAAGATTCAAGAATACGCTGTGTGCCAAGATATTTCTATTGGCATATATACCAAAAGTTGAAAGAAACTGCAAAATCAAAAACTCACATCTTCTCTGAGAAATGAAATCGCAAAGACAACCACAAAGTAGCTCATAATGTAAAGACGGAAAATACAAGTTTCAAAAGGATGAGTTCGCAAATTTGTGCGTCCAAAGTCCATGATATCCAGCATTCTAATCTGTAATATATAATTAGAAATGATAGCAAATTTAATATACACAACAAACCTGCCACATCGTGCTGCTCTTTGGATAAGCTAGAACCAGATGCAGTTGAGGATCGAAATTCTGCTTTCACAATGGTATTCTGGTAATAAATAAAGCAACAGATAGAATGAAGCCAAGAAGCCAAGAAATTATTGAAAGGAATCCAGAACTCTAGTGAAATCTCCCAGATAGAACTTTCGAGTTTCTACTTATGGCATATATTTTTCCTTTTTTGGCTGAACCAATTCATTAAAATAAATATTATAGAAGAAAATGCTGTTTTTTAGCCTTCTTGATCAAGCAACTAGCAATTAAGAGCATACTTGGTGACAAAACCAGGCCTAGGGGCACCAACATCTCAAATGGTTCATTGCTTATGAAAATCCTTTTCTTGCATTAAAAGAAGGGAACTGTAGTTTTCTTTTGAAATATAAAAAGTTTGGAGTGCACAGTGAGAATTTTGTAGTGCCAATAACAATCCCCTAAAAGAAATATTGTTATAATGAAAACGGTTTTTTAGGTCTTATATGGTGATCATTTCCATCTGACCATTTTGCTATAGGTACCCTGCTCAGCTTACGCTACGCTATCGAGACATGCAGCCTACGGATTTTTGTTCTAAAGCATATATGGAAATTTTCTCTTACCATACATACATATAGGTTAACAGAAAAACATAAAAACCCTGCCTGACGAGTGTCCTAAACAAGCTAATAGAACTTTCAAAGAAAACAGTTGCCCATCTAATGTACGTAATTTAATGATATAGACTGATCGACAATCTACTCTTACCCCATCTGGTTGATTTACATCATTTGCAGGCATGGGATGCACACTGACAGGATTCGTACGGGTGAAATTTTGAGAAGTGGTTCCATTGTTGACAACCCTAGGAAGTGGATCCAGAACCGGAGGTATCTCTGCAAAGACAAAAATTGGTGAAGATTTCGTTTAAGCATAAAAAAAATAATAATAATAAAAATAAAAAAAATCCATCAAACTGAAAATGTATCACAAAGCGCTGAAAGGTTACGACACAACTTAAAACTCAAAGAGGATTAGCATGTGAATTGCTAAGAGTAGAAGAACAATACATGCTATTCAATAAAAACAATCAATTATATGTTGTATAGCACATTTCCACTGATTATTACCACAGCATAGTCCCAATCCCAACAGTCTGCGCCTTCTTAAGCTCACCATGGTTGATTTCAACTTGATTATCGAAGCACAACACTCGCTTGGCGGCCTTTTTCATGCATCACCCATTCCTTGGACAAATCAAGTAGACATATTACAACGAAAATTAAGGTTACAATTTCAAACGGGGTACGACTTAACAATTAAAATGTCAACAAAAAACATAATAATGTGTGAACAAGTAAATCAAAACACAATGCCACTAACTATAGAGAACCGCATTAAAGGATGAAAAACTTCAGAACATACATTTCTTAACTACATCATCGAAATTCATATGCAATGTGAATGCAGGCCAAGGCACTTCTGAAGAAACTACTACAATACTATTTACAAGTGATCAAGGATAAAACACCACCAAGTGGTCGCATGAGTGGTCACATGATCTAAGATTATATTTTCGATTTCTATTGCTACAACAGAAAATTATTCCAACAAAGCCATAAGGAACTCAAAAACTCCAATCATAAAAGATACACATGAACTTCCCCTGATATTTTAAACACCTTATGTGCCTTGATTAAAGTGAGCAGACAAACAATTGTGCTTGTACAATCGAAAACAGTCTCAGGTCGAATTAGAACACATCGAAATCAACAGAGACAAGCAAAATTCATCCAATCACTTGACTTCAACATCTCTCATTCAGGCATCTTTTTTTTTTTTTCAGAATTGCAGTAATTGGCGTAAGGTGACAACAACAAACTCAGTCATATTTATCTTGCAAACAGAAAACCGAACCATCTATCATGTAGGATGGATTAAAACCGAAAAAAAATCCAAGAAAACCACAAAAAAATTGATAAAAATTCCAAATGTCTGACCTTTGAAAGCTAAGTCAACCCACCAACCTACCACCTTTCATGGAAGTTTCATCACCAGAAAAACAAAACCCAAAAACCAAAATTCAAAAACAAACACACAACACACACACACACACCAAATCAAGAGCAACACAAAAACCCCAAACGAAAAAAAAGCCCTCCTTTGGCTCCAACCTCGTCAAGCCAAAAAGCCCACGGCCACAAACACAGTCAACACGCCATGAAGACGCAACCCATTAGACAAAAAGACGAAAGTAGCCATTGGGAAAGAGAAAGGCAGCTCCTTTTTACCTGAGGAGGCAGAAAGGTGGCGGTTCTTGGAGCTGGGAAAGAGGCAGCGGAGAATTAGAGGCAGTTGTAAATTTAATTAAATTCCCTGGAAAAAGAAAAGAAAAAAGGATTGGGATTTTAAGGGAAGGGAGGGTGGTCAGCGAAGGAAGAGAGAGAGTGTGTGTGTATAATTGTATTTGTATCTCATGCATCTACCACCTTTTGTTTTTTTTTTGTTTTTTTCCTTTCCCCTTTTTTCTTTTTTTTTTTTTTTTTTTTTTTTTTTTGAAAGAAGAGAGGCGTGGTGGTGGTACTGTGGTAGGACTACTGATGAAGAGGGACAAGTCTCCTTAGAGAGAGAGCAATACCTGTGTGCACTTTGGTTTAGGGTTATAATTCCAGTTTTACCCTTTGAACATTTGCGGTTGGTACCTTGGTTGGTTGACATTATATTTGAGATGCTATGAGTTGACCAATATACCCCTTGATAATTTTGGTCTGGGGTCTATGGGTTGATGGTGTCTCCAAATCCAATCATGCTTGCTTGTGGGTGAAGCAGAAAAGGGTTTTCTTCTAAAAAAATTTCTTCTTTTGGGTAAATATTTGTTCTAAAAGTTGTTGAAGCCCTATGTGGTGGATAACAAAGTGAGAGTCATAAGATATGTCTTGGTTAATTAAGGCAAAACCCTTATTAGGAAGGTTATATTTCCTTCTTTGTCCTTTTGATTTGGGGTTTTCTTTTCCTTGTTTGTCGAAACAATTAGGGATGTTATAAGGAGAGAGATAACCAACAATCAAGTTATCCATTTCAAGCAATAATATACCTGGTGAATTCGCAACACCACAGTCTCCAATACCAATGGACGTACCAAAGCCAATCCTTCATCTAGTTTTTGAGCAACTCTTGTTTAGTAACATGGAATTGTAAAAAATAAATCTAACATTTCCAAAATCGGAAAAATGAAGTCATAGCTGACTTTAATAGTAAGGTTCTCCTCTTTTGCATAAACAATATGCTCAACTTTACAACAGGTCCAAGTCCAATAATGAGCGTCATCTTTTTTGTGCTAGCAGTGACCACTATTAATAAAGACGATTAATCCATTTGATTCCCTTATTAGAATCCATATAGAACACCAAAATAGTTTCCTTATCAAATTATAAGCAGTAAAAACCAGATTACATACTAAGTCTATTTCCATGTAATTAGGACAAAATAATCCTACTTTCATAAGACTTTTATGCACCAATTTGAGTCAATCAACTATAACAATTACTTTCATACTCATATTCTTACAAGAATATGAATGAAAGAAGTAATGTTCACTCCTATTTTCATGTGATCTTATTACTTATTGACACGTTAAGGAATTAGAACAAAAAAGGGCTCCACACAAAATCAAGAATCAAACGCCTAATTAATTGGAATGAGGATCTTTATATGGTTGGTACATATTCTTTGCCTTATTCAGAGTATGATAAGACGCATGCATTAACCGAGAAAATCATTATCCCCAAATGCCAACCTCATTAGAACTATTTTAGAAAACATTTCAAGTCCGAACCTATACATGTATTTTTATTTCTCACACGTGAACGTTGAATAAAAAATTGAACAATAAAAAGGGTAGTCCCGTCATCCGAACAGAAATTCCGAGTGCCGTGCAGGTGGGATAACGAAACAGAGCGAGGGCCAAAGGGGTAAAAGGGTAATTAAATAGATAGCGAAGGGTGGACAAAGAGGGGGTTAGGAAATTATTATTAGTGTTGCGTTGGTTGGTGGCGAGCGAAGGGCACCGACGAAACGGTGATTGGGTGGACGGCCTGCCAGCATATAGATAACGTCCCGCCAACCACACCCCTAATTCCGTACTTTTACAAATCAACCCTTTTCTAGAACCATAAAGTTTATTTTCTGCCTAATCATTGCCCTAATCAGTACTCAATGCATCTAATCAAACTTAAAATTTGTTGCACATGCGTTCCTCCATTTGAACTTGATATATAGCGATGGCTATCGCTGTTTTTAAGAGAGTGACTTACGCGAAACAAAAACGTTAAGATAATAGTGTTTCAAATTAATTATGAGATCACTCGTAAAAATTAAAAAATGTGACAAATGAAAGATTAGAAACACCATCGCCCTAAGTCTCAAAGGGTGGCATTATGAGATCATTGTGCAAGAGTTGACAAACATGTTTGGCTAGGTTACATTTTTGATCTCGATATTCTAACTTTATTTTTGTTTTAAGTACTTCATGCAATTTTTTTTTCCAGATAATACTTAAGTATTCACTAGTGGCTACTCTATATGCTCTCATTTTAATTTTGATCCAATGATATTTTAACACATGTTTTACTACTTTAAAAAATAATAGATATGTTAACTAATTTTTCTTAGGCTCTAAAACAAAAAAACATGTGACATTTTTTTAATTGAGCCAAATTAGAAAATGAGTACTTAAGTAATTTTTTTTTTTTGGGTAATGCTAGGGTAACCAAAAATTTTAAACCATATTTGCAAACCAAATGATGTGGTTGTAGAATGTAAGATCCCACATCGCCCAGGGGTGATGATCTTGTAAGCCTTATATGTATATTCTCATCTCTATCTAGTACGAGGCCTTTCGGGAGCTCACTGGTTTTGGGTTCCATAGGAACTCCGAAGTTAAGTGAGTATTGGGTGAGAGCATTCCCAGGATAGGTGATCTACTGGGAAGTTCTCGTGTGAGTTCCCAGAAACAAAACCATGAGGCCGTGGCCGGGGCCCAAAACGGACAATATCGTGCTATGGTAGAGTCGAGCCCGGGATATGGTGAGGGCTCGGGTCGGGATGTGACAATTTGGTATTAGAGTCAATCCTTGGCTGGAAGTGTGCCGACGAGGACGTTGGGCCCCTGAGGGGGGTGGATTGTAAGATCCCACATCGCCCAGGGCTGATGATCCTGTAAGCCTTATATGTATATTCTCATCTCTACCTAGCATGAGGCCTTTTAGGAGCTCACTGATTTTGGGTTCCATAAGAACTTTGAAGTTAAGCGAGTACGGGGTGAGAGCATTCCCAAGACGTCGGCACACTTCCAACCAGGGATTAGCTCTGATACCAAATTGTCACATCCTGGCCCGAAAATGCCCACTAGGACTCCGAATCGAGTTGTGCTGGCTGACACCTGGGAGGTGATGAAGCCAAAAAGTGTGATGATGCGGAAAAATGTGAATAAATTTAAACCTAAGAGTGTCTAAATATCAGAGTGCACTGGTGAGCAGGAATGAACCCACTTCACACGTGACGTTAAAGCATAAATATGTACGGTGGAGTGGATAAGAATTATACCCTTAAAAGTAACCACCTATCCTGAGATTTGCCTAGAATCCTCGTTGAGCCCCTAAGGGGGGTGGATTGTAAGATCCCACATCACCCAGGGGTGATGATCTTGTAAGCCTTATATGTATATTCTCATCTCTACCTAGCACGAGGCCTTTTGGGAGCTCACTGGTTTTGGGTTCCGTAGGAACTCCGAAGTTAAGCGAGTACGGGGTGAGAGCATTCCCAGGATGGGTGACCCACTGGGAAGTTCTCATGTGAGTTCCCAAAAACAAAATCGTGAGGGCATGGTCAGGGCCTAAAACGGACAATATCATGCTACGATGGAGTCGAGCCCGGGATGTGGTGGGGGCCCGGGGCGGGATGTGACATAGAATGACTAGATTATTAATTAAATGTTAAATTAACGTGCTTGTTTCTTATTGGTGACGCATCATTTAGTTTGTAATTTAGTTTAAAAAATTTGGTCTTCCTAGCATTATCCTCTTTTTTTTTTTTTCATACTAATGCACTTGAAGTTAGAGAACCTTAATAAATAAGTACCTGTCAATAAAGCTTGTCAATGAAGTTAAATGAAATAGAAGACTTCATTATAATCCTTGGCAAATATGACCTTTAGACTAAAACCATGAGTAAGATCAAAATATAATTTTAGTCCCTAGATACATTAATAACCTTATTTATTAATTACATTTGCATTTTTTTAATTATTTATTCTTTTTCTTCGTAATTTTAATGTATTAATCTTATTTCATTATAATTATAATTTTCATTTCATTTATCGTAATTTGTTGTAAACATTTAGATAAACTAATTTTTGTTATACAATATATTTCGATGTACTTTGTCTTCTTGTGACAACCCGTTCCAAATTTTACGTTTTTATTTTATTTTAAAAGCGTGAATTTACTAAATTGCCCTAGAGGCAAGGGCTTTGACTTATGTTGAGCATCGTCTAGAGAGACGTATGACTTATTCTTTTAACATATTCTCATAATACTCGTGGATGTGAACGCAGAGGCGAAAGCCGTTTGCGAGTCCGAATTATAACGGTATAGTTACGGACGTTCGAAATTGGTTGTTCAAGGTTTAATGTTTATTTAAATTAAATCCCCACTTTGTGGGGGAAACCCAATCAGAAAATGGAGGGAGGAAAGAAGAAGTAAAGTTGGCAGCCAATCAAAAAGAAGGAAGAAAAGAAAAAAAAAAAAAAATGGGAAAGCTCCCCCAAAACCGTGACCCGACATGCACGACCATCCATTTTCCAAGGCCAATTCCGGCCAACTCCGGTGGAGTTTTTCGATGCCATCACCACCATCTTGAAGCTCTCATTCCCCTCTACAAAACCCACCCAAGAACCACCTTGATTAACCATGGTATGAGGCGGTTTAAGGCCACGAAAGTTGACGAAAATCAATGGTGCTCCGGCCACCCTTCTCGATTTTCCGGCAAATCGGCAAAGCAATAGCCGATGCCACCACTTGGGCTTTGTAGCCCATCATCCCAGGAGCAAAACCCAACCAACCTTGACCTCGTTGGACCACCGTAGACGACGAATCGATGTCGGGAAGTTTTAGGCACCCGCCGGCTTCGTGGGCAAAATTGACCATCTTCCGTCCACTTTTGGACTTTGTGGCAGGTATGAAAGTTGCTCCACTCACCGAGATCTTCATTTCTGTGAAGTTTGAGAATTTTTGGAAATAGTTGAATTTTCCGGCGAGTCGAGGCGGCGCGTGCGGCGGCACGTGGCCAGTGGGCCGCCAATGCTATTTTTAGGCTATGTCAAATGTCTTGAATTCAGTTTTGTCATTTGAATGATGTAGGTTGATAGTTGGAACCTAAATTCGTTACGATACGTTACTTGATAAAATGTGAATCGATGATCCGACCGTTGGATCGTCACCAAAATTGGATACATTATAATACGTAATATTTAAAGATTATAGGAATTTACAGATCGGGAATCCGACTTACGGATCTTCCTGAATTGGATTTGTAAGTTAGTAAAATAAATGTTCACGGCCACTTGTTTTAGGCAATTGGCGGAGATCTGACCGTTGGATCGTAATGAAATTTTAATATGTTATTCTAGAAACATATTGTGGATTGTTGGGAGTTGCGGATTGGAAATCTGATATGTGGATCTTCCGGGTCAAGTTATACAGGGTTGTAAACCCTACCGTCGATCTTTGATCGACGGTTGACTTGTGGTCAATGGGTATCAAACTATTTTAGAATGTCGTTGAGGTTGTGTTTTATGTGAATTACATATTCTACGGATAAGAGTTCTGAGATGTGATTTGATAATTGGTCACAGGGACAAATCATTCAGGACGCCTCGATGCGTGCGCTAGAGAATCATAGCGTGGACTCCAGGTGAGTGCATATTTTCCTTTTTATCGTACATATTGTTGAGAGTTCTATCGACACTTTTAAATTGATTAGGCATATTACTTTCATATATAATTATTGTGAATGCTTGAAGTACCAATATGAACTACGAATGGCTTGATCCCTGTCTAGGGTACGTAGGCAGTCTAACGAGAGGTTAGATGCAGCCATAAAATATTTGAGACAAAAGCCTTATTTGGGAAATTGAGTAATGCGAAGGAAATTGATAAAGACAAGTTTTAGTTTTGTGAATTAGTTAGTTAATTAGTGTTAATTGGGTTATTATGGATAATTATCCCTGAAAATAAGTAGTTCGGGAGTAGAGCGTTATTGATTGTACATTTCACACCGTATTGTTTATAATTGAAAATGCTACAACATGGTTGAGTTTTAGATTGCATCATGGTATATCCATATGTATACTACTTGCATATAATTATTGGGAATGCTTTCAAGTGCAAAGGTGGACGCATGACACCCAAGTAAGCTTCAGGTGAGTATATGTTGATGTTAGTGATGGTAGTGAGTACGATTGTGTTGAGACATAATATAGCTCATAAACTTGCACTCCGGTGTTAGTGCTCCCGCCCGTGGCCAGGGCATAGTCCTTCACGTGATGTTCACCTCCCGCACCTTACGCTCACCTTGGATTCAAGGTAGGTGCACAGTCCTGTCGTACAGACCACTTTAGGTGGTTCCGACTCGTAGGTGACCCGCGATTATTCGCCCAGTCTTCACGTGATCGTAGCACTTGAGCGTATTTATTTACACCCAGTCTTGTCGTACAGACCACTTTAGGTGGTTCCGACTCGTGTGCAGGTATACTTATTGAGCTATTGGCTAGCCAGGATTGATGAGATATGGATAAGTCGTATAGGTCACTATAGGTGACTCCGACTTATATGCTAGCCATGATTAATGAGATATGGATAAGTCGTACAGGTCACTATAGGTGACTCCGACTTATATGCTAGCCAGGATTGATGAGATATGGATAAGTCGTACAGGTCACTATAGGTGACTCCGACTTATATGCTAGCCAGGATTGATGAGATATGAATAAGTCGTACAGGTCACTATAGGTGACTCCGACTTATATGCTAGCCAGGATGCCAGGATTGATGAGATATGAATAAGTCGTACAGGTCACTATAGGTGACTCCGACTTATATGCTAGCCAGGATTGATGAGATATGGATAAGTCGTACAGGTCACTATAGGTGACTCCGACTTATATGCTAGCCATGATTGATGAGATATGGATAAGTTGTACACGTCATTTTAGATGACTCTGACTGATATATCACTTTGTATTGATTTAGTTCATTTGGCCTACTTATTAATGTATGGTGGAGTTGATGGCAAACCGTGGTTTTGGTCATTTCTGAGTATGGTTTGGATATATGTATATATGTTGTACTGTCTTATGGAAAACGATATGGGTTTTACAATTAGGGGCATTACTTTTAGAGAGGTAATAACTTTGGGAAGTTTGGTTTTATTGCTTACTCACACCTTCTGTTTGGTGCCCTCCAGGTTTTAGTTGCTGAGTTTGTATCGACAAGAATCTTTGGCGAATCTTAGTATTGATGGATAATTCTAAGGGTATGATTCTTACCCGCACTACTGTACCTTACCTATGCTCTGACATCGCGTGTGATATGGGTTCGCTCCCACTCATAGCGCACTCTGGTACTTTGACACTTTTAGATTCAAATTTATTCACTTTTTCTACACTCTATCACATTTTATGGCTTCGTCACCTTCCAGGTGTCGGCCAGCACAGCTCGATTCAGGGTCCAAGTGGACTTTCTGGGTCGGGGTGTGTCACTTCTTCATTTAGATACATTAAATTTATTATAATACATTTCGGTGCATACATTTAAGTACACACATTTATGTACATACATTTCGATACAAACATTTAGGTACATTAATTCAATATAATACATTTCAATACATACATTTTGGTGCATATATTTCAGTACACACATTTAGGTATATTAATTTAATATAATACATTTCAGTGCATATATTTCAGTACATACATTTTGGTATTAACATTTAAATACATTAGTTCAATATAATACATTTTGATACATACATTTAGGTACATTAATTGAGTCTTTCAAGTTTGAAGAATGTTAAATAAAATTAATAAATTTAAAAAAAAAAAACTTTTTTTTGGTCAAAAAATAAATTAAAATTTGTATATTAATAAATTTAAATATTTAGTGGGAGACATTAAATAAAATGCACATTAATTATTTTGAATTAAGGACACATCAAGGGACTATAATCAATATGTAATCTAACACCTGATTTATTTTAAATTTCAATCATCTTGAAGGATTAAAGTTAAAAAACCCTGCTTCGATACGTACTTGACTTTATTTTGAGGCATTTTAACAAGGTCAAATTGAAGTCTTTGTCGTCAATTTATTACGATGTTCTTTACTTTGGCGTTAAGATATTTTATCAAACTTCTTGTTATGTTTTAAGTAACATGTGGTAATTGAATAAAAAATATGAGCAATTATCTACATTGAACTGAATCTGTTAGTGATTCTGACCAACTTCATTAAATGACTACATATGGCTTATTTTGATAGCGAACTAAACATGTACTATTGGAAAAATTAAAACGACTACGGGAAAAATTAGGCCAAACAACACTGGTCAAAATGTTGCCCAAAATGTAGTGACAAAAATCAGTTGAGTCAGTCGTGTACTTGAGCATCTTTTACTTCGCATTGTTCCTGTTCATAGATGCCTAGGTGGTCAACTTTGGTCCCTTTCACATGGCCCACTCTTTCTCGGACGCATGAAATCAGACGCCACGTATAACATGATAGCCACATACTGGCCGTCCGATAGAATGGGGGTAAGAGCGTCTAGTCAAATCATATGTATGTTTTCAGCGAACGAAACAAAGATCTCCCGTAGTCTGAATCGTTCATGATGTCATGACATAAAGGTGGGCTAACATTGGAAACTGGGTGTAGTCGGTACTCTTTTTTCTTTTTTTGGTTGTCGAAAACTATGGTTTATTAAGCAGAAAATATGTTGTAGGCTAACTCAAGGGAAGACAAAATTACTCAAAACATACTGGGGAAATCAGAAACGCAAAAGCCTAATCCAATAAGCAAACAAACTAAGACCCTCATCCCTATCCTCCAAACACATAAAGCAGCTCCCGTCGTCGCCGTCGTGAACATCTTGCCAGCCTCAAGGCAACAACACTAGAAAAAACAGCTGAGTGGTCAACTCGACCAAGACATTGTAGCACAAAAGTTACAAATTTGTAACCAAAAGCACACCACAATCGGATTTCGTCATCGGAAATGCGAAACTAAGAAATAGTCACTGGACCCAAATTTCATTCATCAACCCCTAAAAATATATAGAAAAATAGTAACACATACATAAAGGTGAGGCTAAGGGTTACCTTACTTTGGTTGAAGTTGCAGAACACTTGGCCTCGAGGGGATTTCGGCATGCTAGTCGGGGAGGGAAAATGAGGGAGGGAAATAGATCTGGCATCCATTTTAGGTTCAGAGCCCACACATCGAAGGAAAGGATGGGGTGGGGATGGGTCATGAAGAAGGGAGGTAAATGGAAGGGATGGGGGGAGATGGAGGTTTGGATTTGATAAGGCACGACCATAGGAGAGAGAGGGTGGAAAACTAAATAAAAAAAGGCAATGAAAACTAATGAAAAACGCCAGAGATGCTGCGATGAACACCGAGAAAGGGTCATGAAGGCCAAATTCAAGACAAGCTCAAAAGAAAATTTGAGACCAATTAAGCTCAAAGAAAACTGAGACAGAGCTAAAAAAGAAAATTGAAATACGAGAAAAAGGGAAGAAGATAAGGAGGAGAAAAAAGGGGGTTGCCACCGGCACCCAAGCCAAAGGGCTAGGGTCGGCAGATGTGTTTGTGTTTTCGGTGAGAGAGATCCATGTTGGCTATTTCTTAGTCAGTACTTTACATACAAGGTTTTGACATGGAATAAGATGCCTCATTAATCACGAGAGTAATGGTACATGTATTATGTTTAAGGAAGTGTTATTGATACTCCAAAAATCTCATTCTACACTCCTCACAAGTGTATTTTTCTTTCCAAAAATAGAAAGTTTGGAATGTAGAATGAGATTTTTGCAGTGCCAATAACAATTCCCTATGTTTATATATCTTACTCTGAATAAAGATGAAATTTGCTCATATAATTGAGTTTTTGAAGAAAGTACTCATACAATATGACATATGGAGAGTAGCTCAACTCCTTATAAACCTATGCATGCTCGTTCTCAACAGTTCTACTTCTATTAAAATTCCATTATTTAAGTAGTATGAAAATTCTTGGGTCATAGTATTATGTTGATGTTGTGCTTATGAGAATACAAAATAACGTCATGAAGTGACGATACTAGGTAGTATGTAAATCTTTAGATTAGGTTTACATTGACATATACAAGATTTCCTCCGCAAAGTTGAGATTAACTAAAAAGAATTGATCTTTCCACAAGAAGAAAACCTTGTACGTGTGATGGATTGCATACGCTTATCTGTTTGTTTATTTTATCAGGTAAGATATGTGCGGCAACATAAAAAAACATAGATCGTTACAATTTGCTAGCAAAGTAATAAAATACAATTTACCATAAGAAACATGCCACATTTGGTGTTTAGGCTTGGGATGAGTTGAGACTCATTAGTTTCTATGTATGTCGAAGCAAAGAAAAAAACAGCTTTTAAAATTGTCCAAAGTTAGAAGATGAGGGGCATACCATAAATCACTTATCCACTTTGTTTTTGGAACGAAGTTTCTAAGAACATAAATTTTCTTTAAAGGAATTTATGTGTAAAAAAAAAAAAAAAAAAAAAAAACTTTCAGCATGGGAGTGACTTATACAATCTTTTTCACTTCATGCACACCCCTTTTTATTCTGGATCTTTTTCACTTCGTGCACACCCCTTTTATTGAGCATAATGACGTAAATCGGGCCTTAATGAGGTTAAATGTAACGTCAATTCAACTTTCTCAATCTGAAAAGTGCATTGTTAAAAAAGATTAAGAGTTTGTTTGGATATACTTTTAAAATGACTGAAAACGCTTTTCGTGAAAATGTTTTTGGAACCAATTCTTAGTAAAAATATAAGGAAATTCTAGAAAGCACTTTTAAGTGCTTTTGGAACAAAAAAAT
The DNA here is from genome assembly GCF_041283825.1 of Pyrus communis. Taxonomy (NCBI): domain Eukaryota; kingdom Viridiplantae; phylum Streptophyta; class Magnoliopsida; order Rosales; family Rosaceae; genus Pyrus; species Pyrus communis. The sequence continues at coordinate 12,918,863 of NC_142569.1, forward strand.
ATTTTCTCTAAAAACATTTTCAGTCATTTTAAAAGTATATCCAAAAGAGCCATAACTCTATCATTTTGACGTGGTTGCTTTATTCAATTCAATTGCTAAAAAAATTTGATATGTTGGTGGATAGACAATCTCTCTTTAAGAAACACCCTCCAAACAAGAAATTGGCCTTTTTTATTAATCATAAAGAACCTAGTTGGGCTTTTTCTCTTTTATATCCGAAAATTTGTCCAGTAATAATATGATGTTGAGGCGGGTACTGATTAAAAACCCGGCCCACCAAATTTCCCACTTTAAAAAAACCCGCCGTACCTCCGCATTCTAACCGCCGGTAGCAGAAGCCAGAGACAAATTAGGGTTAGGGTTTTCTCAATCGTTAGTGCCAAATCGGCTAAGCAGAGTAATCGCGACAATGATCTACGACGTGAACTCCCCCCTCTTCCGATCCTTCCTCAGCCAGAAAGGTGGCTCCTCCGACAAAAGGTCTTACCCTATCCTCAATCCTCTCTCTCTCTCTCTCTCTCTCTCTCTCTCTCTCTTTATGCTTTTGGGGTTTATCTTTCTTGTAAAATTGGGGCATTTTGTTTCGATTATTGCGTATATATTTTTGGTAACGAAAACTTTGGCATTCTTATTTTGTTGAAATGAACGTAATGAAAAGACTACAATTTGTTGTTGATAATTTGGGATTTCAATCAACCCAAGGAATAAGACTTTTTATTCAATTTCATGCATTTTTTTTTCTTAATCTTTCCCAGCTGAGGTTTTGCTCTAATTTGTATGTCGGTTGTGTGTTCTATCAAAAAGATTGTTTTTGATATCTGTGGATGGGAAGTTGATGATTCATGGGTTTTTCGTAGCAGTCTTGTTTAGTTTAGCTTTTGCATCGGCGTTACTAAACTCAATTTCACATTTGGGTTTTGTGTATAAAGTACACGCATAATCTGTCGAGTGCAAGGTTTTATGTATATAAAGAGTATGTATGTTAAATGTGTGATCGGTTGCTAGTTTTTAAGTTGCAGTTCTCCGTTGTTCTTTTTGCTCATATAGTCTCCCAACATTACACATTACGTGTTGAGAGTCAAGTGTCATCTATGCCATGAGCTTTGATACAAACTTGTTCGTTAACCGCTGTAGTGGAACTCATTTTACTTAATTGAAGCTGTCTTGAATTATCCGCTTTGGATAGTTTGAACTTTATCATGCAATTTTAGATGGTGTATATGGGGTGTTAATTTTTGGAAAGGTTTATTATCTGATAAGAAAGAAAGGGAGGGAAGTTAATGTCTCGATGAGTGCTTCTGAAGGGTATAACAGCTTTCAGTAACAGGGCTCCCCTTCTATATATTTATTTTTCGTGTTCCTTCAGTTCTTGCTGTGCTCCTTGAAACTTTAACATGTAGAATTGCATACGCTATTAGGCTCTGATGGTTCTTTTTCTATTTGGTGCCCTCTGCCTTTTTACCTTTTTCCGTGTTTCTTTTTTCCTTGCCTGTTCTGGGCGATCGGTTTGTTTTCATTACATGCGTCCTAACATATCGTTTTATTTCGTTGGGAACTATAGGAAGTTGGAAGAGCAGAAGCCGAAGGAGCATCGACCAAAGGCCAGTGAGAATAAGCCTGTTATGAATGAGTGACAACAGATTGACATATAAGCTATGAATTGGTTTAGGACCCTTGGTGTTGTTAACTAGATGAGTACTATGTGTTTAGGACAAGATTATTGCTAAGTATTGGCTTTTCGGTAACTTCTTAAGCAACCATTTATAGTTATATGTACTTTTGACCGTTGGAATTATGATTTACACTCATTTGAGTTGCACACAGAGCAACCCAGAAGGTCAAATGACCAGAAAACTCAGTAAAACAAGCCACGAATGGGGTTCCTGGGCCACCCATTAAGAATAAGAAGAAAACAAGCCATTTGGGTATAAATGCGACGAATTCATGGCATTATATTTTTTTAAAAATTTTTGACACAAATTTTTGTGGGATATACTTATTAATGTATTTGGATCTTTTCGAGTTTTCCTTAAAGATCATATCTACCAATGATAAGCCAAATCTAAAAATATATAACCAGTAAATTAAGGGTCTAGGGGTTTTTTTGTCGAATTGTATTTGTTTATTTTCTTTTATTACATGTGAATGTTTTAATGGTTTTTTATTTGTCTAATTTTTTTGTAAGGATGAGGGAAGACCTAAAATATAGACAGTTTGGATCGAAATACATTATGGAGTGGGCTTCACAAAAACTTGTGGCAAAGTTGTGTTAAAAAAATAACGTCACGATCTGCCTCTACGTGTGAATTGGTGCTTGCAATTGAATGGTTTGAAAAGTGAAATGTTGTGAAGCTAAATAGATTGGTTTTGAATTCAGCAAGAAGTAATGGATTGGTTTCAAAATTTAGCAAGCAATGGGTGGGTGTTAACTGTTAGCTGAATTCGATCGAGAGACAGAGTGAGGGACTGAAGGCATAGTCCCGAACTGTACCGAAAAATTGACTTTTTTTTTCGGAAATATTGAATTTTTCTGTTCGGTTTTTGGTTTTCGAAATCTCGTCACGAAAGAGATCGGTATGGGATTCCGTTTATGCTTTTAGGATCGGGGGCTTATTCTTTATTTAGAGCATCTTCAATGAAAAATGCCTAAAATGGGGGCATATTCTATGTTTTGTTGTCCAAAAAGCTCTTAAAGATGTAAATAAAAATGCAAATTTACGTACTTTGGAGATCTTACCAGTTAAAGAGAGAAAAATAAATGAAATCTTAGAGCATCTCCAAAGGAGATGTCAAAATTACCACGTAGGCATATAACAGCAAAAAATGGCAGCAAACTCTCTCCAGCCGAGCCTTCAATTTCTTATGTGGCACTCATTTGAAGGCAAAGCCTTTTGCTGTCAAATTTGACAGTAGATGTCAAATTCATTAAATGATTTTTAATAGATTAATATAATATATAATAAATGTTGTTATGTTTTTGAAATATTTGATTGGTTGACTTAATTACTGGACTCCACAAAAAGATAAAAAGTTTATTAAATGACATTATTATTTAACATATCGGGTGGAGCAAAATATTGTAAAAAATGTCAAATTGCCACATAAACTATCAACTATCATTTTGATGTTTAAAATTTGACATCTCATTTAGAGATACTCTTAAATTTGCATCTTTTTCATTAGAGTAGAATTGAAATATACATCTCTCGAAAATATAAAATGAGGTGTAAATGTTGCATCTCAAATTTAAGTGTTTTCACTGGAGATGCCCTCAATAACTTTGGTTTCTCCCTCAATTGAATGAGTTGACTTTGCTAGTTTACCTTTCTTCGGCATAAACATTGGGCTTTGCCCTCCATGGCCATAAAAGTAGAAAATAAAACAAAATCTGTTAATTTATTTGATCACATAAAATTCTTGATGATTAAAAATCACAAATTTTTTTTGTTTGAACTCATATAACATTTTTTTACACTCAATTTAAACTCTACATATGAAATGTCTTTATTACGTTATTGCAAAATCACCATTTAGTAGAAGATAAAATTAACGATAAAAATAAGATTTATCAATAAACCTACACAGCTAATAATCAAACCCTAAAAAGAACGACAGCACCAGTACAAATCAGGTTATTAAAAAATTGATCAGCAATATAGTTTGTATATTTATGTTTATGCTTCTTTCTCTTACACCAAAAATAACAGCATCCATTACAAATGAACAACAAGTTTCTCACTGCACATCAAAGCTTCTTGTGTGTAGTGTTCTTTCCTTCACTTCTATATGTTTATCATCTCCAGCTCTCCAGCTAACATCTGCATACTATTCGGCATCTGCTATGTGTTTCACTAGGTTTTCTAAATTAAGGATAATTAACAACCCATCACAATAATTAATCTGATTTACATATTTCTATGAGGCGATATGCAATCTTGATTACCTGCAACAAATATTATGCATTCCATTAGTATGAAGTAGTATCATTAATTACAAATAAAATGCTTTGATTTCGGGTTTTTTATTATTTTAAATGGGGGTAAAAATAAATTTACGTATTGAATAGGATTTGTGAGGGTAGTTCAGGTAGCAAATTTGAGTTTAAAGAGATATTAATAATTTCATTAACAATAAAATGAGTGTCAAAAGTAAGTCGGGTGTAGTCATGTTCGGTTACCTGCATCTGATACTTCTTTCTGAATTCATGGGAGTTGCTTTTCGTTTCCCTTTACAAAGTCACTAGCATATAGCATAAATTCAAAACAGCTAAAGTTTCATGACTCTGGCAAATAGCAAGTTGTTCAATTTTGGATACAGTTCTAAAAATCCCCGCTTGGCCCCGCCTAGACGCTAGGCGCTAGGCAGTTGGTCACCGTCCCAATTAATGTCTAGACGTTTGAAAATTAAGAAAATGACGGCTAGACCTACTGATGCGCCCTCCTGGACCGCCCAGGCACCCCCTAGCCCGCCCAAACTTGCCTAGGCACCCACCTAGGTTGTGACTCGCTTAGACTGTAAAAATTTTCACTTTGTATTTTATTTTTTTTAATAAATTGTAAGAGACTTATTGAATACTTAAATGAACACACATTATATATTTGTTCCTCATGTTTTTCCTTATATTCCAATACTTCATAATATATATGTCATTCTATTTTGTAATTTATGACACTTATTTACACGAAATATAATAAATCCACTTAAATCCGCCTAGTCCACTTAGCAACCAGACCTCAATCCGCCGCCCAATTAGCGTCTAGCGTCTTTTAGCAGAAATTGTCTAAAAACACTGAAAAGTAAAAACAGTGACTAAGATTCGGAGGTGTTTGTAATATCAAACAACCTTAACCTTGCCCTCGGCAGATGTATCCTCGGAAGCAGCTTGGGAGTTGACCGGAGAAATCGGTTTAGGTATTTCCTTAGAGTCGGCGCTTGATTCGGCTCCCTTAGACGCCTCAAGCTCCGCGATTTCGTCTGATAAGCTATGAGGAATTGGAAAGTTGGCCTTTTTGATCATTTCATCACCCCATGGAGATTGAACTTTGGAATCACTAGCAGTTTGATTCCACTCTTCCTGAAGTTCGTGTACAGAAGCATTCAAACCTGGAATTTTTGCTTCCTTTTCTTCCACCAACTTCTTCAAAGCCCCAATCTCATTTAGCTGTTCATTGATTTTTAGAGAAGCTGCACTGTTTTTTGTCTGCAATGATAATAAATCAGCATTTAGTGCATTCATTTTCTTCTTGTCAAGCTCCACTTGTCGTAGAATCTTTTTCATTTCATGGTTTAGCATTTTATTTGATTCCCTGAGTGCTATGCACTCTTTGTTTGAAGAGTCCAGTGCATATGTCATCATCGTCTTGAAGGTTAGGTACCTTTTCTGATCAATGCTCCTAGCACTCTTGAACTCATTGAAAAGATCTACACTTAAGGTTCCATCCATGCCAATGATGTATCTCTGATGAATGGCATCGAGTTTGCTCATTTCCTCTTTGTACAGTTGATCGAACTGTGCTTGAGCTTCATTTATATTGATGCCTTCATGTTCTTCATCATTTTGCTTCCTTTTCTGTTTCTTCTTTTTCTTCTTCAAATTTTTATCAACCTCTGCCATCTCATCTTTGTTTGCTTCCTCTTTTTGGTGGGAATGGTCATCCAATTTATCATCTTCAGGTTGAGCATAAGGAATGACATCACTTTGCTTTCTTTTCTTCGTTCTTGTTTTTTCTTGTTTTTTCTTCGAAGATTCTTCTTGTGGATGAGCACAAGGAATGACACCATCAATCTGCACACAATCACATTATATAGTTGTTAACTTACATAGTAATGTAATTATTTTTTGTTGATAAACAAAGTCAAAGATTGGTAAACAAACCACTTCTAGAACTGCAAATTGGAATTATTTACGAATTTGCAGTAAGACACTATTTCTGAAATTGTAAACTGTTATTATTTTGTATAATTGTTTACTGACAATATTTTGTTGTTAATTATGCTTCTAAATAAAGAGATCATTATTTTTATAGAATTGCAAATTGAAAACAGCTATACAAATGCACTATTTCTAGAAGAGTAAACATGAAATATTTGTGAAATTGTAAACTGCAAATAGTCATTATTTACTGAAATGTAGAGTGAAATAACTTGATTATTGGTCATTACCTTGATTTGTTCAACTGGGACATCTTTGATTGCTTTGTGTATCATACTTGTATCCCATCTTGCAATTGCCGGAATCATGTTTTCTCGTCCTCTGACCGTCTTAACCACATTTGTATGAAGACATATCCAATACTGTATGAATCAGTAAACTAAAGTTAGTTTTGTGAAATTTATAAAAAAACAATTCATGCTCTTCGTACTATTATTCTTATTTCTTACCAAAACAAAGACGGTGCAGCCACTAATTGTTGGTTCTTCTCCTCTATTTTTTTTCTTCTTCTGTGCTTTGTTTATCATCTTGAGGAGGTAATCTTTCACTCCCTTCGCCCAGTTATATTTACTGATCTCATCCAACTCCCCACATATCTTTAAGAAACTCCAGGTAATATACGTGCCAGAATTAGCAAAAAGAAGTGATTGGATGAGATGAGCACAGATTACGGAAGCGGTATCTTTTGCACCTTGAGGAGATTGGTCCAGGAGTGATTTTTCATAGGCTTCTATTAGTTGCTTCCTTTTGACAACTTTTGCATGCTTAAAGTATTTGTCAATGAAGGGGTCCTCTTTTCCATGTTTCGTGGACTTGTCCGTGTTTGGAAGCTCCACTCCTCTGTTGTTCAGACCAAATATCTGAACAACATCATCGTTCGTTATTCCCTTTGCTTCATTATCTCCAAACTTAAATTTTTGCTCCTTTGAGTTGTAGCATTGCATGATCTTTATTAAATCCATACCGGACTTCTTCTTTCTATCCGTGGCGATCAATATGTCATCCATGTACATTTTTAGTAGACTCCAAAACGGTGTCTTGGCTAACTCGTCGCAGATGTCTTGACGTTGTTGAAGCGTAGGCTTGTACAATTGCATGGCATCTGCAAAGCCCGTCATGTTGCATCTATATTGCAGATAATCCTTCTTCTTTTTTGTTGGGCTTTTCTTAGCAAAAGTCTTTATCCTCGGTTTCTTGGTTTCTTTCATCTGCAACAATGACAGTTTAAAAATTTGACACTATTTCTGGAACTACAGTAAAATAACTCACACTATTTTTGGAACTAAAGTAAGATAACACACTATTTCTGAAACTGAACCAAAATAACCCACACTATTTCTGGAACTATAGCAAAATAACACATATTACTCTACTTCTGGCAAGTGTCTTTTAACATGTAAATAAAACCTTCATATCAAATATTAACCAATTCTTACCCTCTCTGGCGGAATGACATCATTTGAAGGCATGCGGTTTGGATCTTGAGGAGCAATTTCTTTGTCCCAAAAACTGGGAAGTGGAACTAAAGCATTACTTTCCCCTGCAAGCACCAACCAGCAATTTGGTGAACAAAATTCACCTAGACCAAATAATAAATACAGAAAGATAACCTATTGGAACAATTATCAGTCACCAAAACTGATCAGGAATCATTGACATGTGATCATATTATACAGCTCAAAACTCGCAAGAATAAACACCCTAAACACAAACATCAGCAGAACAATACAGGCCATCAAACACAAGCACAATTCAGCTAATTCTTACCGGAGACCAGTCTCATGCGTTTGCGCTTTCTTAAGCTCACCATGGTTGATTTTATGTCATTGATCTCTTGGTGGCCGTTCTCATGTATCAAGCTACTTCTTCGATAAAGAAACAGATAAATCAAAGTGATGTATTGTACATTTGAATTTCAAGTGGAATTGATAAAGCAATTGAAACTACTATAACATGTTTTTGGATACTGATGTAGCCTGATGTATATGTATGAACAAGGTACCCCACCAAAAGAGCAAAACATAATTCAAGTAACAAATGAGAAGGAGCCTTGAAGGAACTGGCAACCAGTAAATTCATTAGCAACAGTCTGACGGTTAAAGGCACGGCGGATGAAACCTAATATTTACAATGAGCAAGATGAAAGACCACCCAATAGTCACATGATCAGAGAGTGGAACTCGATTTCAATTGGTAAAGCTGTAAATAACTGGTAAACGTTTTCGTCACACAGCTTCAAAAAGCACCTAAATTAAAAAAAAATTCATAATTTCTGAACCCGGAAAGTTAGAGCTGTTAGTGAAATACAAAAAGCAGCAAAACCCATAAGACAAAATGTAAACTTGAACTCCAAAGACACTCCCACACAAAGCCATAACACAAAAATCAAGAACAACCCACAAAGCCATCAACAAATAATTACCCTTTTTTACTTGAATCTCATCAATGCAAAATGCCCATGGCCAGAAACCCAGTACACAATCCAGGATTGAAAGAGCCATCAAAGAAAAAGCAAATGGAAAGAGAAAGTCAGTACCTTTGCAGCTCAAGAGGGCAGAGTGAGTTGGTACCCAGAAAGTCAAATGATCAGAAAACTCAGTAAACAAACCAGTAATGAGATTCCTGGACCACCAATTAAGAGAAAAAAAAGGAAGAAACAAGCGATCGTGAAGAAAAAAGTTGGTACTTTTTGCAGCTCAGGAGGTAAGAGTGAGACTATCAGAGCGAGTCGGAGGAATCCCTGAAAGCGGGAGGAGATGGGGATTTAAGGAAGGGGGAATGTGGAGAGGGTCTTGCTCGGGAAGACGGATGGTTATGCCTTCTGAGTTGATGCTCAGTAGTAGCCGAGAGGATCTTTCTTCTGAGTTAAAGCTCAATAGTAGTCAGTAAACTCAGTACACCCATTGCGCCCATGGAAAATTGCGTACTACAGACAACACCCAACATAACTAATGAAGTTTATTTTAAGGAATTGTTATAGTATTTCAAATTTTCTATAATTAGAAATAAAATAAGCTTGTGAGGAGTGTAAAATAAGATTTTTAGAGTGTTAATAACAATTTTCTTTAATTTATTACAAATTTGGTCCACAAATTTGGGCCTCAAGCTATTTTTCGTCCTCAATTTGTTTCAAAGTTTTTGAAAAGATAATGTTATTCACATACCTATATTTACCTCTTATATACCCTTATTAATTTTTTTCATTGATCTTTTTCAATCCATTCAATTTGACAGTCAGAAACTGAGAACGGAGCGTGAGAGGTAAAACTAGTGTGTGAATAACACCACTCTTTTTATGTGTTCAATGAGAAAAGAAATGAAAAGAGAATATTTTTCGAACATCATTTGTTGGTCTCTCACACATTCTTCTTTATTTTTAATCATTAGATTAAATAAATCAAATAACAAAAAACAGAAATAATTAAACAAAAATATGTAAAAAAAAGAAAAGTGTGTTTATCATTTCCTAATTCCTATCCTTTTTTAGTATATTGATATCTGTGCTTGCGTGCATGATCTAACTGATATGTAGTATTAATCTCATGTCATTTGCGTTTCAAAGGAGCAAGACTTTGAAAAAGAATTTAGTCCTAACTCTTTCTGTACTCTTCTGCCTTTGGAGCTGCAGAATCCTCCACAACCGCACCACGAGCGGCCATGCTGAGATCCTCGCGCAACTTCTCAACCTTCTGCAAAAGCTCCCTCAACTGCATTTGGTTAGGTTCACCATCAGCAAGTCTACCTCTCGCATGAGCTCTACCTTTTCCCACAGCTTCTCCTGTTTTAGCTTATCCTGCAAGCTGCCTATCTTGTTCTCAAGCTGAAAGGTGCAAGACTATGGGAACTTTACTTGGCTCAGCGAGGAATTTACTTGGCTGCTTAGAGATACATCACCCCCCTGGGTCGTTTACTTGGTTCTCCGAGGATTTAACCTGGCTGCTTGGAGATACGTCAGCTTCAAGGTCTTTTACTTGGCTATGCAAGGATTCATTTTGGCTGCTTAGAGATACATCAGCTTCCGGGTATTTTACTAGGCTCTGCAAGGATTCAACTTGGCTGCTTAGAACTTTATCCCCTGGGTCTTTTACTTGGCTCTCCATGGATTTAACTTGGCCGCTTAGAGATACATCAAACCCCGGATCATTTACTTGGTTCTCCAAGGAACTAACTTGGCTGCTTTGAGATATGTCAGCCCAAAGAGAATCCCCATTTTTCTGAAAGTGCAGCTTGTGTATACGAGAGTGTCCTGCCTCATTTCCCACAGTTACAAAAGCAGGCAAAGCCAGCACCGCATCAGTGAAACTCTTAGCCGAAGCCCCTATAGCAGTCCTATTCTGGTAGTATTACAGTTGGAACATACACACATCTTATTAGTTATTAGACATCAATTTAGAAATCAAGACATACTGATCAAGCATTGAATCTTATGTACTTGAGTTTTACGAGAAATTTATGCACCAGAATATAAATCGCATCAAAACTTTCCTAATAAATCGCATTGTATCTTAAACTGTTGTTAAAAATGATAAAACCTTCAAAGAAAACAGTGTTACATCTGATGTAAGTTATATAATAATATGGACTGATTGGTAATCCATTCTTACCCCCTCTGGTCGATTAATTACATTATTTGAACATGTGGGATGCGAACTTTTCGGTTTTTCGTGGTTGGGATATTGAGAAGCAGTTCTGATGTCAGAGAACTTAGGAAGTGGAGTTCTCCCTGCAAAAAGACCAACAATCTGTGTGGAAAAAAAATCCTTAAGAATAAACAAAAACCTAGTGGATCAGATTGTTTCTTCTCCAAAAGAACATCAAAACCAATTAGTCATAGACTCATTACTAGTATAATCACATTTCAACAAGTATTTACCAGCACATAGTCTATAGTGTGTGTGTCTTCTTAAGCTCACCATTGTTGATTCCCAACTCGATGCAAAGAGCTCGCTTGGCGGCCTGCCCTTTCTGATGATGTATCCTTCAATAAAACAAGCAGACTAATTACCATGTAGCAATAGTGAGAATGACTTACCAATTAAACTGTCATAAATCACACACATCAAACCACTTAAACAGATTGTGTTTAGCATTTCACCAACTGAATTTACAAACAACATTCGAAGCTTAAAGATCGTTCGACTAAACTAATGTCTATAATGAACAAGAGAAACAGCACCTACCAGTCAGATCATCAAACCTTGTATTTCGATTTCGATTGCTACCACGAAAAATAAAATTACTCTCTCAATTCGGGCTATTGAAATTAAACGGAAACAGCAGAAGCAAGCAACATCTTTTCTCTCGACTGGGTTTATTATCTTCGTTTATACAAAAAGGCGGTTTGAGTTTCAAAAGAAAAAACCCACCAACATACCCGGTAACCCAGCTAAAAAGCAAAACCCAATATCCAAAATATTAAATATACAAACCAGAACATCGATAGAAACCCAGCAATCCAACAACAAAGAAGAACCCTTGTGTCCCTTGAAGCTCACAAATGCAAAATACCCATTACCAGAAACTCAGTAAGAAAGCAAGAAATCAAAAACTCAGTAAGAAAAAACAACGAAGAATCCATTGGGAATGGAAAGTCGTTTCCTTCGTACCTGAGGAGGAGGCAGATAGTCAGATGATGTTGTTGAATCCCTGAGAAATGGAGAGCGAGCTGAACGAGACCGCTTGCTCAAAGTCTCTGCATCTACCGCGTTCTATTCTTGTTTTCTTTCCCGTTTTCTTCGGGTTCAGACCGTGAGAGCCACGGCGTCGTCTTGAGAGATCCGTGAGAGTAAATCACGATCGTCGAACGCAGAATAGTTGAATGATCTTGATTGGTTTGTGACACTTGAGCTCTGCTGCACTTGCCCACAGCGTAAAACTTTACTTTTGCACAAACCGAGTTCCGGTCCTTATGTTATTATTTTGGGCTTGCAGGCCTTTCGGGCTTTTCCATGGAAGTGAACCTATGACCCAAATAAACATCCTAAAAGTTTTGTTTTTTCTTTCTTTTAGTGAAGTTTTCACTTTTCAGATGACGTAAGATTACTTACACGAAATGAGAGAAGTCGCTATTAGGTAAAAAAAAATCGACCAAAACTGATGACTGGGAAAGAAAAAGAAGATTTTGAGTCTTGGTATTGGAGATGATGTATGTGATGCACGATAAATTTGGACAGGTCATGGTTGGATTTTGATAATCTAAATTCAAATATTTAAATACCAGTGCATCTATATACGCATACATTGGTGCTTTGAACGACTATATTTGCATGACTGAATTTGAGTAGTTTCAATTAAACCGTGTAAATACCAGTTAAGAGAATTCAAGCAATTGTAATAATTCTTTCTGTACAGTGGATTTAATTGTTAAATCATTCGATCGACTTCGTAATATAAATGCTACTTGATATTTTGAATGATAATGTATACTTAGTTGTATATCAGTGTAGATCCCCACTAACTTTTTAATCACAGAAAGGGATATTCTAGGAGAGGCCAACAAAAGAACGTTTCAATATACATCTCTCTTTGGACACAGAAAACCATACATCCATGACATGACTATGAGTAGACTTCTAATGCATTGGCGTGTATAGATTTTGATAGTTTTAATTCAAAAATTCTACTTTTACCATGCATTTGTTTTATTATTTATATTATTATTTGTATCATTTCTCTAATAAAAATATAACTCACATGTGTTAGTGGGCTCTACCTTTATTAGAGAGATAATATAAACAATGATATTAAATACCGATGTATCTCGTGCTCACATATATGGAAACATTGAATGATTGGATTTTCATGGCCAAGTTTTGATAGTGTCATTTTAATCGTTTAAACACTGATATTTGTCATACACTCCTACGGTTTAGTGCATTGAACAACTATATTTTAGTAATTTCAGTTTGGGTGGATATTTAACAATGGGCCCAATGCAATTGAAGGCTTAGGCGTGCGCAAAACAGAAAGGGGTTGGGCTGGGAAAGGTGGCAGCCCATGATGAATTTAAAAACCCTTTTCTGGCAATTAATAGGCAACAAGCATATATGAGAAGTGACAAGTAACAGAAGGCAGCTCACCTTCAGCAAAAAGCATTTTTCCATGGCATGGGTAGGTAATTAATAAAGCAGATGATGACTCACTGTGCTCTGGAGGCCATCACCAAAAGGGAAGGCTTGAACACTCGTGCTAAGAAATCTATAAAAGTAGCAAAGGATACGAGCATAAGTCTCTCTCTCAACTAATCAGAAAAGCCATACTTAACTTTGTATTCAACAACAAAAAGCTAGAAAGCCTTAGTTTGTTCACCCCTTTACCCCTTGTTAGTTGTAGGTCCACCATAGAAAGCTATCTTGTCAGTTTTTTAGAAGCTTTGCTACCATCCCCTTTGTTGTAGTATCGAATCCCTTTAAATATAAACCTTGTTTTTATTTTCATTTTCCAAGACTTCAATCTTTGTAAAATACAAGGAGAAGTGTTTGCAAGAAAACAAACATTGCCAGACAAGATTGTAATCTTGCCCGAATCTCCTTTATGTGTACTTACATAAAGTAAATCTGTTGTTTATGCATCTTTCATTAGTTCTTATGTGATTTTTAACTACATTTGCTATTAGTTTTATTTATGATTAACCCTGTTGACTAATAATTCTTGTTTTCTTGTTGTCGGCCTAAATTGATAACTAAGGAAATAACTTGAATGATCTTGATTCCCTTCATAAACTAACATATGGTATTATAAATGAAAATTCTTTGACCTAAAAGGCAAGAAAAGAACTTGTAAACACGAAAATTCTTGTAACGAATGAAACAAGAACACGTGTACAAAGTAGATTTGTATTGATTTGAATTTGTAGGGTTACAATCTCTATTTACAATTTTCCTTTGATTCAGTCTTCAAATTTGATGTAGATGTGTAGGCTGTTGATCCAAGGGTCACGATCTTCAAATTTGATGTAGATGCGTAGGCTGTTGATCCAAGGGTCACGATGACTTGATCTCGGACGAACGATTGAACGATTACTTCAAGTTTCGAGCTTGAAACAACACTTGGATGGTCTTCACCTTAAAGTTGCAGCAAAGGGTGATGTTGATGCAGGATTTCGTTGATTCAAGGGTGTCACGCCCCGATCCCGACATACGTCTAGAATCGACACGTGATGTCACCAAATACCCGACTTTAACATACCCCGCCTTCGGAAAAAAGGCAAAACATAACCTAAGATCCAACTGCACAATAATTCTTCGTAGACTTTATGGCTGCATCTAACATTCTCATTAGACTGCCTATGTACCCTAAATAGGGATCAAGCCATTCGTAGTTCATTACTTCACTACACTTGAACATTCATCACATAAGTCATTATGTCCCAACAAAATATCACAATGCATATCATGCAATATTACAAAGAACAAACGACGAAGCACAATCATATTCTCTCGCCATATTTATCAACAAGTCTAGTCATAACAATAACAATGATATCCAACATAATAATCCCACAAGACGAATAACATTTCCACTTCATCCATCACGTAAATCATCACGTTCCCACATAAAATCACAATTCATAGCGTGCAACATATTAAAGAATTAACAAAGCACAATATTATTCTCTAGAAATATTAATCAACTAAAATAATCATAATAACAACACTCATATCCAACATCATTCCACAATCCCGTCAATTAATCAATTCGTGAATCAAGATGCACAATCTTAGCATTTAATTACGTTAATCAAGCAATACGATAACAAAACATTTCACGAATTTAACCAAGGAACTCCATATAATTCCCCACTTGGATTATGAGTAATAAACATGGTAATTCTAATTTATATTCACAATATCTATTATGGGTAATTCCCATCCACTCGAATTTAGGATTCTAAGATCACCTTACGGAAATGAACAAGAGCAAGGATTCCGGACCACTCAACGGAATCCAACAACATCAGGTTCCGAACCACTCAACGGAACCAAAATATCAAGCGGTTTCTCGTAATCTACCCAGACCTGTCATATGTAAAGTCAATGCCTACATTATGGGATTGGTGCACTGGCAAATTAGGCACTCAGATAAGTTGCGAGGCTCAGGTGAGTGCAATAATATAAGCATGTGATACAATAATAAAACCAACCATCAATCACAATTTATAAACCTTGAATATAAATCATTCATAAGAAATCAATACCAAACTTTTGAAAACTCTGAGGGAGTCACCCAGACATCCAATGGTTCGTCTGAAACAATCACAACATCTCATAACCATATTCTCATACACACAATGAAAAGTAGGGTTAGAGCGACACAGTTCGGCCGAAGCCTACATCTTTGAAGCTATCTCAATCCAAACTCAATGAAACCTAAGGTGGATACGATCCCGGACCATCACTTTGGCAGCGTATTAGTCTTCAAAGATTTGTGCAGAGGTTCTTCTCAATGTAGAATTTTCGACCCTATGCTTGTGGGAGCAAATTGTTTTTATAGACTTCTCAAAGCTTGCATTTGGATAGATTTAGCTTTGATTTGTGTCTTGATTCATCAATGGGATAATTTAGGCATATTTTGTGCCTTAATTTCAACCACCTTTACTCCCTTGGCCGAAATTTAGAGGCTTTAGTGCCTATTTTGTGAACAGTATTCAATTCTTACTTGTTTTGTGAAGGTGCCTTTGCTTTCTTTCCGGTTTTAGGATCACTTAACCTTTTGCTGAAATTAAGGGAATTTTTGCCCTTGAGCTGAATTTTGGGAATGTTTAATACTTCTCTTGCTTGATTTATGTCACATGTCATTGATGACTTGTCCATTTGTGATGAATCATATGCCACGTGGAGCTTTGTGATGCATCATTTGTATGCAACGAAATTTACATGTCTACAGAACTTAATATAGACTTAGCCCATCTGTGAACAATTATGATAAGTCAAGGAGTCAAAGTGACTCGTGGTGCATGTAAACAGTAACCTAAACAACCAATAAAACAATCAGTTAAATAAAAAGCACAGTGGCACGCTCAGACTTAAATTAGCTTTGATTGTGAGCCTCAAGGCCTAACAAAAGCTCCACAAAAGCACCATTCAAACTAGTGACAAACTTATATTACAGAAAACCAAACAACAGACCTTACCCAACATGCAAAACAAGAAAAGTTATGCAAGAAATAATTCTAGCGCGAACAATTTCAATCTAACTACTTAAATATCAGTGCTTCTCATACACTACCAGTATGGATTCTTGATTCAGTAGTCAAACATACAAAAGAATAAATCTGCCAAATGACTGTCGGTGCCCTTTGATTCATGATTTAGCTAGGAGAGTGACGAGAGGCAATTAGATGGGTCCCATACAGGTGTGAAAAAGCCACGGACCAAGGATGCAATTGCGTGACGGGTACTCGAGTGACAATGAGTACACTTCCCATGTGCACCTAATTAGCCTCAATCCACACCTTATGTTTCTTCTTCTTGTAGCCTTTTAAGAAGAAAAACTGTTATGAATATATTGTTACAATGACGTTTTATGTTTATGATACACAAATTTGTATAATGTTTATTCACACAGCATTGTACTATTGACATAGAATACCACAACAACACAGTTTACTCGTGTTTAATATGTTTGCTTTCAGTTCTTCTTCTTGCTTTTTAAGAAGAAAAATTTATATAATATGGTTACACTCATACAATAACGTTTTATGTCAATAATACAAATGTATAATATTAATTAACACAACATCGTATTATTAACATAAACGCCGCAACAACACGATCTACTCGTGCGGTTGCTTTCATTTCGTAGATGTTAATTGTTGCTCCCACACATTTGTTTCATCATCTTTTATCTACATCGTGTCCCATGTCTCCCATTCGATTATTGACTTCTTCAGTAACTTGGTTTCAAAGAAAAAGGAAAAAGCTGGCGATGATAGGTGCAACTTGTGGAGAAGTAGGAAGTCGTACATAGTGCATAGGATGCTAATTATGCTGTAGTAATAATCATTAACTAGCCTTAATTAGTTATTATACTTGACCATTCAATAACTAACCGATATTCCCCCGATGTTATCGATAATTTTTTTTGTGTGTTCGAAACATAAGGTGGTATACCATATGTTATTATATAATTAGAGAGAGGTTTTTTATTTTTTATTTTTTATTTTAAAGTGTTCGTCCAATTGTATAATAAAATATGACGTACTGCCCTGTATTCCGAACATACTGAAAAATCTCTTGAGATTATCATGGCAGAGTTGCTAATAAAGCTCCGTTTTTATTATTTTTTATCCGAAGGTGCAAGCAAAGGTGGAGTTCAAACTGGTTAGTACGAAAATTTAGCTTCCATTGAAGTTGCTCTAAATAACATTTAAATATGATGCCTGGACCATGATCTGTTACTGTTGAATATAAGTCTTAAATCTGGAAATTGAGAAAAATAAAATGCAATGTATGATTTGTTACTAAAGTCTTTTGTGATAAAATTCGACACTTAGCCTTAAGTGATTAAATTACAATAATATCAGTGTGGTTAAGAGTAGGTTAGCAGCTCGTCTCTATGATATGTGATAGTTACATTTATTCATGATCTCCATGTTTAAGATGACATCCACCGGTTTTCATTGCCAAAATTATTACTGGACCGTCATAACTTAAAAGGAGTAGTTATTATAGCTAGGTAATTTTGTACAAAATTAAAAAACTCGAACATTCCGGATGATACTTGCCTCCACCCTTTGAATTGATGCATTTTCTTGTTCACTCAGTTATGATTAATTTGTTTTCATCGAACAAATGTCGCAAGCATATTTGTTTATTTTCTTAATCATCACCGAAAGACTTTATTTGCAATAAAAAAAAACTTTCAATCCAGTTGGAGATTTTTAAGTCGTTCATATGCATCAATTAACTAAACAACATCCTAAGAGAGTTACTAGTCACCAAAATTATTAATTCACTCGATAAATATAACTAACCAAACAATTAATCTTTAATAATAAAAAAAAGCGTTAATCACAACCAAACAATGAGGTGAATATACTCCTCTAGTAAACACAAGTGTAGTCCCTTCCAATATAACTACCTTCGTATGTGAATAATTAGTAATTAAATTTCATTGATGGGATTTGTACTAATGTAATTCAGAAGGGAGGGTGAGTTAGGGAGTTAGGTAAATCCAAATTAGAAAAAATCATGCTAGTAAAATCAAATTTTACAAGTTATATGATGTGCTACCGATAGAAAGTAGGCACGTTAATTAATATTTAAGTAATAATTTAATCATTAATAACCATATCATGTGATTTACAAAATTTGATCTCCGTCGTATTACGCCCAAACGGCACACATAATTGGATGGTTGTTGATGGGAAGGAAAAGCAAAAGAAAGTTTCCAGACATGTTCTTTTTTCTTTGCTTCTTTTGATTAATCTAAAGTTACTTTTTAATTGGTTAATCTATCACTCTCACTTTCGTAATCTTCATATATTAATTCCCAGTCTATTTCCTTTACTCACGGCGCTCTCACTTCCAATCTCACTCACTCTCTCTCTCTCTCTCTCTCTCTCTCTCTCTCTCTCTCTCTCTCTCTCTCTCTATCCCCAACAAACCACACAAAACCTTTCTCTTCTTGTTCACCATATCACTATCCATCCATCCATCCATCCATCCTTCTCAAATTTTCTTTCCTTTCTTAAGAAAATGTCAGAATTTTCTTTCCAACCAAACACGTCCAAGAAAATCAAAATCTCTAGTCTTCTTCTCGCCGACTTGTTCAATCTTTGTTTCTGCATTTTGTCGCACCCTCTTTACTTCTCCTACTTCATATTTTTCTCACCCTACCTCCTCAAGCTCCTTTCTTTTCTATCTCCTCTTTTCATCACCACAGCTCTTCTTGTGGTTGCCTATCTAACGGTCCAACACGAAGTTGCTGATTCCAAATCGTCGAAAGTCAAATTGGGTTGTCTTGTCACTGCGTACCAAACTGTTTTGGAAGGTTTGCACAAGTTTAGAGTTGATGACAGTGATGGCGGTGATCGTGATCATGATCATGAAGAATTCCGGTCTTCCGTGGAGCTTGAAGCGTATAGAATTGTGTTTGACACGTCCACGTTCGAAATCAACGAGACCCCAGCTGAGAAAAATTGCTCACAAGTCTTTGAAGCACAAGTTGAAGATGTGTCAAGTCATGAAGCTAATTGTGCTTCTGATGTTTCTGATGCTGCAAGTGATGTTTTTGACGACAAGTTCGAAATCCCAGCTGAGGCATTCGTAGAAGAAGAAGAAGAGAATTGGCCAGAAAACTTGTGCAAAAAGGAAGAGGAAGAAGAAGTGATCAAGCCACCACCAAGCACAGAGTCCAAGAAAGTTGAAGTACAAGAAGTAAAAGAAAAAAGGTTTATGAGAAGAGGAGAATCCAAGGATTATTTGGGTGATGGAGGTGAGTTAAATTCCAAATTATCCAGGGTAAATTCCCAAACCCTAGGAGCAAATCTTTGGGAATCCAGGTTAAATCCCCAAACCCTTGGAGCAGATGTAGGAGAATGTTACTACAACATGAGTCCAAATCTTGGAAGTTTTGGATCAATGAGGAAAGAGAAGGAGTGGAGAAGGACACTGGCATGCAAGCTTTTTGAGGAGAGGCATCAAAATGTGGATGGAGGAGGAGGAGGAGGAGGAGGAGGAGAAGGGATGGACATGCTTTGGGAGACATATGATGAGACAGAATCATTAAAAGTGGTGAAAGGTAAAAAAAGCAAGTCAAAGAAGGGGAAAGATGGGAAAGCTGAAAGCAATGATGGTGAAGAGGAAGAGTTTGATGGGCAATTGTGCTGCTTACAGGCATTGAAATTCTCAGCTGGGAAGATGAATTTGGGGATGGGAAGGCCTAATCTTGTCAAGTTTTCCAAGGCACTCAAAGGGTTTGGATGGTTACACCATGTCACCAAGCATGGCAAGAAGGGGCACCATTGATACCAGTTGGTCAGGGCAGTGAATCAGCCTCTCTTGTCTCCAAATTCAAATCTCTTTTCTGCTAAATTAGAGAGCAGTTAAGAATATATTTCGTTTTGTCAAAAAAAAAAAAAAAAAAAAAAGATTTCTAAATTTACTTTGGTTAATGCTAAATTAAGTGGTAATTTTTGTGTGTACCTTGAGTAAGAGTATCACGAGTAAATATGTTTTGTGTTTCATGATCTAGTGCTTAAATTAACTATAAAATCAGATTGTTCCTCTATTTCCATCCATCTCTTTCTTATCTCATCCTTAATCAAGTTTTCTAGTTACCAATTTATTTGCTATATAAAGTTACTTAAGAAGTCAACTCATCGTGTACAATTTAGGGTTGGTGTATGCCTGAACGACTTTAAAAAGAGCGGTCCCAAGCTAACAAAGCTTCCCGCTTTGTGAGGGTCGAATTGGGTGACGTCTATCGTACACAGCCTCACTTTTACTTTATAAAGAAGTTGTTTTCACAACTTACATATGTGACATTTCCATTACAAAAGAGCAACCTTTCTACCCGCACAACTTTAGCTAGTGGTTTTATTTCAATGACTTTGGGTCATTCATCATTTACGTACCATCTAGAACATATAGTGAGTGCATAGAGGTTCTTTGATATTTCTCTGGTCTTGGTTTTCTAATAATGGAGTTAAGAGGATGCTCTTTTAATGATGACTCCCCTTGGGTTATAAAAAGTCACATGCTATGCTTTAATTGTTTGCAATATAACAAGGTAGGGTTTTGTTCCCCCAACTGCAATGGTATGGAAAAATGCTTTGATTCAATAAAGAAATTTTGCCCGTATTCAAACGGATATTTCACATGTTATAAAATTAGTGTGAGGAATTTTTTTAACTCGTATTATAATAGGTGGATTACCGCTTGAATACCTAGTACTAGAAAAAATTTCTCAATTCAATGGGCCTCGTCAATCATCCAAACACACATATAAAGAAGGAATTTTTGTATTGGGAGTTGAACTAACAAGCGAATGTCTAAGACAATACACGAGGTCCCATTTTTATGTGTGACCTATGAGTGATGTGATCCACCCGTCAGACCCAAAAAAAAAAAAAAAAAATCATAATGGTATGAATGTCACAATGTATATGATACCCTTCAAGATTGCAACTTTTATAATAGCTTATACCTTGACGTTGTTCTCATTGAGAGTCCCATTAAGACTAAGACAAGAACCAATTTACCACTTTGAGTTGTGAATGGCCAAACATGAATGAAATTAGTAATATTATTAATTCACGTCAAAATAATTAACAAAGATAAATTAATAATATTACACGATGATCACACTTGAAGACTTTTATACAACATAGCAATTAATGTGGAGTGAACAATGAATCTTAAGAGCATCTCCAAAAGAGATGTCAAATTCAAAACAATTTCAGTTTGATGGCTGACTTGGCAATTTGACATATTGCCAATATTTTCCTTTGTGCCAAAATTTATTGCTTCATTTATGTTTTTTTTTTCAAACAAAAATAATAAAAGTTGGGCTAAAAGCACTTAAATATGATAGGCATTTAAGGTGAGGTAAGTTGAATGCCTTTGGAGAAAACAAAAAACTTATTTGACGCCATTGCTTCATGGCATCAATTTCTACGTTTGAAGTTCGGCCTTCTTCTTTGTGTCAATTTTGACATATCAATTAGAGTAAATTGTAAATCATTTATTATTGTTATAAGTCTATCTGACATTTTTTAAATCTACTTTGAAGATGGTCTAATTGAGTCATCTTTTGTTTTTTTTTTTTTTTTCTTTAGCAATAACTCATGTTAATTAACAGATATTAAACTGCGTATTATGCGGTAGATTAATAGAGGAAGGTAGAAAATTTGGTGAATGCCACTTGAGTTAACATTACGCAACTCCGGTGATAATGCGTAGTTAACTAATTAATAAACACCCAAATCCCACTAACCGACAAGTGAAAAAGTCAATTACATGGGCCCCACATGATTAGGTTTTAATGAGAACCGCCAAGTGGCACTCGCCAATCCGCGTTTTACAGTTAACCATTAACAGAAACAAAGAATCAAAAAGTTAATGTCAGACTCCGAGTCCGAGACCGACACTGAGTCTGAGTGAATGAGAGAGCCTCACAGAGAAGCAACAACTCGAAAAATGCTGAACCTTCGAAAAATGCCGAACCTTCGAATCTCCGGCAGCGGTAGAGGAGGAGCCGCGCGGAGCTCCGTCGCCTCGTTCAGAGTGCTTGCCATGGCCATTGCAGTCGCCGTCGTCTTCTTCTTTTCGCTCTCCTTCGTCTTCGCCTCCCGAACCGACTCCTCCGATGTCGGCGACTCGGTAAGTGTTTCTCTACTGTTCTTTCACACTCTCGCTGCTTCAATGGAGTTTGAAGTTCATGATTTGTATTTCCCGATCTAATCTAATCGTTTTTCGTTCCCGCGCTGGAACTGGATTTAGTACCAAAGTACCAAATTTTCCAATAAAAATAAGAGCAATTTTTTATATTTTGATGGTAATTGTGATTAGGGTTTGGATTCCGGTTCGTTTGGTGGATTTGGATCGACGAGAAGGACCGTACTAGCTCTGAAATCGGACCCACTGAAGCCCCGACTGGACCAGATCCGGAAGCAGGCAGACGATCATCGGACCCTAGCCCTAGCGTACGCGAGCTATGCGCGGAAGCTGAAGCTCGAGAACTCCAAGCTGGTTCGGGTCTTCGCCGATCTCTCCCGAAATTACTGGGATCTCATGAACAAACCTGCCTATCGCTCCCTATTCGAATCAGACGCTCTCAACATTGACGAATCGGTGCTGCGACAGTTCGAGAAAGAAGTGAAAGAGCGAATCAAAGTTACTAGACAAGTAATTGCCGAAGCGAAAGAGTCTTTCGATAACCAGCTCAAGATTCAGAAGCTGAAGGACACCATTTTCCAAGTGAATGAGCAGCTGACGAAGGCTAAGAAGCAAGGGGCTTTCTCGAGCTTGATTGCCGCGAAGTCGATCCCCAAGAGCTTGCATTGCGTCGCAATGCGGCTGATGGAGGAGCGAATTGCGCATCCGGAGAAGTACACTGATGAAGGGAAGCCGATTCCCCCGGAAATTGAGGACCCTAATCTGTACCATTATGCTATATTTTCGGATAACGTGATTGCAGCGTCGGTGGTGGTGAATTCGGCGGTGAAGAACGCCAAGGAGCCATGGAAACATGTCTTCCATGTCGTGACTGATAAGATGAACCTTGGAGCAATGCAGGTTATGTTTAAAAGCAAGGACTATAATGGGTCACATGTTGAAGTGAAGGCTGTGGAGGATTATAAGTTTTTGAATTCTTCATATGTGCCGGTGTTAAAGCAATTGGAAAACGCAAAGTTGCAATCATTTTACTTTGAGAATAAGCTCGAGAATGCAACCAAAGACGCAACAAACATGAAGTTCAGGAACCCCAAGTATTTGTCCATATTGAACCACTTGAGGTTTTATTTGCCTGAAATGTACCCGAAATTGCATAGGATTCTATTTTTGGATGACGATATAGTGGTTCAGAAGGATTTAACTGGTCTGTGGAGGATTGATATGGATGGGAAGGTGAACGGGGCGGTTGAGACCTGTTTTGGGTCTTTCCATCGTTATGCACAGTACATGAATTTCTCACATCCTCTGATTAAGGAGAAGTTTAATCCTAATGCGTGCGCGTGGGCTTATGGAATGAACTTCTTTGATCTGGATGCGTGGAGAAAGCAAAATTGTACTGCCGATTATCATTACTGGCAAAATCTGGTAAGAGATTACTTTTCTTTTGGTCAAATTTGTGTTGCATTTTGAAATCAATAGCGGTATCTGATGTGTATATATGCATATGTTGTAAAAACTGCTTGGTTGTGCAAACTTTGTGCATTTGTTGTTTTTGTTGTTTCGAATCTGCAGCTTTTGGTTGCCGTAGTGGTACCTTAAAGGGATCCATAGTAAAGAATGTGCCACTAGCTGCAGTGAAAAAAGAAGGAAACTTACTCATAATGCTTTTTAGATGCTATAACGTCGTTCTTATAAATTATTCTGTTCTGCTATATCTCTGTTAATTGTGTGTTTTCCCATCTCTTGAGTAGCATTGACTAGGGATGTTGATCTTATTGCAGAACGAGAACCGTAGCCTGTGGAAATTGGGGACACTTCCGCCAGGTTTAATCACATTTTACTCGACAACAAAGCCACTAGACAAGTCATGGCACGTTCTGGGACTTGGCTATAATCCGAGCATCAGCATGGACGAGATTCGCAATGCTGCAGTGGTGCACTTCAACGGGAATATGAAGCCTTGGCTTGATATTGCCATGAGCCAGTTCAAGCCACTCTGGGAAAAACACGTCAGTTATGATATGGAGTTCGTTCAGGCCTGCAATTTTGGTCTTTAAACGAACCGGATTTGTTGAAGCTCTAGTTGGAGAATCTGCCAATGCTAGTCCTACAGCTAGTAAGCTATCCCTCTTTTGGATTCCGTAGTTGCTCGTTGCACGTTTACTAATTATTCTTAGTATAGGGACGATATGCATGGCATGTTTTCACTTCTTTTGCCTTCAAATTGATCCTAAAGTACATGTAACTGCACACTAACACAAAATAAGGTAAAATGCAACCAGTTTAACTCAAAAACATCACAAAGAGGCTAAAAATGGGTGGTATAAATGTATGAAATATATCAGCTCTCCTCTTGCCAACGTCATCGGGATGCTAACTCATTTGGCTGCACCCCTAAAGAAGACACTGACTATTGATTAATTGTCTATTAGGACTCGACTAATCATAGCATTGGAGATCAGATTAGCATACCTGTTTTCCATGTTAATCTAGGTCTTCTTTTTATTGTTTCATACAACTTAAGTTCACTTGGAAGATGATAATTACTGAAGTTGGTGGAAATTTACAGTAAACTGTCAAACACGTCGTTTGTTGTTCGCTTATTTCTGCCATATCATTGTGATATTCGGCTACTACTTACTACTAAGTTCTACCAATTTCCCCAAATTTAGTGAAATTATAAGCATCTCCCAGTCTGGATTAGCAGTGTTTGTACAAATTGTTAAAATTATCTTCAGATATTTTTACAAAACTTTGTGTGCATGGAGTATCCCTTACATTTCTATTCGTCATGGGACGGGAATCCAATTCTCGTCGAGGAAGGTCATCGGAATCGTTATTCTGATGTTGATGCTCAAAAGTTTGCTACTTGGAGGGATATATTATGCAAAAGCCTGAAAGTGCAATCATAGAAACAAAAATTTGTTGGCCAACATTTAAGCTCCATTGAAAACTCTAAAACCCATACGTTGGCCGATATGTAGGCACAACAACCATTCGCCGCCAACAAGTCAAAAGCACAGTTGCGATTCGCGGCCAACAAGTCAAAGCAAAGTTGCGATTCGCCACCAACGGACCAAACCAGAGAATGCGAAATGGAAATAGATGTGTACAGCGTTGAGTAAAATCCAAGAAGAGGAAAGTATGAAGAAAGCGGAGAACGCTCCATTTTTATTGAAATTTTCCCACACGATAAGCTTCTCATAGTTGGCCCACGATTTTTAGGTCCTTCAATTTACACAATCGAAAAATTTCGCCGTACGAGCTCATGTTAGTGTACCGCGAGGGCCTATTTGGACCATACTAAGCCGAGCAACATTAGCATTACCTAGGACAAGCCGATCCTGACTAGCAGAACGACTTGAGAACCAGTGTTAACGTCGGGGCTCAGGGGGTTCGCCATCCCCTTATCCCGGGCGTGCAAACAAACACTAGCGCGGCAAACCCTCGGGAGCAGCTCGAGCAGTCCACCTACCAGCCACACCATCTGAGTCGTCCGAGACTTGGTATTTCAACTGACATGGAAGGTAACATGTTTTGGTATGGCGGTGGGCTCTCCTACCCTAGCCATCGCATCGTTTTCCATTAAACTTTTAATTCTAGGTAGCCGTAAAATTTGATTCTACAAAAACATAGAAAGCTATAAACTCCATGACAGAGATCACGGAAACCTGCAACATGAGGCAGCCATTACAACAGAAAAACCCTAAACAAAAATATGAGCACTTCCAAGTTTCCACTCCTATCGTCATTTCCCAATTTCCATCCACATAAAAACCAATGGAGCTACAAACAGTTTATCCAAAATATAATAAGCACAAAATCTAACACCGCTATCGCCTCCAAAATAGCTTCGATATAAAAACCCGAAAAAAAAAAAGGTTAAAAGAAAATCCTATGGAACATCCTAGGTGGCTGGTTCATCCGCAAAACGATCAGAAACGAACCTCTCAGTGCTATCCAATTAACTTCACCATCGATACACTTTCAAAGAAAAAAATTAATCTGTCGCCGTTTGTGACCAAACTTCAAAAGCAGGCGTTCTCATGCTGAGGCAGACACCTGTGGTGCTGTGCTTTTTGCTGCTGCATTAACCGCCACCCCACCAGCACGATTCACACGACCACCATTGTCAGACCTCTGATATCCATCTCCTCCACGGCCCGATGATCCTCCCCTATTGCTACTCCTACTTCCATAATCAGACTTGAAATCACCACGACCACCATTGAAATCGCCACGGCCATAAGCCCTACTACCTCCATAGCCTCCACGTCCTCTTGGTCCCTCAGTCCTGTACCCGTTCCCGTTGCCCTTCCCAGAAAACCGTCCCCTCCCTGCGTAAATAAAGAAAAGGATGAGCATAAAAAATTAGAATCAAGAAAGCTAGAAATAGACAAAACATAATGTTGGGAACACAAAATTCAACTCACCTCGAGTAGATCTCTTTTCCTCAACATAAACTTGCCGTCCACTGATCTCGATGGGTGAAGCCTAAAACACCAATGCAGAAATATTATTAGCACAATAACTTAAAAATCTCCAAGAACATAAAGACATTGTTATATCAAAAGGATTAAATATATATGCATTCATGATTCACAAGCAAATTTCTTGGGTTCTCTGCTATTCCGTAGGGTTCAAACAAATACAGCAATAGATATGTTCAAACGTCCAAGAAGCAGATCATAAAAAGGATAATGGGTCAACGTCTATTAAGTACCTCCATCGCACTTTGCACAGCACTTGCAGCCTCAAATTCCACGAAGCCAAAACAGAACCCCTGTTGTAATGATGAAGAGACAATTAAGTATATCATTCACAGAAGGATTGCCAACATCAAACAACAGACAAACTTGAGCTGATAAATCACAAACCCTTAGCATTCTAACTTGAACACCATTCTTCTTGATCTCTCCGAATTTCTTAAACTCGGTCTCGATTACAGTATTTGTACAATCCATTGGCAGACCTTTAATGTAGATAGAATGACCTTCAGCTGTTCACAACAAACAAAATTAACAATTGTATCAAACTAATGCAAACATACAACATGTGCAACAGAAAGTACGTTAACTCGTAATACAACGAACTGCTCACCTTCGGGCTCTAAATTCCCATTTTCTCTGGCATTTGTGCTGGATACTGTTTCTGAAACTGGAGCAGATATTGGAGCAGTAGCCACTTGGTGCTCCTGCTTCTTTGGGACAGACCTCACAGGTGCTGGAGTAGAAAATGGGACAGTACTCTCCTTCATGATCTTAAGCTGGAACAATTGGTAAAGACCCCAAATAAGCATGAACAATAACAAAGAAAGTAGAAAAGTATTGACTTCTTTTATACAATTTAATTACAAAACTAATGAGAAATGTAGTACTACAACCAAAAACACATATCTAACAGATATAAAAAGATCTAGAGGCATGAGATGTTGCAAAACAGCTGCTTACAATTGAGGCATATGACTTCTTTGGTGCTTCAACTTTAGAGTTAGATTCAGCTTCAACTTTAGAACTAGACTCAACCTCAACTTTGGGGTTGGATTCAGCTTCAACTTTTGCGAATGATTCAGCTTCAACTTTAATCACTACTTGGGAATCATCAGGAATTTCATTGACGACTTCAGGTTCTGGTACTTCCTTCTCTTCAACAGAAACTACTCCATTTTCAGAAGGTTTGAACAGTTCCTCCTTGACAATGTCCTCAGGCACTGAAATCACAGGCTCCGGGACATGATTGTCCTGCAAAGCAGTAGCATCTGCAAAAAGAATATTCTCAAACTCAATTAGATTGAACCAAAATTACCCACTTGAAAGACTTAAAGAAGCAGCAGTTTAAGCCATACCATGTTTGGGAGTAATAGGAGGTTCAACTTCAACATCAACAACCAATCCATTGTCCTCGTTTTCAGGGTTGGAATCTTCAACATATCTAAAGACATCGTTCAAAACAAAGTAGCCTACGTCTTGTGGCGCCAAGAAAAAACTTTGAGTAAATGTCTTCCTTAAAAGGTCCTTTCCAGTTAAATACCCAGTGACAAGAACACATACTCCCCCATTGTAAGATTCTTGAGCATCCACAGTTTTGATATTTGCACTGAGCTCTCCGTAATCAAGTATCTTCTTGTTGATTTCCTGTCCAATAAAATGCAATAACACTCTCACAATTTCAGTGGACAAAATTTAAAGATACCCACAGCATAAACATCTACGCCACAAATACTGAACTTTAGTAACAATTATAAACATGATCTGGCGTAAACATGAAGTTGTCACAAAGGTAGGGTCTTGTAAGGAGCTTACCTCCATAGTGGTTGTAATGCTCATGATCCCATCATCTCCCGGACGACCAAGCTTACTGGTATCTTGGTAAAATCGATGAACAAGCTCAGGAGATTGTTCCAAGATATTGTAGTACTGAAGAACAAAGGCATTGCCAACCTATATTTAACAAAATGTTCCAACAAAATTCAGTTAGCAACCATCAGGATCCATACGGTAATCGATCATTGACAACTGTACACGTTTAATATCAATACATACAACGTCGGCAGTAGGAGCGAGACTCGCAGCTGGGGCTTGCTGCACCATCGTTGCCATCTCTGATCAACCTCCAGAACCAAACAAAAACAAAACCATTACATGTAGAACCATAAAAATTTAACTAGATCATTTATTCAAAACATAAATACAAAAATTACCAGCACCAAAAGAATTACTTTAAAAAAAAATTACATCAAACATATTTTCCTCAATTTAACTGAAGATACATTATCATATATATATATATTCCTTAAATTAAATACATACTTTCCAAAATAAATATTAAGTGAAATTCAGCACAAGTTCGTACACTACATCATTTAAGCAAAAATTAAATTAAATAAAAAAAAATTGAAGCTCAAATCACTTCACTACAAGCTAAAGCTAACGAGTTCAGATTTCTAGGAAACAAAGGGAGATCTAAAGCAAGCGAAAATCAACAAAAATACACTTGAAAATATGCAAAGCGTAATGAAATGTGTTAGATTTGAGAAGAGAGAAAGAGTTACCTAAGCGCGGATCGGCGGAAGTGAGGTGAGAGAAGAAGAAAAGGTAGGCGGAGAGCTCGGCGACTTCTCTCACCTCCTCTCGGCGGCGCTTGGCGGTTTCTAGGGTTTTGAGCGGATCTCCAAGAGGCGCGACAGCGTTGGTACAGGAGGAGAGAGTGGGAGAGAGGAAGTGAGAAAAAGCGTTTTTGGGTCATTATATATGAGATAAGGAAATTGAAATTTTTTATTATTTTATTTCTCTTGCACAAATTTAAGTTTTTAATTTGACATTTTTACTTTTCATACACTTTTCATTAATTTTTATCCTTTGATCTTCATCTTTTAATATTTTTTAATTCATTCGATTTGATAGTAAAAAAATTAAAAACGTGTGAAAAGTTAAAAATGATATATAGATACCGTACCCTTTCAATTTAACTAATTCAATATTATTTAAAAATATAATAAACAGTTTAGATTGGCCTTGAGACAACGACCAAGCCAAGGACAAGTAGTGTGGAAAAATCAAATGAATAAAAATTTGAGGACGGAAAAATTAGAAAATAAAACAAAGGTGGAGTCCTAAGTGCAATTTTTAATCTAATCCTCATTAGACAAAATAAAACTTAATTATGACTAGATGAAGCTCAGTAAACAATTTTTTTTAAATAAATAATAATAAATAAATAAAATATATATAGAGAAAAGAGAGAAGTTGGAAAGAAAATGTGAGGGAGCTAAAGAGATGGAGAATATGGGTTAAAAAAAAAATAGAGATTGTATGATGATATGTGGGGTGAGGTTTGAAAAAGATAACAAAATTTAGTTCGTGCACAATTACAGTATGGTTACTGCTCATGATTTTATTTTGTGATAGAAGAACAATTTGACTCTTTATCCTCTTTTGGATGACAAAATCTTTTTAGGTAATATAGATAAGGGAGTTTTAATGAAAAAGGTTTCTCAAAACTTTTAATTAACCAAAAATCATTTACTAATTTTATTTAATAAAAAAGGTTCAAAATTTAATGAAAATGATAAAAATTTTACATAACAACCAAAAAAAAAAAAAAAAAAAAACATATACTAACGCGCGGTACATCACACACATACACTCTCTTCCTCGCTTAACTGTACAACCTCTTTCTCTCTCTCCTTCTTTCATATATTCCCATGAATTTTTCTCTCTCCCTTCACCTCACCTATTCACATCAACTTTTTTTTTTTTTTTTTTTTCACCTCTCCCCACTCTTTCTTGTTAACTACATTGAAGAAGTAGCAAAGATGAACAATTATCAAATCAAGAAATGAAGGTTCACAAAGAGAAGAGAAATGTGAGAACGAAATGAATGAAGCTTTTGTATTAAACTCAATGAACTAACTTTACTATCTGTTTACAATAGCTATATATAGCTGACTAGAAGACTAACTAACTTTTTCAACTATTACATCATCCAATCCTTTACAACTGTTTTGACGAGCTGGCAGAGATGAGTTGGCAGTGATATATTCAACATCCCCCCTCAATCTCAACTGGGTTCCCTAGTTTGAGATTGAATGAGTGCTTTGACAAATGCAGAACTATGAAGTGCTTCTTGTCCATGTGCTTCTAGCCCTCCTGAGCTTGAAAATGCATTTAGCTCTCACTAACCTCTTAAATTCTCAACAATAATATCAAATTCCGAATTTCATATTTCTTCACCATAAGTGCACCAAAAAACCCAATTCTTCTCAACTCTCTAATGGGTTTCTGTAACAGTCAAATCACATTCAACTGCATGATTTGCACCTTCCTCAAACTAACAGGTATTCAAAACTTAAATCCATACTTTGTAGCTACTGTTTTCTTTGCGATAAGGTTTCCAATATTTCACAATCAACATTCTGAGAAGACCTTCAATTTTCACAAATTCCAACAACAAGCATTACAATAACAGAAATCAAGAAACACAACCTTCTTGGGCAATCGGCCTTCAATGAAGAAAGGGAACAAGAACTGCACTCC
This sequence comes from Pyrus communis, assembly GCF_041283825.1. Taxonomy (NCBI): domain Eukaryota; kingdom Viridiplantae; phylum Streptophyta; class Magnoliopsida; order Rosales; family Rosaceae; genus Pyrus; species Pyrus communis. Next base: position 12,950,170 of record NC_142569.1, read on the forward strand.
AGCAATCGGCCTTAATGGAGTTGCACACAATAACAACAAACAAAACTTGTCAAGAACGTTACTTCGGCTATCGGCCTTTAAGGAGTAACACACAATTTCTGAGACAGAACTTTTCGCTCCGACTATTGGCCTTATGGAGGAAACAAATTGCATTCAACACACTATTGGCAAGTGGCCTTATGGAGTGCACAAATCACAAACAACCAAGAACTAATCACACAACAAAAAGGAATGGCTATCGGCCTTTGTATTCCTTCAACAATCTCGCAGAAAATGTCTATCGGCCTTAACAGATAAACTTGCATACAAGAAACCTTATCGAAGAAAACAAATTTTCATTGTGGCATTTAAGCAAACAGATAGAGTGCAGAATTTAGAAGCAAAACTTGAGACTCGAGCTCGTGATCGGAAAACCCAATCGGAGAACCTCCACCAAACCACCAAGTACCAAAAAACCCCGACGAACAGAAAGAAACCCTCAACGATCACAGCGGAAGAACAGCCCCGAAGATAGAAACAATTATTCAAATCCTGACAAAATTATCAAAAGTGAGAAGATTTTGTGCCTTCTTCATTGAGACAATCAAACAAACAGATGGAGTGCACATATCTTTTCCCTGTTGAAATACCCAGATTCGACACCAAGAACAGCAAATCGTCCGACATAAACAGAGCAAGAACACAATTCACAAGCTTTCAAGAACCTGTAGCCTTATACGGTGCCCTGCAAGCCCAAGAAGCCATCGCATCACAAGAAATGCCTGAACGACGATCAAGAACAGAGTTCAACGCGACAACGAAAGAAACGAACCCTTTCAAGCACAACAATAGGATGATCCGGGACCATTCGACCATGTTCTTGGCATCAGAAACCATGTTGGAATTAGAATCACAGGCTGGCGATAGGATATTATCCCAACCCTAATTAACATCGCTCGAATCCAAAGTGGAGGACGGACCAAGAACACCGTGAATCAAAATTGGTCCGTCAAGAAACAGATTCAGGTACCACACTTCTTCTCTCAGGCTTTCCTTCGAACACCTTGTGAACATGACTCAGGGTACTTACCTACCGACTCTGTATCAGAACAAGAAAATCGATCCCCAAAATCGATGAAAAGTAAAGATCGGTGAAAATCAATCACGTTGAGTAGAGAAATCTTTGATCACAGTCCAGAAAAATCAACCCAGAAATAAAACAACGATCGTGGAAGCACCCAGAAATTTATCCGAACATCTAATGAAAATTTGGAAAGAACTAAGCTAGAAATAGATGAAAAATAATCGAAAGTGGAACCACCATAATCAATGGCGTGAGCCTGGTGGCTCTAATACCATGTTAACTACATTGAAGAAGTAGCAGAGATGAACAATTATCAAATCAAGAAATGAAGGTTCACAAAGAGAAGAGAAATGTGAGAACGAAATGAATGAAGCTTTTGTATTAAACTCAATGAACTAACTTTACTATCTGTTTACAATAGCTATATATAGCTGACTAGAAGACTAACTAACTTTTTCAACTAACTATTATATCATCCAATCCTTTACAACTGTTTTGATGAGCTGGCAGAGATGAGTTGGCAGTGATATATTCAACATTTCTCTCTCCTTTCACCTCACTCCATACACAATTTATTTTTTATTTTATTATTTGTTTATTTGACTATTCTTCCAATTGTTTTAGAGCAAACTAAGTAATAATGTTACAAGATAAAAAATAAAGAAAAATTTCATTATTTAGTTATATGAACATTAATACTGTCACTAATTCTTAAACAAAACATTGACTACTTCATAAATAGTATATTGACTACTTCTTAAACTGAACACTATTTCTTAAATTGAACATTGACTGCTTCTTAAACTGAACAATATTTCTTAAACTAAACACTGACTATATCTTAAACGGAATACTAATACTATCATTACTTCTTGAACTGAACACTGACTATTTCTTATACTGAACGCTAGTACTATTACTATTTCGTAAACTAAAAGTTGACAATTTCTTAAACTGAACACCTTGTAAACTAAACATTGATTATTTCTTAAACCTAACACTAGTACCATCACTATTTCGTAAATTGAATAGACTATTTATTAAATCAAGTAATAGTAGTATTACTATTTCGTAAATTAAGCACTGACTATTTTTCAAACCAAACACTAGTATTATCACTATTTCGTAAACTAGTACTGTGACTATTTCGTAAACTAAACATTGATTATTTTTCAAACCAAAATCAAGTTTCTAGCAGATCGACTAAACCTCAATCACAAAAGCCAAAATCACTAAAACCATAGCCAAAATCACAGTAGTGCTGGCACTGCTGGAAGGGGAGGCTAGTAAGTCTTGGTGTATTTCATTAATATATATATACACACACACACACACATACATGAAATTGAAATATGATGTTGCGTGCATGATGGGAGAAAGGTTGCAGTGCCTTGTGTGAAGACGCACAACCAAAGGCTGCAGTGCCTTGTGCGAAGAAGCACAACCAAAAGTTGCAGTGCTATGTCTCTTGGATTGAAGAAGCATGGCTGCAGTGACATGTCTCTTGGATTGAAGAAGCATGGCTGCAATTCCGTGTCTTTTGGATTGAAGAAACATAACTAAGGGATATGTCCCTTGTTATGAAATCAGAAAGTTATGACTTCTTGCAGTTCCGTGTCACTAGCAATGGGATTGCATCTTTTCAGAAAATGAAAGGATGCAGCAAGTTGTGATTTTAATTAAAAGATGCATCCATTCGGTGGTAATGATGCAGGAAAGAACATGACTTTTATATGCACACTTTGATCCATCTTCAAGGGGTTCATCGTATCTATATATAGCCCAAGTTGGCTGCATATTTATATATACAATTCTTTAAACAATATTTTCTTATCCTCTTTCTCTCCATCAAAATCATACAGTTTCCTTTTAGAAGATTTTAAGGGAATTTCAGTTCTTGTTAAACTAAAATTCCAAACTTTATTGTATCCTGGAAGTGATTTGCTTTAGATCTGTTAGCAAACTCATATTAGAATGGGGGCAAATATCACGTTAAAGAAAACATATTAACGTGCCTCAAAATCATTTTCCTGTCTAATTCTCAACCTTATTCAGAAAGTAAGCTTGCCTATGATGCTTTTATGACCCTTGGATCTTCTGACCTTCAAGGCTCAACATTGAGCCTTCATGGTATAGGTTAACCAAATCATAGATTAACTAAATCAAATCAAAGATTAGCTAAATCAAATCAAATATACATTCCATGTTGTATCGAAACAAATATACCCAAGAGCCTTCCTTGGATCTTCTGACCTTCGAAGCTCAACATTGAGCTTTCCAGGTATAGATTAGCCATGGCCGCGCGGTTGGCATCAAACATGTACGTAGTAGCGCTCAACAAAGGCCTTTAAAAGTGCGTTTGGATTACGCCGCACCTGATTTCTGCGCCAGGGAGGGAACTCGGCTGTGAAATTTGTTAGAAGGGACTGCTGCAAAACAAAGTGATGTGAGGAGACGGAGACTGCTGCAAAACAAAGTGATGTGAGGAGACGGAGACTGCTGCAAAACAAAGTGATGGAGGTGACGGAGCGAGTTGACAACTAGGTTTGAGTTGCACGCGCTTTTTTTAGGTTTTTTTTTTTTTTTTTTTTTGTCCTTATCATTAAAAAGATTAGTGAATGAGTTTTAGTTAAAATTAAAAGTTTTGAAACTTTTTTTCATTAGTTTTCCTTTTAGATAATGATTATTGTTTTAAGCATTCACTAATTCCTTACTTAGGGTACTTGAATATATAAGGACATGTTACTTATTTGAAATTGAAGGTGTCATAAATCAAAATGATATGTTGTTTAGTCCCTAAGTGATATGATATCTAATTGTTCATACATGGGTATCTAATTTTATTGTATGTTAAAAATTTAATTGATAGGAGTCTATTGTATACTTATTCATGATAAATAAACGTGTCATAAGTAGGGCAATGAGAGCTTCAAAGAAGGAATTTTATGATTGGCCAACCAATCGGCTAACTCTTTGAATCGATTGACAAGTAATGATTAGGTTTCCACGAATGATCAATAAGGTTTATTTTCATTCATTTATTTATTTCATTCTTCACATGGTTTATTACATTAGGATGAAAATTATTAGTGTTTAAAGTGTAAATTTTAACACAGACGACGTTTTATTATAATGACGAAAAACTGAGATGTTTATGTAATTTGGAGCAATTTCGATCCTCATTAATCCTCTTTCTCCTAACAACGAACAAGTTAACCAACTAAAGTTATCGTTTTGAAAAGAAAAAAAGTATGATGAGCGCCCCTCAGCAAACCTTTGGGTGCGCGTAACGGTCTTGCTGCTACCGCACTATTGTGTGAGCCCAAAACAATCAATAGCCTGGGTACCCAATCATCTCTCTTTGGGCCCTCCATCAATACCATGTAGCCTATCTTGAATGTTCAGGTGATAGATCTAAATTTTTATCTGTTAGAATATTATTAGCACTCTAAAAAAACAATTTTATATATTTTATATTTTTTTCTATAAGATTCTGATAATGAGCCGTCCGATCCTAAAATACATGACACTCTCACGGTCCCATAGTTCGTTCCTTGGGTAATAAAAAGAGTATAATGCCCAGAACTGAAGAGTGCAAAATGACTTTTTTTAGATGCATAGGATGATTTTCAATTTTTTGTTATAAACCATACTCAACAAATATTTCACTCTTGGAAAACGCATGTAAGATTTGCATAACATATATTGATCACAATTATGTCTCCAACATATGGTGAAAGCTTAGAAGCTGTTTGTTAAGCATTTCGTTTTTAGTTTATAGTTTTAAAAAAAAGGTGAAAAGTGAAAACGAAATGGCTATCAAATGGCCCCTTAGTTAGTGAGAATGTGCTTCCATAGCAAATGTAGACGGTGCTAGCTCATCCCGATTTCACCTATGAGCTGTCTTCGCCTTCCGACCTTTTGGTCTCTAAACTATTCTCAATTTTTCTTACGCTTGTTGTGCTAAAAACTAGTGATTTAGAGACTGGGGCAGATGGTACAAGAGCCGTCGCTTTGTTGTTCTTAGTTCTCTGGCACACTACACACGTTAATCTTAACCTACAACCAATGATACAAGACCCCATGAATGTGGAACTAAGTAACAAAGAAAACGATGTTATTAGCACTATAAAGGATTATCGTCGCTCCTATTTCCCTTATTTATTTCATTAGAGATGACTTTTTCAAAATGCCAATAACAATTTCATTTATCTTTTTCGTGCACAAATATGAAAAGATTTAGAGGCATGAGAAAATTACATAAAGGCTTCTTAGAAGTGAGCCACGCAACATTGTCAGCACTTCTTCAATTCTACAGTTGGATTCAGCCACCTCCATCGAACTATTTGGAATTTCAAAGCCTTACAGAATGAGAGATATGACATGTCTAATTTTATATCATGCTCGAAGATGGAATGGTGCGATAGGTCTAACCGGGCGCCATAAAATGAGATGAGATTATACGATAGGTCTAACCGTGTATCATACTCGACGTATATCAAGTTATGCTTGTGGTTTTGCTTGGTTAATACGTAATGGGTGATCATATATATTTCAGGGTTCGTCATGCTTAGTAAATCCATAATTAGTGATCACTACCTAGTTGGATTACATTGAGCTGGTTTGGACTCCTATTTCCTATTAGGTTCCATTGAGTTGGTATGGTTACATCCTATGGATTCCATTGAATTGGTCTGAAATCCTATTTACTAGTCAGTTCCATTGAGTTGGTTTGGACCCCGTCGAAATCTTTCTTGCTGGTTCCTTTGAGTGAGTCTAGAACTATGTGACTACCTTCTATCCTGCTCCATGAGTGATTCGGGAATCCAACCGTATATTAGCCTCATAGCTTATTTAAATGTATGAAAATGAGGATAGATAATCTAGGAGAGTGACACGTGTAACCGTACTTGAAAGCAACTGAGGATGAGGTAACATTGATGGACAACTGGTGGTTGTGAACAGATGATGGAAATTTCAAATTAGTATTTCTAGCTTTTTAGTATACTGTGGATAGTGAACCGTAGTTTATTACGAACTCTAGTGTTAGAGGAAATCTAGAAATGTATGAATATAGAGAATAATTTGGATGATGATTTTGAGGTACGAGTTGAATCGTTTCTTTAAAATGTTATTTGTCCCTACTCGAATGAGTTTGCTAAAGGGTTCTTGGCAAACCACTTCCAGAATACAACAAAATATGAAATATTCGATTAGCAAAACCGAATTGTATTCCCTTAGAAATAATTAGAAAGAAATTGTATGAATGTGATGGAGAGAGAAGAGAGCAAGGAATGTAGAAACAAATTTCTGAAATTGTGTGAATGTTACATTATGCCATAATAGGTATTTATGGGCATTAAAGCACCCGTTCATCGAATCCTTTCATTTTAGTTGAAGATATACAACCCTTTTTAATAGTGTTAACCCAAAAGACATGTCTTCTATTTAAAATTTTTAGAAAATAAATATTAATTAATTACATCTTTTAATTCTACTCATACAATTTTAGTAAGTATCATATCTTTTAACCAAAAATTACAACTATTCAACAAAATATACAACTGTAAAAGGTTGAATGAAGCCCAACCTTTTGTAAAGGTTGCCGCCCATATAGTTTCTGCACACCGCAACAATTTTTTATAGATTACACACACACATGTGTGTGTATATATATTATATATATAATATATATATATATATGATAATAATTTATATATTTATTATTGAATCTCTAACAATACTTTCCAATTTCAATAATATGACAAATAATATAATAACATTTCTCTCTTTATAATTAACCACAAACATACTGATATAATCATGCATACAATAAAGGTGTCTTTCGAATGAAACCTTTAATTAGTGTAAGTAATTCAAAGTTATAACGAATGCGATGATGATCTAGCTTAAACCAACTATTTTTATGTTAAAACCGAAATCACTACACACATGACTATGTCTTATTTCCTTAAAGAAATTTCTGAACTAATTAAGTACTATTATGGCTGTGAGATTCCACATCGACCATCAGAGAGGGAGTGATATGCCTTATATGTACATGCTCCCCTCCCTATAGCACAAGGCTTTTTGAGAGCTCACTAGCTTCGGGTTCCATCGGAACTCTGAAGTTAAGCGAGTTCGGGCAAGAGCAATTGTAGGATGGGTGACCCATTGAGAAGTTCTCACGTGAGATCCCAGAAACAAAACCATGAGGGGGTGGCCAAGGCCCAAAGTGGACAATATTGTGCTACGGTGGAGCTGGTTTGGGATGTGACAATGGTCTTGTGCTTCATCTTGGTTTCATGAACATTTACATGAGAAAACTTAACTCTTGGTAGAAGCAGCACCACTTCTTATGTTCATATAGGTGAGGTTCATTCCCATGTCCCTGCTACCATATACCTAATTACAAATAACATCATTAAGAGATAAAACTCAACCTCCTAAACGTAGCAGTCTTACACTGATCATCTTGGAATGAGCTATATATTAATTTTTAGTGTTTTGACAACCATTTATCAATAACTTGTTATTACCCATTAAACTTTTAAACTAGTGATGTTCTAGACAAAGTCGGGTTACCATTATTGGTGGCTAATTTTCAGTAAAGGGTTTTAGCCCCATTCCACTAGATGTACTAACTACCAAAGCTCTTGAAAGTGCTTTTATTAACGGATCCACCAAGTTATTACTTGATTTAACATAAATACTATTAATAACTCCATTAGCTATTAACTGCTTGACATAGTCATGTCTCAAGCTAATATGTCTAGACTTTCCATTGTATACCTTATTGTATGCTCTAGACAAAGTAACCTCACTACCATAGTATAAAGAAATGGATGGCATCGGTAGTGGCCACAAGTCTATTTCCAATAACAAATTTCTAATCCATTTGGCTTCTTTACCTACTGCCACTAATTTCATAGTTGAATGTACTATACATGTTTACTTCTTCGAAGCCCAAGAAATTGCTCTTCCAACAATTGTAAAAATCCACCTGATGTATACTTATTATCATTAGCACTTGTTATCCAACTTTGCATATGAATAACCTTCAAGTACTGCTGGAAACTTTGAGGAAGTTAAACTCAGGTTAATAGTTCTTTTAAGATAACCAAAAATTCTATATATTGCTTTCCAATGAGTAGTACTTGGATGACTAGTGTATCTAGAAAGTTTGTTTACTGCAAATGTGATATTTGGCCTGGTACAATGCATGACATATATTAAACTTTCGATTACACTAGCATACTCAAGTTGTGCAACGGACCTACTAGAATTATTAAGCAAAGTTTCACTAGGGTCATAAGAGGTATTTGCTTCTTTTATTTGTAGATGCTTAAACTTAAGAAGCAATTTTTCTATATAATGTGACTGAACTCCGCTGCGGTGACATTCTTCAACGACATCTCCATACTCAAGTATCTTCCTGCTGATTCCCTTCCCAACAATATATAGTTCATAAACATATACAAAGAATCAGACTCGGACTCTCACAATTTTTACAAGCTCCATCTACACTTTACAACTTCAAATGCTCCATTGGGACACTTGATGATGGGATGGAAAATGTTCAACTTTCTGACATTTTCAGCATTCAAGATAAAATTAAAACAACCTCTGAACTACTGAATCTAACTGTTAATTATAACTATAACTCTAAGATTGTGATTTATTTCGTTAAGCGGCGGGCAATGCCCAAAAAATAGGAAGATATTTAGTATTGTTTGTGCTTGACGTACGAGGAAAGTAGTTAAAAAGGGAAGAAAAAGGAAGTATAATAGTATAAGAGATGCAGAAGAAATGTTTAAGAAAGAATACACGCTAATAACAAAAAAATATTCATAGTTGTTTTCAAAGATTTAGTTAAAGCGCAGTAAGTAAAATGTTAAGAATTTAGGTAACATTAAGTACTAGTTTGGTATTGAAGTACTGTTTTGAAAAATGGATATAAAAAAAAGTTGAGCTAAAAAAATATTTGGTAAACACTGAAAAATAGCTTATTTTCATAATTTTAGGTGAAAAAAAGTTGAAAACATAAAGCAGTAAAAATGAGTTTATTCTCGCATTATAATAGAAGTAGTTTTTTTTTTCTTTCAAAACACAACAATACCAAACCAGTTATATGTTAAGCAAAATCTTGGAAAAGTTAAAAAAAATGGAGCACACCATTTTACATGAACAGGAATATATGATCTAAAAAGGTTAACTGTACGTTAATCACGGTTAGATTAGCAGCTTTTACACACAACGAATGCAAAAAATGTAAGCCTGCCAGTCCCATTAATACCAGCAATTCTCATCAGCCACGATTAAAATAGAAGAGAAAACTAGGTAGCAAATTAGAAGAAATGAAACGGGTCAGTAGTTAACTCGATCATCTTTCAACTCGGCTCATCATCCAAAAGCAGATGGGATCACAGTGATGTGCCTCAGCGGCTGGGAAACATCGGTGCCTCCGGCATGCTGCACGAATTCAGCCGGCGAGAATGTGGTTCCATGGCAGCCGCACACGATGGTGATCTCCGATTCCGTGTATCTGTACAACAACCCATGAACCGTTTTCCCATTCGGGCCGGTCCCGGTCGTCGAGACGTAAGGCATTTGGGGAAGGGAAACGGTATTGCTGCCATGTTTCCTCATCGGGGGTTTTGGAGGCTTGGAAATTGGGTCCCTTTTGGCAATTTCCTTCCGTGGAGGAAATGGAGGAGAAGATTCTTGTTTTGGTGAGATGGGTTTTGGGATTGGAGCCGGTTCCGCGTGTTCTGATTTGGGTTCTGTTTTTGGATTCAGTTTTTGTTCATTCCCTTTGGAATTGGATTCCAAGGAATTTGAAACCGGCTCTATGTTTTCTTGTACGCTCTGGCTTGAATGGCTTCTGCTCTCACTGCTTCCACCACCTAAGAATTTCAAAAACCAAAAAGTCAGAATCATTTCCCGAGTTAAACCTTTTATTTCTGGCGTTTGGATCAATACAATAAACGCATAAACAAAAATAATGTGCGGAAATCATTTTCCGAGTTAAACCCCTTATTTCTGGCATTTGGATCAATACAATAAAGGATAAGAATTGTCTGTCCTTCCACTTTCAGTGTTCTCCATACCCATTGTTTGTGTGATCAAGGTTAAGCCACGTTAACATTTTATAATACTATTTATTTTTATCTTATTATCTCTATAAAAAAATAATATAAAATATTAACGTGACTTAACCGTGACCATACAAAATAGAAGAGCAGCGCAAGTGAAAAAGGCAGACAATTCTCTTCCATGAATGCAAATAGTGCGTGGAAATCATTTCCCGGTTAAACCCTTTATTTCTGGCGTTTGGATCAATACAATAAACGCATAAACAAAAATAGTGCGCGGAAATCATTTCCTGAGTTTGAAAACATTTTAGCATACCTTCATGAGAAGCTGCGCTTTGATGATCTGACACGGTGGAGGAACTACACACTGGTGAAACATTTGTCGGCGCCGGTTTCTTACCCAACCCACCATTTACCGATGCCGTTTTACCCGACCCACCATTCTGCTCCGTCTCACACCCGTTATTCAACTTCGGCTTATGCGCCTGAAAAGGCCGGAAACCCCAGCCGCCGCTTGGGCCCCAGCAAGGCATCACGCAAGGATTCGTGTACGGAACAAAATGGACCGGCAGGTACGGGTACTGAACCGGGTAGCGCAGCTCCCTTTGTCCGTTGCTCAAATTCAGATTCACATTCACATTCGTCTCCGTTCTCTCTTTCTTCACCCCAGGCTGCTCTTCCGCTTGGGAACCGTTCAGTCCCCGGATTTGCTTCTCCTCCCGCTTCCTCTTCGCTTCCTGCCTTCTCAACGCCTGCATCTCCCGTTTCGTCTGCGGATCCAGACGAGCGCTCTCCGGCTCCGACGGTTCGATAGGCGACGGAGAAGGCACGTGCGGTTGGGATGGCAGCGTTTGGTACTCGCTCTCTCTCGGAGCTACATCGAACCCGTTGGCCAGCTTCGAGTTCTCCGGCCTTCGAAAGCTGCCGCCGATCGACAGCCCCAAATCCAGCTCAATCTCCTCCTCTTTCAATCCCGATTTGGATACCTCTCCCATTTTTGCAGAACTCAAAATTTTAAAAAGCTTCAAGCTTCAAGTTCATTTTTTTTGTTTGCTCTGAAAATCCCTTAGGGTTTTTTAGGTTCAGAATTTCTGAGGGAGAGAAGGGGAAAGCGGGGAAATAGCCGGGGACCGAAGCGATTGAGAGCTGTACGTGGCAGAAAATCAGAAGGAGACAGGGACGGTGGGTGGACACGTAGGATATTTAATATATTTAGCAAAAAGGATTAGCTACTAATCCTTGTTTAGCGCTAAAACTAATCATGTTTTGCCTGTTAATACGTTAATTTAGCGGGAACCAATCTCTTCTCAAGTGAAATGAGAAGTCCGGCGCACGCTCGTTGGTTCGCAGCGCGCGCCACGTGTCACACGTGCATGAAGAGCTTGGTTACTGACACGCGTAAGCGCCTGGCTCCCGTGAAATTAACAGCGGATAGGCGGACAGCTCTGTAAAATCAGTCAGCCTGTCACCCGCGAATCTCAACCGTCCTTTTCAGTCCAGGTATCCCAGGAAAGCAAAGTCTGCGTGGCAATGTGCCTTATCGACACGTGTCGTCGTCGGGTATCAGTCTGGGGCCTTGTCCCATATAGCAAAGGTCGAAACGTGGCGCGTCACAGCTCAGCAACGTCAAGTTGGTCTGCCTCTTTTACGGAAAATGATGTTGAAGTGTGAGGTGGTTTATGTACGGTGATGCCGACACGCGGTGGAAGAGGAGTGGTTGGAGTCGGTTGTCCACGTAGAGCACTGGACACGTGGCGGCGTCTCCGGAGATGAGTTTGTTTCGAAAAGGAGAGGGCAAGGTGTGTAGCGCATACACCAGGTTTGAAACGCGTACAACCGACGCTTCAGATGGTTCCCAAGGATCCAATATGACCATTTAGATCTGCGTTGCCATGATATTGATTTATGGAAGCGGTGGGGTAGAAATTTGGCTCGGTTTTTTTGGGAGTCGTAAGGAAGGGATTGGTGTTTCTAATGTACGATGGTTGGTTGCCATGTGTCGTTTTTTGGGAGTCATAAGTCACCGTGGGCCAATTTAGGAGACTTTCATAAAATTAAGACTTTTTATAGATAGATAGGTGTCGGATAGGTGTTTGAATAGAGCCCGTGAATGCGCTTAAGTAACGTTTGACTGTTTATGCATGTTGGATTTGAGCAATTTCTTACCACCGGAGCATGACAGGCGCATATCTCATAAACAGTCAGATAAATGTTAGTAACTTATTTCAGAAACACACATGTGAGTAATTTCTAAACATTAATGCATGTGAGACTTACATATCATCCAGTTAGTTGTGTGTGTGAGCAATTAAGCTTAGTTAGACCATCTCCAACCGAACGAGAGCCAGAGAGCTCGTTTTATCCCTTTGGTCATCCAAGAAATTAATATTTTAATGAACAATGCATGATCATATTTTTTACTATCTCCAACCGAGGGGCTAGAGAACCATAGGCCAAACATAGTTCCATGACAAAAAATCATATCTAAAGAATTGAAATAAAATGAGGTAATATAATATGGAAAAGTGAAAAATATGTGAAAAATGATGTTGAAAAAAATTAGAAATTAAAAAAAAAAGTGGGTTGGGCAAAAAAAAAAAAAAAGAAAAAAAATGTGGGCTGGCTGGCTAGAGATGGCTAGCCCGTTGGCCTGATTGGTTGGTTTTGACCCGGTGGAGCCTACAAGCCTTTTAGCCTAGCCCTCTGTTGGAGACAATTTTCGGTCTATTTTCAAAATGACCTTAGCTGAATTCATAGGTATCCACTTGTGGAGCTGACGGAGCCACATCCATCGCCAGCACACAAGTGTGATGTATGACTACCAATGATGTGAAATTCACATCTCATCAACAATCAATGCCTGTATGCGACTGACCACAACAAAATTCATCTTACATATGATGAGTGAAAAAAAATAAATAAACCACAACAACTCTGGTCTTTCGGTTTGCCTTTTCTTTTGTTTTGTACTAATCATGTCTTACTACACCCAAAAGCATAAATAAAGAAGAAAAAAAAGAAAGAAAAGAGGCCATTACATAGCTTGGTTTCCTCGTTTGCTTCCTCATGTCACGTGATGATTGTAACTTTGTATAGTCATCCGAAAACCGATGGCGGGTGTAATCCTAGACCGGAGGCATCCTCATTACCAGCTGCCCTTCCATTTTACTGCGAAACACACAATAAGTGTTCAAAGGGTTATGCGAACATGGGAGTCGGGGTTGGTAATTAGAGTGTAACGTATTGTATACAAGCTCCCGCTTACAAAAACGATCACATTAAGCGAGGGGCTGAATGTAAGAGAAGGGGTTGAATACGAGATTTTTCTTCTTCGTGACTAACCTCTTTATGTAGTAGTAGCAAAAGTCAGCTAAGATGAATGTTTGGACCATCTCACAGAGGAAAACTGCCAAAATCCAGAAATACCCGCTCCCGACTAAAAATATATATCCTCCTCTGGTCTCGTAGATCTGCAAGAGAATGGCAAAGTATTGCATTATTCCGATACACGTCGTTATGTATGTACAAATATATATCTCCCTCTAGTCTCGTAGATCTGCAAGAAGTCATGCCTAACCTGAATAATCCAATGAGCACACGCGAAGAACCTTGAAATGCCCAATGCAAATACGTAATGTGAGGTAAATGGTTCGATCATCTGAAAGAAAATCATCATCAGAAGAAAACAAAGATCAATTGATCTGGTAAATGAGTGGTTCAAAAGCTTTGATCCGATGTAATCGCAACCTTCGCATTCTGCATCAAACGGAGTTGAGGCAGTACTGAAACGGCTTCCATGTATGCACTAAATGCCCAAAGGATTCGACTGATGCGGTTATATAGTGTATACGGGTGGACAAGCACGCCAAGGACAGCAGCAGGCACCACCTGCAATTCAAATGAAATTAAGTTGCGGTTTTTGTGGTTAAAAACAAGTATAATAATCTCGCACCTTTTATAAAGTTGCAATGTAAATTCCAACTTCTTTGCTTCAAAGTTAAAGCAGAGCAAATACGTACATTCAAGATCATTGCACATTGTCAGTAAGGGGTATGAACTATGAACAGTGGATTGAGGTTGCCAGAGTTAATGCAACTCATGCACATGGAAGCAGCTTCAAATCTTCTCAAATCGGAAGTCTAATTTTCTTTTCCTATGTGCGGTTTGTAAGGAGACGCCATTTGGTTTTATTACATGAGGCAATGGCAAATCATGCTATGGAGATGCATGGTAGGGAAAAGAAAGTACAAATAATAAGCAATTTTACGTCCCCAATTTAGTCTCACTCGAAAATTTTAATCTCTAAGAAGTGCTAAAGAGGATGGTATATTTGTCAATAGCACCAGTGTTTTAATATTGTCATCAAATAATTCCTACATATACAAAGCATATGATATTGATGAATCGACATATGAAATGTAGGGTACGCACATGTATACATATATGCATTTTCTCTTCAAACTATACTGGCCGATATATATACACAAACACTTACGACAAAGGGAGATTAATATAAATTTGATACTAATAACAATAAAAACCAGCAACAGATTAAAGATTTACCACATAATATAAGCGAAAATTGTCCAGTTCCTTGATGTAGGTTGACTTCAATTTAAACCGTATCATGTATATGACCCACACTGTTGAAACGAGAGTAGAAAAATCGAGCACGGTGTGAATGTCGCCCTCCATCATGGTACTGCAAAATAATCTTACTGCTAGGAAGAGAGCTGTGAGTTCCTGAGTCTTCAGGGAAAGACCTGAGAATGTAATAGAAACCAACTGATTAGCCAAAAAACTTGGCACATTGAAAATATATATGCACTAAAGCTGATAATTAGCAAATGTATTACTCTGAAACGATTACTTAGAATGTTAACTCATTTAACTACCTGATATATGAGAGGTCAGATTAAACTCGAATTTAACCACCTGATCAAATGAGAGGTAAGATTAAACTCGAACTACCGGATCAAATTAGAGGTCAGATTAATCAATTGAATAATTGTACTGCAGAATCATGAGCCGTACTTACTTTCGATTTATTTACCACAATAATGAATGAGATTGATACAAAAAAGTCATCTTGTACTCCAAATTTATTAAACATAGGGAATATTTGCATAGAAAAGAGTGCATGATAGTATTTTTGGAGTGCCAATAACATCATTCTAATAATTTTATAATTTACAGAGATAATTTATTGACATTTTTGTCGATTTGCTCTCTGAACTTGCATAGAGTTGTCAATTTCCCCAATAAACTTCAATTTTAGCCGATTACCTCATGAACTTTTATAGTTATCCAATTTCCTCCTTGAACTTTAATTTTAGTTGATTACTTATTTGAACTTTTATAAATAGCCAATTTTCTCCCGACGCTATATTTTGAAAAATTTCATCCAATTAACCATCCACCTTGATCACGCGAACAACACATGACAACCGCACAAGAAAAAAAAGAATGAAAAATTGGATGAAAAATATTAAAATCTAACGCTAGGAGAAAAATTGGCTATTTATAAAATTTTAGGTGAGGTAATCGGCTAAAGTTACTCTCCCAATATAGGGCTTGAGGCATGTGACTCTAGTGATATTAAAAATTGGATACAAAAACAAACCGATTCCAAACCAGCAGAAATCATGACAAATCAAATCAATAAAAACCCAAGAACTCAAATAATATCCCAAATAAAAAATCAAATTATGAAGAATTGAGCAATAGAAAGGGCTTGGATACCCGAGCAAGTCTTCTGAGTAGTGAGCTTGTAAATGAGGACGACGATCCCGGCGACATGCACGACTTCAGAGGCAATGAAAAAGTAGTTGTGATTCTTTACCCAAAACCTCAGTGCCACCAAAGCACACAATGCCAGCAGGCTACCCAGACAAACCTTGACTTTGATTGACTGCCTCCTCACCCATTGAAACAGCTCGTTCACCGGCGAGTTCCTCCTCCTCCCCATCGTAAATCTGGTGGCACAGCCGCGCGCCCGATCGATCCCTTTCTAGAGAAAGAAGAGAAACTGGCAGAGTCAAAAAAGACACAGAATTTATCTTGTGTGTTTTTTGTGCGTGGTGTTGGGGGTAAAGAGTGTGAGCGTTTTGACGGGGGATTGGGCATGCATTTGGTCCGATACGACGTGGCATTTATGCTGTTTCCATTTGGAGGACCAACGAGGAAGGGACACGTATGGAATATAGGTTTTTAGGGAAGGCAGAATTAGGTTGGATCCTGAAGTTAGTGGCTTGCCTTTTGGAGGCTATGGGTTGAGTATGAAATCCTTGACCTTTCTTAAATATGAAAACAACATGCTTAATTTAGAGAATAAGACCATAAAAGTTATTTTTATTTTGATTACAAACGAGATTCTGATTTTGAATTATACTATAGTGAAATGAAAAATCGTATGTATCACCTGCAAGACGATAAAAGTCAAAAAAAAAATAATGGTAAAATTTTGATTGCACAACTTCAATTTTTAAGAAAATTTTGAGTTTGTTAATTTGAATTTAGCTAAATTGGTTAGAGCAGAATGATTATTGTTGCACACAAATTCAAATATCTTTCCAAGTACCTTTAAATGAATTCAACGTGGAATATGATTTGTAAATTTTTATTTTTATTTAAACACTACCGCCCATCTAAGTTCACCTGATTTTCTATCTACACATTTATTACCAAATTGCCATTAGGCGCCAACACACCACACCCACGATTTTAACAGTTTTCCAGTTTGGGTCTGATTCAATTCATCGGGTTCTTTTGGGGAGGTTTTGCGTTGATGGAACTTCCAAATATTGCAGCTTTGATTTGAGCGGGGAGGCTTCTAGTTTATTCCTTTGGCTAGAAAATAGTTTGTGGGTTTTTGTGTTTTGCATAAGTTGGTATATGATTACTACTACAAAAAACACTTTGCGCGACGAAATAAGTTTGTTGTGCAAAGTACAATTTCGTCGTGCAAAACCTTGTGCGACGAAATCTTGGTCGCGCATGGTTCGTCTAGCAAAGCTTGTGATGATAGGATTTGCGCAACGAAAATTAATTTGTCGCTCAAATTTTGCGTGACGATAGGTCATGCAAAGCTTTGCGCGACGAAATATTTTAAAATTTTTTTTTTAAATTTTTTTAATTAAAATAAATTAATTTAATATTTTGCTCGACGAAATATTTTGTTGTGCAAGGTTTTTGACTTCTTGTTTTATTATTTTTCTTATATTAATTTAATTATATTAATTGTTTACGCAACGAAATATTTGGTAGTGCAAGATTTTTGGAATTTTTACTTTTTAATTTAATTTAATTGTATGATTTTATTTTTTTAATTACTTTAATTTAAATTGACATATTCAAAATAAATTTACATATGAAAAATAGTGAACAAATTGTCCAATATATATAATATATTCAAAATGTACATATAAATTAACAAAGTACAATTATAAAATCCTAATACAAGTCTATTGTGGTGGTAGTGGTGGGGGATATGTTTTGATAGCGTCCTAATCCTCAACTTTAGCCGTTAAAGTCTCGATGATTCCCTACAAAAAAAAAATGGTCAAATAACAAAAAAATAACAAAAAATTGGCATTATCTCCCCTAAAATTGGTATACCCCAAATCCGACCCCAAACTCCACTCCTCATCCTATACTTGCCCCCAAACCCTGCACCAAACTCAAAACTAACTCCAAAAACACATATTAATGAAAAAAAATAAAAATTTGGGGAGAATATACCTTTTGGCAAGATTGAGAGTGGGTGAGAATGAGAGGGAGGAGTGAGTGTGAGAGAATAAAATGAGATAGTGGGAGAGAGATGAGAGAGGGAGTGAGAGTGAGAGATAGTGAAGAGAGAGAAGAGAGATTAATTGAGAGGAGTGAGTGTGAGAGAGAGGGTCAGATTTGGGGAGAGGGAAAGAGAGAGGAGAGGTAAGAGTCGAGAAAGACATTGAGAAAATGGTGAAGGAGTTATTTTGGTTTTAAAAGCCATATCACTTTGCGCGATGAAATATTGGTCACGCAAAGTCTTAAAATTTTTTCCTGCGTCCCATTTTTGGTGCCCACCCAAATTTTTAGAGTTTTGCACGATGAAGTGTTGGTTGCGCAAAGTCTTAAAATTTCCCGTGTCCCATTTTTTGTGCCATCCCAAAATTTAAGAGTTTTGTGCGACGAAAAATTGGTTGCACAAAGTCTTAAAAAAAAAAAAATTTCCCGCGTCCCATTTTTGGTGCCCGCCCAAATTTTTAGAGTTTTGAGCGACGAAGTGTTGGTTGCACAAAGTTTTGTGCGACGAATATTGGTCACACAAAGTCTTAAAAAAAATTTCCCGCGTCCCATATTTGGCTCCCGTCCAAATTTAAGAATTATACGCGACAAAATTTTGGTTTGTCGCGCAAAATTTATAAAAATAATTTTTATAAATAATAAAAAAGAAAATAATTTTTATAAATAAATTAAAATAAATAAGGTTTAGGCGACCAAATGTGTATTCGTCGCGCAAACAAAATAAAAAAATAATTTAATTTAACAATATAAAATATAAAAATAAATAAAAAAATAAGTAAATAACGGTTAGGCAACAAAATATTAATATTCGTCGCGTAAATTTTTTAAAAAATAATAAAAACTTATGAAAACAACTATATTTTAAAATTTATAATATAAAATAAAATAAAAAACAAAAAGAAATTGGTTTGCACGACGCATGTATACAACTACACTTATATGAATAAACGAAAAATCATGATTTAACGGTTATTTTAACTCCAATTTTGATGATTTTTTTACAGTTACACTCCTTGACCCTATATGAATACAATGAATGAATTCGATCTTCAATTTAAAATATTTACACTAATGGATACCACAAAATCTTATGTTATACTTAATGAAAGTATAAATAAACTCTAAGTGTTAGTGAATCTATTGTTTTGATGGGATACGCATTCTACAAAACTATTTTCAACAATCCAACCATCAAACTTGTTTGTATATACTTCGAGATTACATACGCCAAAAATCACAAAAAACAAACATTCATAGATCAAGTAACGGGACAAAACTTTACGACGGTTATAAACGAAAAATCACGATTTAACGGTTATTTTAACTTCGATTTAGATGATTTTTTACAGCTACACTCCTTGACCCTATATGAATACAATGAATGAATTCGATCTTCAATTTAAAATATTTACACTAATGGATACCACAAAATCTTATGTCATACGTATTGAAAGTATACATAAACTCTAAGTGTTAGTGAATCTATTGTTTTGATGGGATATGCATTCTACGAAACTAGTTTCAACGGTCCAACAATCAAACTTGTTTGTATATACTTCGAGATCATATACGCCAAAAATCGCAAAAAACAAACATTCAGAGATCAAGGAATGGAACAAAACTTTTCGACGATTATAAACGAAAAATCACGATTTAACGATTATTTCAACTCCAATTTTGATGATTTTTTTATAGCTACACTCCTTGACCCTATATGAATATAATGAACTAATTCGATCATCAATTTAAAATACATTTTTCTAACAAAAATCCAATCCGAACTACAATAATATATTTTTTCTAACAAAAACCCAATCTGAACTACAATAATAAATTTAAAGCTACTTAATAGAGATATATACCATTCAATTTCTTAAGTGTTATACGTACAAAATAAAAAAACGAAAATAAATTGGTTTAGGCGACGAAATATTTGAATCACGCCGCGCAAACATTTAAAAAAATAAATTTTTTATTTTATTTATTTTTGTAAAGACTTTGCGCAACGATGTGTTTTTCGTCGCGCAAGGGTTTTTTTTTTACTAGTGGATTCTTCTGAGAAAATTATCCAGGTAGAACCAAATGGGATCCATCAGTGATAAAACATCTAACGTTTGTTTTCCTCTTTATGGATCAAACTTTTGTTTTAACAAAGCAACTTGAAGTAATCATCCTCGGAGTATATCACCGCGTTGATTGTTGGAATTCTATAGCCCTACGGTTTAGTTGATGGTTGAAATGTTGCTACAAGGCGGACATGCACACAGAGCTATTCCCTTTTCAATTTCAGGTTTTTATTTTCCCGGTCGAATGTTGTTGCTTAAGAATAAGCTAGGGTTTTCTATTTCTCTCCGTTAATTTAGAGAGATGTCCTCCCTAGCCAGTCTTGTGCTACGGTTGTCTCCTTGCTTTTTCTGTAAGGTTTTTATCTTATCTCTCAAAGTTGTCAACGGTGTTTTACCAGCGTATATTTTAGCTGCATGAATCGATCTTCTTTCCATGTCCTCTGGTGTGAATTGTTATTCTAGCGAAGGAACTGCTTGTTAGATGAAGTCAAAATGCAGTTTCACTCATCGTGCTTTGAGGACTCCAACGTGCTTTGAGGACTTTAGTTCTGTTTGGAGTTCTATCTGATTAGGCTTCCTTGTTTATAGGATGTAATTTTCAAATATGTGCAAACTGTTGCTTTTCTGATTTGTATTATTTGAATTTCGAATCTCCTTGTAAATAGGGCTTTCAAACCCTCTGATGTAATCATGAAGCAAGTATAAATACAAGCATCCCATAGTTAAATGGGTATGCAATCATCTTGAAAAAACCTGAGTTCTTAAGTTTTACATGGTTCTAGAGCTTTTTTTGTCTAACGACAAGATCCTCGCATGTCGTCTTTTCTATCAACGCTTCCATGGCTGAAAATAATGTCCCCTCCATTATGCCAATCCAGAGATGTTTCGTAGTGTTGTTGGGACACTACAGTATCTTACAATAACTTGGCTTGATTTATCATACGCTGTGAATCAAGTGTGCCAATTCATGCAATCTCCAAAGACAACG
Source organism: Pyrus communis (assembly GCF_041283825.1). Taxonomy (NCBI): domain Eukaryota; kingdom Viridiplantae; phylum Streptophyta; class Magnoliopsida; order Rosales; family Rosaceae; genus Pyrus; species Pyrus communis. The sequence goes on from NC_142569.1 coordinate 12,971,170, forward strand.
CACTGGATGGCTGTTAAGAGAATCCTTCGTTATCTGAAGGCTACATATAATCATGGGCTATTGTACAAACCAGGAAATGCGATGTTGACAACTTATTCTGATGCAGATTATGCTGGCAACCTCAATACGCGTCACTCCACAGGTGGTTTATGTGTTTATTTAGGTTCCAACCTTGTATCTTGGAGTTCAAAAAAGTAAAAGACAGTATCGAGATCGAGTGCAGAGGCGGAGTATAGGTAGTTAGCTTATACTGCTGCTGAGTTATCATGGTTAATGTCCCTTTATAAAGATCTCCATATGCATCTACTTTAACCAACCATTTGGTGTGACAATGTTTCTTCCATTGCTCTTGTGTCCAATCCGGTTTTTCATTTGAGAACCAAGTATCTGGAGGTTGACTATCATTATGTTCGTGAGAAGGTTGTTCGTGGTCAATTGTTGGTTAATTATGTGTGTTCCCAAGACCAACTTACTGACATTTTCACTAAAGGATTGTCTTCGTCTAGATTTAAGTTACTTATCTCCAAACTTCCAATTGTTCCACCCTCTGTTAGCTTGCGGAGGGCTATTAGACGAAGTCAAAATGCAGTTTCACTCACCGTGCTTTGAGGACTCCAGCGTGCTTTGAGGAGTTTAGTTCTGTTTAGAGTTCTATCTGATTAGGCTTCCTTGTTTATAGGATGTAATTTTCAAATATGTGTAAACTGTTGTTTTTCTGATTTGTATTATTTGAATTTCGGATCTCCTTGTAAATAGGGGTTTCAAACCCTCTGATGTAATCATGAAGCAAGTATAAATACAAGCATCCCATAGTTAAATGGGTATGCAATCATCTTGAAAAAACCTGAGTTCTTAAGTTTTACACTACTTACCAAGACTTTTGATATGAAAGACTTAGGTGAAGCATCTTTTGTTTTGGGCATTGAGATAACAAGAGACAGGAAAAGAAAGCTTATGGGCTGTCACAAAAGTCTTTCATAGACAAAGTTTTGAAGAGATTTAACATGTAAGGCTACTCAAAAGGTGAAGTGCCAATGGGAAAGAGTGACACACTCAACAAAGATCAGTGCCCTAAGAACAATTTAGAAAGGCAAAGCATGCAAAATAAACGTTATGCATCACTTGTGGGGAGCTTAATGTATTTTCAAGTGTGCACTAGGCCTGATATAGCCTTTTCAATTTGTGCGTTGGGGAGATTTCAGTCTAATCCTGGTGAACAACATTGGGTGGTAGCTAAGAAAGTGATGAGGTACCTGCAAAGAACTAAAGCTTATAAACTCGTGTACAAGAATGTAGACAATTTGGAACTGTTTGGATATACAGATTCTGATTTTGTAGGGTGTCTAGGTGATCGGAGATCTATTAGTGGCTATATATTTTTCTTGGAAGGAGGAACAATATCATAGAGAAGTGCCAAGCAAAAGACACTAGCTACATCTACAATGCAGGTAGAATATATAGCATGTTTCGAAGCTATGGAACGAGGAATGCTGCTGAAAAACATTATATCTTTTCTGAAAGTGGTTGACACAATACCAAGACCTTTATTGATCTACTGTGATAACAATTTAGTAGTGTCATCTGCCACTCGATTAATGGATGTAAAGTATCTGTCAGTCAAAGATAATGTAAGAGCTGGGGTTGTATCTATTGAACATATTGATAAAACCTTGATGATATTGATAGCTGAACATCTTACAAAGCCATTAGCAGTGGGAGTTTTCAAAGAACATGTGGCGAAAATGGGAAGCCTTGAATCTCTTAAGTCAGCGGAAACGTGGGCGTAAAAGATAGTATGTTGTTCAAGTTCTTTAGTTTGTTGTTTCATGTTTAAGTTCTCTTTATAAATGAATATGTATGAACATATGTTAGTAATGTTGATTCAAAGAATGCTGGTTTTGGTCTGTGGTATTTGGCTCATATATATATATATATATATATATATATGCAAACATGTATTATAAATATCAAGGGAGCGAATGACTGAGTGCCAATAAGGTTGATAAATGAGAGCATGATAAAAACTCTCCTTTTTCCAGAATGTATGAATATAGCATTATGTATGATGAACAAAGAAATTTGTGATTTTAGAGTGCTTGTACTAAAAGGAAGTACAAGATTTTCTGAAGTTCGATTTTACAAGTCAATCATGACAGATGTGTGAGGAAATGATTAATTATGTATTAACTCATGTGATCACTAAGGAACTGAACCTTATTATGAGTAGGTGGTAATTTTTATTTTTTTGGTCAAATGATAGAATTTGTTAGATTAGATGTTAGATGGTGGTAATTGAATGTAATTAATAAAGTCCAAAGTGGGAGAATGTTGGAACTTAGTTTGGACTCTACCAATTTTAAATAAGTTAATTATCCAATCTGATATAAGAGTTCATTTAAGAGTTAATGACTGGATTAATTCTATCTTCTTTAAAGTAGGATCTTAAGGAATACGTGATGGAAACGTGGAACAACCCATGATTGCAAGTTAACCACGATACTCGCAGTTACTGAAACTGCTATCCTTAATGGAGGGATGCAGTTATACGAGTGAGTATGTATATATATACTTGGTCCCTGCTCAAGGAATGTACGGGTTCCATTTGTGACAATTCTAGACCCATTACTAGTAGTGAAAGTAAGGCTTTCCATTGAGCAGAAGAATCGAATGTTAGAGAAATTTGAACCCTTGCAATGGCATCTTCAGGTACAAACCAGACACAAACCCAGCACCATAATATTGTACTTTTACGATTGCATGGATCTGAATTCTTTGTAGTATTAACTCTAGGTCTTAATAGTTTTACACCCATTCCTTCAGTCATGTCCACCAGCAAGTCTAATGGTGTTGCCAATTCAAACCCTTGAAGCAATCTTCCAACTGTCGAGTGCATACCTTGTAATGCAAATTTGAAACCTGGACATGACCGTCTTCCAGACCAAAATGGAATAAACTCGATCGAAATGCTGACCAGAAGCATCAATGCTTACTTGGGTTGTAAGAAACCTATCTGGACAAAACACATCAGGATGTAACCACACACTTGGGTCTCTATGCAATTTCCATAAATTCACAAGCAATTATGTGTTAAAGTCCCACATCGGTGGGGATAAAGGAAACCAATGAGTTTAAATAGAATTACCCCACTCTAACTAATATCAAGGCCTTTTGTGGTAAAACCCCACACCTGACGGATTGGGCAGATGGTAAAATTGAGGATAGTATCGGTGTCGTTAGAGTGGGCCCTCCAGGCCTGTCGATCTAAAAAATTTCAACATGGTATTAGAGCCCATGGTTACGGGCCTGTGCAAGCCAAGGTTGTCACAAGGAAGTGTGGGTTTGGAAACAACCTTGGACTCTTAACATAAAATCCGCCTCTGAGTTCTAAGAGTCATTTCCTAAAAAAAATTGAAAACAAGTTTGGACTCCATTGGAGCCGATCTCTGAGTTTCAATTGCCGATGTGTGGATCTCCACGTGTGAATCACTAAATGGTGTTACATGTGAGGGGGTCGTGCAAGCCAAAGGCTTGTCACAAGGAAGTGAAGTGTGGGCTTGGAAACAAGTTTGGACTCTTAACATAGAGTCGGCCTCTGAGTTTTAAGAGTCATTTCCTGAAAAAGATGGAAAACAAGTTTGGACTCTTAACGCGAAGGGGTCATTAGAGTGGGCCCCCCGAGCTCGTCGATCTAAAAAATTTCAACATTGTGTGCTCTTTGGAATGTGAAAGTCGCAGACATTGCAGTCTTCGATTGCTTCGTGCGCAACTGAGAGTGGTGCTGGGGGATAAAGGCGAAGTGTTTCTTTGACTACGGCTTGGAGGTAAACCAAGTTTTTGATAGTAAGTATCTTTAACCCATTTGCCGACTTTGTCGTCTCTCTCTTCTTGAGCACTCTTCAAAACATGCTTATGGTTTTTTTTTTTTTCGAAAGAACGATAGCTTAGTGGTTAGATGTTAGATTAGAGAGGCGACGAGATTTGAACTCAAGCAGAGATGCAATGGTATAACTCTTTTCCATCACTGTGATAAAGGGCCATTTGCCATGCTTTTGGTTTAATAGTAAAGAGAGTGTCCATGTTAAGCTGATTGATATGGTTTTTGAACCAGCTAACATTATATTCTGCAAAATGAAAGAGATGATAATTGTGAACAATTAACAAAGTGTTGAAATTTTCCTATGACCCTATAAATTTATAAAGATGGAGATTTTTGCATTCTTATATTTGGAGTAGGTATTATAGGGTAAAAGATAGTGTCAAATTATCAAAGAGACGGGTCAAAGGCTCACTTCCAACAACACCGACATTATCCCCAACTTGGTAATTATTACCCGCACAATCCTTTAGGTGTGAGGTTTTATCACAAAGGTCTCGGTGTTAGTTAGACTCAGGCACTACATGCGGGGTCAAAGGACTCACCATCATCGTGCGGGGGTAAAGGACCTACCATCCATGCGGGGGGCCAGGGGGACCCATCATCCACTCGGGGGGCCAAGGGACCCACCCATCATGTGGCAATACATTACGCGCCTGCTCTCTAGCTTTGATACCATGTCAAATTATCAGAGAGATGGGCCAAAGACCCACTTCTAATAACACCGATACTGTCCTCAACTTGGTAATTACCACCTGCACAATCCATTAAGTATGGAGTTTTATCACAAAAGACCTCAGTGTTAGTTAGAGTGAGATTATGATATTTAAACTATTACTTTTTGTTTTTCTACGACCAATGTGGGATTCATAGTACCCTTGTGTGAAATGAAAAAAAAAAACAACTAAAATGGACTATATGTCTTGTCCTCTGTTGATGAATTTGGGTATAACTCGTTAAATTGGACAACAATCCAAGTATCCAACACATTGTGGCTAAAATCTCTCGGGTAGAATGATGAGATTCTATGGAACTGGACTAGAATAATCCCTTCTTCTTCCTTTTCCAAGACAAAGACACCAGTCCAAGTCACCAAATGAAGGTATGGACTTAACTTTATGTTTGGATGAGGAACTTTGACTTAGTAACTAAAAATACACCACAAGAAGACTACCAATAAGTACTCAAACACTACAAACTTTATTACTACAACATTACAAATGAATTAGAAGACTCTAAACAAGGGACTTTCAAAATGACACTTTCTAATGAGTCATTTGAAAATTCTGTCATATGTATTGCACATTTAGTCACTTGCAAGTCTCTTCATCTTTTTTTTTTTTTTTTTTTTGTGGATTCTTTAGAAGTTTAGTCAAATTTTTTTTGTGCATTTTTTTGCACATTTGAAAATTCTCTCATACATAGACGGTATACATGACACACACACACACACACACACACATATATATATATATATAGAGAGAGAGAGAGAGAGAGAGAGAGAGAGAGAGAGAGAGAATAACAATGAGTTCAGAATTATGGGTTGTGTTTTCAAGTAAGTTATCAAACGAGCCTTCATAGATCCCTGAGATCTCTTTGGATATATGTGTGGATGTTTCCATAACTCCATTTTTTAGTGAAAAGGTAAAGTTTGGGCTTGGATCGATTTACGTATATAAGTACTCGACGTTTTGCCGTTGGGTATGCAAATTTGTGGTCCATGGACCTACGACGAGGAGATACTTTGACTATCTAACACGTAATGGAAGAAAATTGAGCAAAATTACCCTTATTTTCTTTAGGCATTTGTACAGATTATGCAAGCTCTGTATCTGTTGGGTCCTATTGGGGCACTGAATTTCAATGTAAATAAGATCCTACTAATAATTTGTTATCGGTTCTAATGAGTTGGGTTACAATGTTAAAATGATGAGATTGTTCATTGTTACGTGGGCTTGGTCCTCCAAGTCCTGTTAGAGCTCTCTTCAACCTGCTCATGGCTAGATCGATTGGTTTCGTGAATTGGGTTACAATGTTAAAATGATGAGCTTGTTCATTGTTCTGGATTTTCTGTTATATAAGACCTTCCAAACATTTATTTGTGTGCCAAAGCCTTTTTGTTACAAATTCTTCTAAAGTATGGAAAGAGAAATTCATATGTGTGCCAAAACTTTTAAGGTGTGTTTCATTGTTATTCCAAATATGTATTTGTCCATTATTATGAATGAAAATTCCCTTTTCACAATTAAAAAAAAGTGATATTCATAAATTACACTTGTGATGCATTACATTACAGCCATATAAAAAATAAGGGAAAAATTAGGATCAAAACACTAATTTTTTTCTTCATCTCATATACTACCAAATTACTACTATTAACAAAAGAGTTTTATAGAGGTAGTTGCGCGTATCCTACTATGGGACCTATATTCATTGACTGTTTTCACATGATAAGATATAAATATTACTCGCAAACAGACACAACGTTGAGAGTCTACAATTACATAGCATACAATCACAATCCAATGCCTATCTTTCATAGAATTGACAGGGCAAGCGTGGAGTTAGCACAACTTCAAGTGAAGTTGCCTTTGGCATAGTAATACCTAGTCCTTCAGCCATGTCCACAGGCATGTCCAAGGGAGTGGCCAATTCAAACCCTTGAATCAATCTACCAAGAGTCAAGTGGATAACTTGCATTGCGAATATGAGACCTGGACAAGATCTTCTTCCAGATCCAAATGGAATGAACTCAAAATGTTGACCAGAGACATCAGTGCTTGCTTGGGTTGTAAGAAACCTATCTGGGCAAAACGCTTCAGGGTCTGACCACACAGATGGATCTCTGTGCAATTTCCACAAATTTGCAAATAAACGTGTGCCCTTTGGAATGTAAAAGCCACAAACTTGGCAATCTTCCATTGCTTCATGAGGGACTGAGAGTGGGGCTGGAGGGTATAGACGTAGGGTTTCCTTGACAATGGCTTGGAGGTAAGTTAGGTCTTTGATATCAGTGTCTTCAACCCATCTCTCTGTGCCAACTTGTAGGTTTATCTCTTCTTGTGCATGCTTCAAAACATGCCTATTGTTTAATAATAAGGAGAGGATCCACGTCAAGCTGGTCGCTGTGGTATCTGAGCCTGCTAAGATCAGAGTCTGCAACATAAAAGACTATAAGTGGTGAACAACAGAATGGAGTGTTCCAGTTTGCAAACATGCACGTACTTCTAGTTAGGGATCATAATAAGAAAAACGCTTGGATCTTTATATCTCATGAGTCATTCTTTCCGACAGATAATTACAATTTAACAAGTGTGTATAAGCTTTTTTTTTGTAGTTTTAGTGAATTACTTTTGTACATGTGTCCGACTGTAATTTGTAAATAAGAAAGAAATTATTTATATGTAAGAAACCAGACAATATACTCCTAACAAAGTAAATTGGGTGGAGACTTTTTTTAATAAGCTTGTTATGAGTAGCTTGCTTGCTATTTGTGCTTAACTCACAATTTTTTTTTGTCAAACTTAACTCACACTTACTAGACAAGAGTACTATACACCAGTCACTAAAAAAAGGATAAAAAAATTACCGAAAAAACACTAACCTCTTGTAGGTACGGGAAAATGACTTCTTACATGTTAGAGTTGAGTAATGTTCTAATGAATTTACCAACGTATGCTAAAGAGATCTAGATCTAGAGATAAAGTCTCAATTAGAAGAACATACCTGCGATGTTGCCTTGATGATAGTTTCACGAGTATGACCAAGCACAGTATTGTCCTCAATCACAGAAAGCATGACATCAATGAAGTCAAGCTTGTCCCTTGAGTCAATTTCCTTCCTTGCATTCTTATGTTCTTCAATCCAACTTGCCATTAGAGAATCAAAATCCTTCCCGATACGCTTCATATTCTTCACTTGCCCCATTAGATCAATCCAATGCGGAAACCCAATTACATCAGAAACAGCTGGTTTCCCAGCCACACACATAAACTCCTTCACCATTTCCCGAATCCTCTTATTTTCTCCCTCATTATCTGAGTCATTTCCCACTTTACCCCAATCAAAATATCTCTTCCCAGCAATCATTTGAGTAATTACATTCAAGGTCAGGTGCTCAATCCACTCGCTAATCACCACCTTGCTTTGACCATCTTCCCCTTTTGTTTTGCAAATTTCGTACAACCCTTTGATAAAAGAATCAACCTCACAGATTTGGACATGTTTTAGTGTCTGAAGCCTGCGGCTAGAGAGCAACTCAACGATGACCATTTTTCTCATGTTACGCCAATACGTGCCGTATGGTGCGAACCCTAAAGCTGCATAATTGTAACCAAGGTACATTCCTTGTGCCGACTTTGATCTCGATGCAAAAGCGATGTCGTTTTTGGTGAAGCATTCCTTGACTGCATCATAGTTGCTGATCACAAGTGCAGGGTGCTTGCCAAGCCGTATGGTGAAGATTGGACCGTACTTGTCAGCCATGGATGCTAGGGTTCTGCAAAGTGGCTTTCTGCCTCCAAGTTTGTGGAGGTGTCCTATGATTGGAAGGGCACCTGATGGTTGTGGGGCTAACATGCCCTTGGTTTTGCGACTTTGGATTTTTACCCTCCATAGATACAGAACAAAGAGTAAAATCCCTACAATTGCTAGAAGATGAGAAGGAAAATCCATAATGTGCCGCTGCTGGCTATGGTGACAATTAGTGCTCAAAATATGTTGTGCATAAAAGTTGAACTTTCAATTTATTCATGGTTTGTAGATGGGGAAATCGTTGTATCATCCTCACACAAGTTAAAATGATACAATTCTATTGTTGGCCCCACTAATTAAGCCTTCAAATGTTTTTGTATTGACTAAAGTTTCTAGTACTCATCTACTACGCAAGATACTTGATTTGACTATATGGACATTTTCAATCCTCGTGGGTTGAAAATTCAGCAGAAGTTTGTTTTTTTTACCCAAAAAAACTTTGGAGTCGTTAGAATCAGTAATGGATCCAAGAAATATTATTTGCGGGGTTAGTACGAATAGCACGTTCAACATTAAAAAAAATTTATCAGAAAAACATGCAAATTGACATTTCATTGAGCTTTGGTAGGTCTAAAGTTATTTGTTAAGTCATATTGCATTTTTGTCAACATATGTCAATAGCTTCCGAGCAAGTATGTCGACTGATTTCAATAACTTCCTAGCGAGGATGCCAACTTATGTTAAGTGGGCTAATCAATAGATGCCCATAGAAAAGCATACAAAGGTATAAAACTAACAACTACATTGCCTAGTACCCAAAAAAAACTCGTCGAGCAGTTAAAAAACAACTTCTCATATTTTAAAAAAAGACACCTAATTTTTCCATAGAAGATTTCTTAGCTTATCAGTTGACCCACCTTGCCCAAGTAAATCCGCCCTCCGCTAGAATTATAATCTTCGACGCAAATCCTTCCACGCAACTGGAAATTTATTTTCAACGCATAATTAAATATTTACCATGAATATAAAAGTGAGTAGGTGGAGTGACCTGAGATCTCTTTGGACATATGTGTGGATGTTTCCATAACTCCATTTTTTTAGTGAAAAGGTGAAGTTTGGGCTTGGATCGATTTACGCATATGAGTACTCGACGTTTTGCCGTTGGTTATGCAAATTTGTGGTACATGGACCTACGACGAGGAGATACTTTGCCTATCTAACACGTAATAGAAGAAAATTGAGCAAAATTACCCTTATTTTCTTTAGGCATTTGTACAGATTATGCAAGCTCTGTACTGTTGGGTCCTATTGGGGCACTGAATTTCAATGTAAATAAGATCCTACTAATAATTTGTTATCGGTTCTAATGAGTTGGGTTACAATGTTAAAATGATAAGATTGTTCATTGTTACGTGGGCTTGGTCCTCCGAGCCATGTTAGAGCTCTCTTCAACCTGCTCATGGCTAGATCGATTGGTTTCGTGAATTGGGTTACAATGTTAAAATGATGAGATTGTTCATTGTTTTGGATTTTCTGTTATATAAGACCTTCCAAACATTTATTTGTGTGCCAAAGCCTTTTTGTTACAAATTCTTCTAAAGTATGGAAAGAGAAATTCATATGTGTGCCAAAACTTTTAAGGTGTGTTTCATTGTTATTCCAAATATGTATTTGTCCATTATTATGAATGAAAATTCCCTTTTCACAATTAAAAAAAAGTGATATTCATAAATTACACTTGTGATGCATTACATTACAGCCATATAAAAAATAAGGGAAAAATTAGGATCAAAACACTAATTTTTTTCTTCATCTCATATACTACCAAATTACTACTATTAACAAAAGAGTTTTATAGAGGTAGTTGCGCGTATCCTACTATGGGACCTATATTCATTGACTGTTTTCACATGATAAGATATAAATATTACTCGCAAACAGACACAACGTTGAGAGTCTACAATTACATAGCATACAATCACAATCCAATGCCTATCTTTCATAGAATTGACAGGGCAAGCGTGGAGTTAGCACAACTTCAAGTGAAGTTGCCTTTGGCATAGTAATACCTAGTCCTTCAGCCATGTCCACAGGCATGTCCAAGGGAGTGGCCAATTCAAACCCTTGAATCAATCTACCAAGAGTCAAGTGGATAACTTGCATTGCGAATATGAGACCTGGACAAGATCTTCTTCCAGATCCAAATGGAATGAACTCAAAATGTTGACCAGAGACATCAGTGCTTGCTTGGGTTGTAAGAAACCTATCTGGGCAAAACACTTCAGGGTCTGACCACACAGATGGATCTCTGTGCAATTTCCACAAATTTGCAAATAAACGTGTGCCCTTTGGAATGTAAAAGCCACAAACTTGGCAATCTTCCATTGCTTCATGAGGGACTGAGAGTGGGGCTGGAGGGTATAGACGTAGGGTTTCCTTGACAATGGCTTGGAGGTAAGTTAGGTCTTTGATATCAGTGTCTTCAACCCATCTCTCTGTGCCAACTTGTAGGTTTATCTCTTCTTGTGCATGCTTCAAAACATGCCTATTGTTTAATAATAAGGAGAGGATCCACGTCAAGCTGGTCGCTGTGGTATCTGAGCCTGCTAAGATCAGAGTCTGCAACATAAAAGACTATAAGTGGTGAACAACAGAATGGAGTGTTCCAGTTTGCAAACATGCACGTACTTCTAGTTAGGGATCATAATAAGAAAAACGCTTGGATCTTTATATCTCATGAGTCATTCTTTCCGACAGATAATTACAATTTAACAAGTGTGTATAAGCTTTTTTTTTGTAGTTTTAGTGAATTACTTTTGTACATGTGTCCGACTGTAATTTGTAAATAAGAAAGAAATTATTTATATGTAAGAAACCAGACAATATACTCCTAACAAAGTAAATTGGGTGGAGACTTTTTTTAATAAGCTTGTTATGAGTAGCTTGCTTGCTATTTGTGCTTAACTCACAATTTTTTTTTGTCAAACTTAACTCACGCTTACTAGACAAGAGTACTATACACCAGTCACTAAAAAAAGGATAAAAAAATTACCGAAAAAACACTAACCTCTTGTAGGTACGGGAAAATGACTTCTTACATGTTAGAGTTGAGTAATGTTCTAATGAATTTACCAACGTATGCTAAAGAGATCTAGATCTAGAGATAAAGTCTCAATTAGAAGAACATACCTGCGATGTTGCCTTGATGATAGTTTCACGAGTATGACCAAGCACAGTATTGTCCTCAATCACAGAAAGCATGACATCAATGAAGTCAAGCTTGTCCCTTGAGTCAATTTCCTTCCTTGCATTCTTATGTTCTTCAATCCAACTTGCCATTAGAGAATCAAAATCCTTCCCGATACGCTTCATATTCTTCACTTGCCCCATTAGATCAATCCAATGCGGAAACCCAATTACATCAGAAACAGCTGGTTTCCCAGCCACACACATAAACTCCTTCACCATTTCCCGAATCCTCTTATTTTCTCCCTCATTATCTGAGTCATTTCCCACTTTACCCCAATCAAAATATCTCTTCCCAGCAATCATTTGAGTAATTACATTCAAGGTCAGGTGCTCAATCCACTCGCTAATCACCACCTTGCTTTGACCATTTTCCCCTTTTGTTTTGCAAATTTCGTACAACCCTTTGATAAAAGAATCAACCTCACAGATTTGGACATGTTTTAGTGTCTGAAGCCTGCGGCTAGAGAGCAACTCAACGGTGACCATTTTTCTGATGTTACGCCAATACGTGCCGTATGGTGCGAACCCAAAACCTGCATAATTGTAACCAAGGTACCTTCCTTGTGCCGACTTTGATCTCGATGCAAAAGCGATGTCGTTTTTGGTGAAGCATTCCTTGACTGCATCATAGTTGCTGATCACAAGTGCAGGGTGCTTGCCAAGCCGTATGGTGAAGATTGGACCGTACTTGTCAGCCATGGATGCTAGGGTTCTGCAAAGTAGCTTTTTGCCTCCAAGTTTGTGGAGGTGTCCTATGATTGGAAGGGCACCTGATGGTTGTGGGGCGAACATGCCCTTGGTTTTGCGACTTTGGATTTTTACCCTCCATAGATACAGAACAAATAGTAAAATCCCTACAATTGCTAGAAGATGAGAAGGAAAATCCATAATGTGCCGCTGCTGGCTATGGTGACAATTAGTGCTCAAAATATATTGTGCATAAAAGTTGAACTTTCAATTTATTCATGGTTTGTAGATGGGGAAATCGTTGTATCATCATCACACAAGTTAAAATGATACAAGTCTATTGTTGGCCCCACTAATTAAGCATTCAAATGTTTTTGTATTGACTAAAGTTTCTAGCACTCATCTACTACGCAAGTTACTTGATTTGACTATATGGACATTTTCAATCCTCGTGGGTTGAAAATTCAAATGTTTTTGTATTGACTAAAGTTTCTTGCACTCATCTACTACGCAAGTTACTTGATTTGACTATATGGACATTTTCAATCCTCGTGGGTTGAAAATTCAGCAGAAGTTTGTTTTTTCCCCCAAAGATCTTTGGAGTCGTTAGAATCAGTAATGGATCCAAGAAATATTATTTGAGGGGTTAGTAAGAATAGCACGTCCAACATGTAAAATTTTTTGAACAAAAAAACATGCAAATTGACATTTCATTGAGCTTTGGTAGGTCTAAAGTCATTTGTCAAGTCATGTTGCACTTTTGTCGACATATGTCAATAGCTTCCGAGCGAGTATGTCAACTGATTTCAATAGCTTCCTAGCGAGGATGCCAACTTATATTGAGTGGGCTAATCGATAGATGCTCATAGAAACGCATACAAATATATAAGACTAACAACTACGTTGCCCAGTACCCACAAAGAAACTCGTCGAGCAGTTTAAAAACAGCTTCTCATATTTTAAAAAAGGGCACCCAATTTTTCCATAGAAGATTTCTTAGCTTGTCAGTTGATCCACCTTGCCCAAGTAAATCCACCCTTGGTTAGAATTATAATCTTCAACGCAAATCCTTCCACGCAACTGGTGAGCCTGGTTAGAATTATAATCCACCCTTGTAGGCGACATTCCTCAAGTGAGCCTGGTTTCTGTGTTCCTCGACCAGATTCAAGTTGAAGGTGAGTTGTTTGTCATTTTCACTTTGCATGTAGTTCTGGACTCGGAACATTGCTTGCTCAAGCTCAACTGGGACAACAACCTCTGTACCAAAGGCAAGTGAGAATGGAGTTTCTCCTGTTGAAGTTCGATATGAAGTGCGGTATGACCAAAGAACTTGGGGTACAAATTCTGGCCAACAACCTTTAGCCTTGTCCAAGCTGGTTTTCAAAGTGTGCTTGATTATTTGGTTGATGGCTTCAACTTGTCCGTTAGACTAGGGATGAGCTGGGGAGGCAAAACATAAGTTGATGTTGAACTTAGAACAGAACATCATGAACTTCTTGTTGTCGAACTGTCACCCATTGTCCGTGATTATTGCATTAGGAATGCCAAATCTGCAAAGGATGTTCTTCCATACGAAGTCTTCTATTTTTGCCTCAGTAATGGTTGCCAAGGATTCTACTTCGGCCCACTTTGTGAAATAGTCAACTGCAACGATTGCATAGCGGACCTTGCCCTTTCCTACAGGCATTGGGCTGATCAAATCAAGTCCCCATTGGGTGAAAGGACAAGGGCTGATCATAGGAATAAGAGGCTCAGGAGGGGAGTGATGAATAGTTGTGTAGCGTTGACACTTATCACATGAGCGGGATATTCTGATGGCATCTTGGTGAAGTGTTGGCCAGTAATATCCTTGGCGAAAAGCCTTGTGTGCTAGGGATCGAGATCCAGCATGATCTCCGCAGACTCCTTCATGTATTTCTCGAAGGACAATTTCTGCTTCCGCAGGTGTGAGGCACCGTAAGTATGGTAGGTTGAAACTTCGCTTGTAGAGTTGGTCATTAATGATCAGGTAGCGGGTAGGCTTGTATCGAATCTGTTTAGCTTGGACTTTATCATTTGGGAGAGTGCCATGAACAAGGAATTTATAAATTGGGGTGATCCAGCTATCCCCCTGTTGCAAGTTGCACACTTTTGTGACCATGGTGCTTGGTGTTACCAACAATTCGACATGAATTTTTCTCCCAATCTTGTCTTCCACTGCTGAGGCGAGGCGAGCCAAATCGTCTGCATGATTGTTTACCGCTCGAGGGACTTGGGTGATCTGGTAGTGGAAGTGTTTGAGCAAAAGCTGCGTTTGCGCAAGATACGCTGTCATGGAGTTATCCTTAGCATCAAAGTTGTTCGTGACCTGGTTAACTACCAATTGGGAGTCACTGAAGATATTAATTTGTTTAACTCCAAGGTGTTTGGCCAAACATAAGCCTACTAAAAGGGCCTCATACTCGGCTTCATTGTTTGACGCCTTGAATTTGAAGCGGAGAGCATACTCCATTGCCACTTAGTCGGGGGTAGTCAGGACTAGTCCTGCTCCATAACCCTGTTGGTTGGATGATCCATCAACATATAGAGTCCATACTGGGAGTGTTGGTTTTACCTTCTGGGTTTCCAGGGGTGATGAAGCCGCTGCCTCAGGTGTAGGAGAAATGTCAACGGGATAAGTGAATTCCGCAATGAAATCTGCAACTGCTTGGCCCTTTTCAACTAGCTTTTGGTGGTAGGAGATGTCAAACTCTCCTAGTGCTATGGCCCATTTGATCATTCGCCCCGAAGTGTCAGGACTCTGAAGTATTTGTCGGATGGGGTGATTGGTAAGCACGATGATGGAGTGTGCTTGGAAGTAGGGGCGAAGTTTCCGAGCAGACATGACTAATGCTAGAGCTAATTTCTCAATGTTGGAGTATCGTGTCTCCGCATCTTGTAGAGCCTTGCTAGCGTAGTAGACAGGTCGTTCGATACTACCATTCCAACGAATAAGGACGAAACTGACTGCTGAAGCTGAGACAGATAGATAGACAATTAGGGTGTCACCAACTTCAGGTTTGGAAAACAGATGGGTTTTACTCATGTACTCCTTGAGGATCTTAAATGCTTCGGCACATTCATCAGTCCACGTAATATACTTCTTACTTCCCTTAAATGCTTTGAAAAAATGAGCGCATTTGTCTGTGGCCTTAGAGATGAACCTGGTCAAGGCTGCCACCTTGCCAGTAAGGCTCTGGATGTCTCTTGAGGTTACTGGTTCTTTCATGTCCATGATTGCTTTGATCTTCTCGGGGTTAGCTTCAATGCCTCATTGGCTAATTATGAAGCACAAGAATTTTTTAGAGCCCACACCGAAAGCGCATTTGTTGGGGTTCAACCTCATTCGATACTTCTTCAGGATGAAGAAGGTTTCAGACAAGTTGGCAATGTGTTGGTCAGCATGTTTGCTTTTGACTAACATATCATCAACATAAACTTCCATGCTTTTCCCAATCTGTTCAGCGAACATTGAATTGACTAATCTTTGATAAGTCGCACATGCATTCTTTAGGCCGAATGACATGACTTTATAGCAATATAGTCCTCTATCAGTGGTGAAGGTCGTATGTTCTTGGTCCGAAGGGTTCATGAAGATTTGATTGTACCCTGAGTAAGCATCCATGAAGCTCAAGAGTTGACACCCTGCTGTAGAGTCTACAAGTCTATCAATGAGAGGAAGGGGAAAGCTATCCTTCGGGCATCCTTTGTTTAAGTCGGTGTAGTCGACACACATTCTCCACAAGATCAACAACATATGCGTGGATACCATGGCCTTGAGATCATTAATGCCTGTGCGCCCAAAGATGACATTGTATGCCGTTGGGCAGTCAACCACCAAGAAGTTAATGGTGATGGTGGCTGTGTACAGGCCTGTAACGATGGTGAAGGGTAAATGTACGCTCCCTAAAGGTTGCACGACATCACCAGAGAAGCTTATCAAAGGAGAAACCGAGTGATCGAGCAAGTGTTCAGCTACATTAAGTGTTTTGAAAGCTTTAGCAAACATGATATTGACCGACGCCCCCGTGTCTACCAGGATTCGTTGTACGTCAAAGTTGGCTATGTGAGCCTCCACAATCAGTGGGTCGTTGTGAGGATAGACGATACCTCTTTCTTCCTCAGGGTAGAAACATATTGGATCCCAGTTAGGCTTTTGATACTTACCTCCCCTGATGTCTTCCACGTGAAACACTTGGTGGCCAAGCTTCAAAGTTCGTTCATTGTTTTTCATGGCCTTGTTGGAAGATTCAGATATGGGCGTGCCACCGCTTATGGAATATATCACATTCACTTAGCGTTGGTTGCGGTTATCCCTTGGAGAGTGAAGGAGGAACTGGTCAATTTTTCCTTCACGTGCCAAAGCTTCAATATGATTACGGAGGGTGATACATTTCTCGCCGTCATGGCCATTATACTTGTGGTAACCACAAAACATGCCTGTGTTCTTCGTGGACTTGAAATCTGGCTCCCTCGACCTTGGATTTGGTATCAAGTGAGCTATACTGGGGTAAATGGCTGTGCATGTGGCGTTCAAAGGTGTGTATGTCTTATACCTCGGGGTAGGACCATTCTTGACACGTGTTTGGCCCACTGCATTGACCGCCTGGGGGCGGGTATTATCGTGGTGATACTTTTGGTTATCGCGATAGTGCCCCTTACTCTTTTTATTAAAATGAGACTGGTGATGATGGAAGTCTTTCCTCTTACCCTGAGAATGATACACCTGTTGACTTGGCGAGGTATTAGGTATGGCAGGGGGAAGCGTCGCTGCTGTTTGGAAGGTTGAGGTTTTCTTATTCGGTTGGATTTGGCTTCCACTCCCCATTTGCTGATAAGGGATGGCTGTAGGGAGTTTCCCTTGATATGTCCTTGCCTCGACAGAGGCATGGTTATAAGCCTGTGCCATTACCTCAGAGTAAGTCTTCCAAGTGTTAGCATTGATCATGTACTTGAAGAAACAGTCACGTAGGCCTGCCGTGAAGGCTTTAAGGGTGGTCTTGTCATCTGCCTCAGCGCAGCGAGAATACTCATGGCTGAAGCGGCCGGCATACTTTCGTAGTGACTCATCCGGCTTCTGGCGAATAGTGTACAATTCATCTGCGGAATTCAAACAATCTGTCTGGAAGATGTGTTGAGAGACAAATAGTTTCCTCAGTTCCTCAAATGAGTCTACTGTCTCAGGTGGAAGACGGCAATACTAATTCAGAGCTCCTCCAGAGAGGGTAAAGGGGAAGAGAATACATCGTTCTTCGTCAGTATGCATCCGGTATGCCATGGTGGACTTAAAGAGGTTAAGGTGTTCAATCAGGTCGTCCTTTCCAGTGTAGAGTTGTAAGCCAAGCTTCTGCTTTGTCTTTGCTTGGAAGGGAGTGTCGAGGATCCTTCTTGTAAGAGGGCAAGGCCTAGGTTGGTTCCAGTTAGGTATTTCGACTTGACGTTCAGCCTTCAACTTGTTCACTTCCTCAAGGAGTTGTAGGACAAGGGGGTCCTGAGTGAAGTCAGGTACTGCTAGATCCTTCTTCCGCAAGTCTCCATCTCCTCTTGGAAGTAGGAAAGCTTGGTCAAGGGCATGGGATTTTTTTTTGGACTCACCGTACTGACTTCCAGGGCGAGCCTGTCGAAACGCCCCCGAGTCCCCCGTACCTTCATATTCCTCTAGGACATGTCGCTCATTCCCTAGATTGGAAATTGGCTTGGGGCATGGAAGATGACCGAACCTTTCAGAAACCCTTGGATCATTGACCTTCGAGCTCATGTGGATGGGGTTCTCTTGACGTTGCCTCAGGAAGTCCCGACAGTCGTGATAAACGGCTTTTGATCCTTCTACTCCTTCTGCAAGTAGGTGCCTTCCTTCACTTCTCCTGCTTCGGGTTGAAGCAGCTGGGTCGAGAGAGGTCTCATGTTGATCAACACCTTGATGAGTAACTCGCTCCCCATTAAGGATATCCATGTTGAAGGCAGGTGATCCCCCGTGTTGAGGGGCACCCAGGTGATGGTTGACCTCCCCGGGGGCGATGAGTTTGTGTGTTTGAGTATGCCTAGCTTCATGGAGCATTCCGAAGAGCTTCTCATACTGCTCCTGGAGGATCTCATTCTTTATCGCTATCTTGTTGTTTTGAGCCTCTAGCTCATCGACTTTAGCCTGAAGAGCAAACCTCTTTCGTTCCTTCTTTCATTGCTTTGCACTAAGTACGAGGGGGTGTCGTTCTGCGTGTTGTGGCTCCCTTCACTCCACATGTTGGAGAGGGGTGCCTGGTCGAAGGAAAGTGTGCGAATGGTGGAAACCAGCTTGACAAAGTTGGAGAGAGTAGGAATAAGTGCGATTCCCACAGACGGCGCCAAATGTTGATGCACAAAATCGGCAAGGACTTTGATACAACAGAAAGTGTCAAGTTTGTGACCTTCGCTAGGTTGCTCTGGTCATTAGTGTGGATAAGTATGTAAATGAATAGAGACAGGGAAGCAAATAACACAAGATGTACGTGGTTCACCCAGCTTGGCTACGTCCACAGAGTAGAGGAGTTCTCATTAGTTATGAAGGGTTTACACAAATACATAGGTTCAAGCTCTCTTTTTGTGAGTTCTAGTGAATAGTTTAGTACAAATGACATTAGGGATTATTGTGGGAGAATGATCCCCTTTTATAAAAAAGAGTTTCTAGCTTTGTTCTAACATTGACACGTGTCGTGTTGTGATTGGCCTCTGATATCGACATGCGTCGCGCTGTGATTGGCTTCTGATACCGACATGTGTCGTGTTGTGATTGGCCTCCTGGTTGGAGGAAAAGTCTTGTGGGTCTTTCACAGTATGTTGTTGACCGGTGCTTAGTAGTTTCGGGATTGGTCAAGTATGGTACAAGCAAATACTGTAGTGGGGCATGAACTTGTCTTAAGGACAAAGTGTCCAACACTTGCCTCGATCGTATTTCCAGGTTTTTTTAATCCATTATATTATGTTCATTTAAAATTGGTTATCCATGTGCATGCATTACTTCGATATATAATTGCATGATTTTTTATTTTTATTTTTTATTTTTGATATGATTTAATATAGTGATTAGGCCCTAATTTTTCCAACACCATATGTGGTGCCATCACAATTCGCAACCTATCCATGTTCATAGAATTCAAAGTAGTGCCCATTCTTTCAGTCATGTCCGCCGGAAAGTCTAATGGTCTTGCCAATTCAAACCCTTGAAGCAATCTTCCAACTGTCAAGTGCCTAACTTGCAAGCAAATGTGAAACCTAGACATGTCCGTCTTCCAAACCAAAATGCAATAAACTTGAAATGTTGATTAGAAGCATCAATGCTGGCTTCAAATCAAGGTCTAACCATACACTTGGGTCTCTATGCAATTTCGACAAATTCACAAGCCATTGTGTGCCCTTTGGAATGAGAAAGTCGCAGACATTGCAGTCTTCAATTATTTAGTGCGGAATTGAGAATGGTGATGAGGGATAAAGGCGAAGTGTTTGTTTGACTATGGCTTGGAGGTAAACCAAGTTTTTGATATCAGTAGCTTCAACCCATGTCTCCTTGCCGACTTTGTGGTCTATCTCTTCTTGGACACGCTTCAAAACATGCTAATGGTTTAATAGTAAAGAGAGTGTCCATGTTAAGCTGATTGATATGGTTCTTGAACCAGCAAAATGAAAGAAATGATAATTGTGAACAATAGGTATTATAGGGTAAGAGATAATACCCTTGTGTGACATGAAAAAAGCAACTAAAATGGAATATATGTCTTGTCTAATTTTTTTGGTGCATTCTTTAGAAATTTAATCCTATTTTTTGGTACATTTTTGCACATTTGAAAAATTCTCTTATATATATATATATATATATATATATAGAGAGAGAGAGAGAGAGAGAGAACCCGTTCATAGTTCTACGATTTTATAAATTTTTAAAATGTGAATTTACGAAAATATCCTAAAGGCAAGGGTATTAACTTTCGTTGATCAACGTATAGTGAGATGTACAAAGTATTCTTTTAGCGTATTCTTGAAGTAGAGAGAGAGAGAGAGAGAGAGAACCCGTTCATAGTTCTACGATTTTATAAATTTTTAAAATGTGAATTTATGAAAATATCTTAAAGGCAAGGGTATTGACTTTCGTTGATCAACGTATAGTGAGATGTACGAAATATTCTTTTAGCGTATTCTTGAAGTACTCAACGATATGAACACGTAGGCGCAAACGGAATCGAATTCGGAGTTACGGTTAAAATTTTACGGAACTACAAATTTGAAAAGTACTTTTGTAAAAAATACTATATATTATTTTATATCTCTCTCTTATTATTATTTTATTTTATTTTGGTTGAGGGAAATGATGGAAAGGGGAATGGTGGACGGAGGAAAGAAGAAAGGAGATCAAAGGAGAGAAAAGAGGAGAGTGAGACCCAATCGGAAAGGAGGAGAGAGAGAGATGGACCAATGGGTAGGAAGAGAAGGGAGGGGAAAGGAGAGAAAAGAAAAAGAGGGAACCGAAACCCACTTCCTGTCAACCCGTATACCCGCGACAACCCGGTTTCGAACCGGTAAAATTCCAGCAGTTCTCAGCCATTTTTCAGGCGATTTTCACCCCACCTTCATTTGAAATCACCACCATACTTCTTCTCCTTCATTTTTCACCCAAGATTCGATGGAAATTGGGCCAAATTCGTGGCGTTTGGCTACGGTGACACCGACGGTTCTTGGCAGCTATTCGCCGTTACGGCGAGTTTCACCACCCACCACCACCTCCAGTTGACTCCCCTTGAACCCAGGAATAAGACCCAAACACTAGAAGGGGTGTCGGAACATCAATGGAGTCAAATCGAATCCCACCATTTCTAGGGTTTCCGGCGGGTTCAAGTGAAATTGGGGCTTTTTCCAGCGAAATTGGACTTGGCCACAGGTATAAAACTTGCTCTACTCATTAAGATATACATTCTGGTAAAATTTGAGAATTTTTGGAAATAGTTGATTTTTTCGACGAGTTGAGGCGGCCGACCGCCACGTGCAACGGCCCGTGGCCAGTGGGCCGACGCTGCATTTTTAAGTTAAATTCGATGTTTTGATTTCAATTTGATCACCGTTTGTTATAGTTCGATAGTTTGAACATAGAATGGAATACTATGCCACTTGACTATTTTATGATTCGATGATCCGATCATTAGATTGTCACCAAACCTTAATAAGTTATAGTATGTAATATTTGAGGATCATAGAAATTGACGGATTGGGAATATGACGTACGGATCTTCTCAAATTGAATTTCTAAGTTTGTAAAACAAACGTTGATAGCAACCCAATTCTAGCAATTGGCGGAGATCCAACTGTTGCATCGTTCCAAAACTTTAGGATGTTGTTCTAAAAACTTATTGAAACTCTTGGGAAGTTATGGATTGGAAATCCGTGGTGCGGATCTTCCGGATGGAGTTACGTAGGGTTGTGGACCCTACCGTCGACATTTGACCGACTTTTGACTTTTGATCAATGGGTTGTAAATCATTCTAAAACGTCATTGGGGATGTGTTTTATGTAAGTTACGTATTCTATCGATAATAATTCTGAGACGTGATTTGATATTTATTTTAGACGACGATCGTTCGTGACGCCTCGATATTTGTGCTAGGGAATTGTAGCGCGGACTTCAGGTGAGTGTGTTTTTTCTTTTATATAGTATTTACATATTTGTTAGTTTCCATTTATACATTGAAAGAGAATTTACTACGTATGCCTAGCTTAGACTAATGCTTATAAGAATTAGCTAAATAACGGAAAATTACGAAGTGATCATAAATCCTACGGGATGCACAGGTATGCATATGTCTATTGATGCCATGATTATACCTATGGCTATGAATGATATTATGTTGACTAGAATTGCAATACCCTGAAAAATTTATATATATATATATGCGGAGAAAATCAAAAATAAATTGATATGGGTATGAAAAATTAAATTGAGAACTTCTAAAGTTTGTTTCTAGAAATTATTATAAATTATGTCGTAAAATTATCGTTAAGTTGAAAAGACAAAAATGCCCCTAGCTGTTATAACGTAATTATACGAGGACATATTTTATCCTCATATATTTTGTCATGTTTCTTGACATATTTGGATAGAGTTCGATCTTACGAACGCGTAGGTGAAAACCATTCGTGAAACGGTATTATAATGAAGAAGTTATTAACGAATGAAGTTGAGGCAAAAATAGTCATTTTGCCATTTATTTTGGAAGGCTCCAGAAAATCTGGAGCAATGGGAGTGCCACGTGTGTGGCTAGGATGAAAGGAAAAGAAAAGAAGAAAGAGAGATGGACGGATGGGATGAGAAGGAGAGAAGAGAAATGAGAGAAATGAGGAATGGGACCGGCTAATGAGGAAAGAGGGAAATGAGGGGGAAAAAGGGAAAGAATCGAGTCCTTTCTTTGACCCGCGTGACCCGACCCGAATACCCCACACTCATACGCCAATTCTGGCATTTCCCCGACGAATTGAGTATTGCCACCACCACCATTCAACTCAGCAACTCTCCCTCTTCCTTTTCCACCCAAACTCGACGAGGTTTGGGTTCCATTTCATGAAGAACCCCACTGGTGGGTATGGCGGTTCAAGGGTGGTGATTCCGTTAATCCCAAAGTTAACTCCGACCACCACCGCCATCAAACTACTTCTAGTGAGGCCAGGAACAAAGCCCAGGCATTGGTTGGGGCAGCGGAGCACCGGAGGTGGTGGATTGAAACCACCACTTTTTAGGGTTTTCTAGCCATCTCCGGCTGAACTAAAGTTTAGCCCAGGTATAAAAGTTGTTCCCCTTAACTTGATCTACATTTCTGTAAAATTTGAGAATTTTTAGAAATAGTGAAATTTTCCGACGAGTCGGGGCTGCCGATCGCTACCCGCGACGGCGCATGCTGCAGCGCATGGCCAGTGAGCCAACACTGCGTTCTTATGTGAATTTCGTTATTCTAATTATGTTTTTGGTATCTAATTGACGTGTTTCAATTATTAGCACAAATGTGGGATATTTTAGATAAATTGAATAATATGTGGAAGTTGGAATGAAGTTGAAATGTGAACTACAAAAAGCTTGATCTCGCTTAAGGGTACGTAGGCAGTCTAACAGAGTTTAGATGCAGCCTTAAATAATCGAGACAAATCTTTTGTTGAGAAATTGAACTAAGAAAATGAATTTGGTGAATAATTTGAGATTTAACCTTATGTTTTGGTAAACAAATGTTTTTATAATTTTTGTGAGGGAATAATAAATTGAGGTAGAGAATCGTGATTAATGGTAGTTAACTAAACAAGAGTTTAGTTTGGGCCTATCATCGATATTATTTTCCGAAATAAATATTTTGGGGCGGGGCGTTACAAGAATTATTGAATTGTTATGGCATGCTTATATTTATGTAGTATGTTCATCATTGCTGCATCTCGGTGTTAGTGCTCCCTAGGGCCAAGACTAGTCTTTCACGTGTATGCTCACCTCCGCACCGCATGCTCGCCTTAGATCCAAGTAGGTGTCAGTCCTATCGTACAGATTGCATTAGGCAACTCCGACTCATAGGTGACCGCGAATAGCGCTAGTCTTCATGTGATTGTAGCACTAAAGCGTATATTATGATTACATCCAGTCATGTCTTACAGGTTGCATTAGGTAACTCCGACTCGTGTGCTAGCATAGATTGATGAGCATCAATTCAGTCGTATAGGTTGCATTAGGCGACTCTGACTTGTGTGCTAGTATAGATTGATTGAACACCTGATTTTACTTATATTACAGTTAAGATATTGTGATGTGGCATACTTCTGAATTTACTGTTGATTTGCATTTGATTTCATACCTATACGAAGTATGATTTTTTGGAAATTATACATGTTTTACGGCGAGGAGTTATAACGTTTTCAAAAAGTTTTTATAAAACTTTATTTTCAGGCCCATTCACGCTTGTTTTTCACCCTTCCAGGTTTTAGTGCTGAGCTTTCGTGTTGACGAGGATTCTTGGCAAATCTTGGTATAGGTGGCTACCTTGGATGGTATAATTCTTATTCTACCTTACTGTACTTTACTTATACGCTGACGTAACGTGTGAAATGGGATCATTCCTGCTCACAAGCACACCCTAATATTTAGGCACTTTTAGGTTTAAATTTATTCACATTTTCACATCACTACACTTTATGGCTTTGTCACCCTTCGGGTGTCGGCCAGTACAACTCGATTTGGAGTTCAGATGAATATTCTGGGTTGGAGTGTGTCAGAGAGATAGATGATAACAATGAGTTCTTCAATGGACCTGAATATTTGCGATTTTTTTTTATTTTTTTGGAAGAGCATAGTAGAAATTTTTATTAGTTCGAGCAGTTGCATTCCAAACAAGGTTTTGGATTTAGAAGTTTTAAATCAAAACATGAGTTTTAGAAGAAAAAAAAATCAAAATCTTATAGATCCATGGGATCTCTTTGGATACGTGTAGATATTTCCATAACTCGATTTCTAGTGGAAAGGTAAAGTTTGGGCTTTGATCGATTTACGAATATACGTACTTGACGTTTTGCCGTTTTGCCGTTGGGTATGCAAATTTGTGGTACATGGACCTACGACAAGGAGATACTTTGCCTAACACACACGTAATAGAACAAAATTGAGCAAAATTTCCTTTATTTCTTTAGATGTGATTTGTCCAAATATGCAAGCTCTGTATCTTGGTGGGTCCTATTGCGGCACAGAATTTCAATGTACATAAGATCTTGGTAATAATTTGTTATCGGCTCTAATGAGTTGGGTTACAATATTAAGACGTTCCAAACATTTATTTGTGTGTCAAAACCTTTTTGTTACAAATTCTTTGGAAGTATGGGAAGAGAAATCCGTATGTGTGCCAATACCTTTAAAGTGTGTTTCACTGTTATTCCGATATGTATTTGTCCATTGTTATGAATGAAAATCCCCTTTTCACAATAAAAAAAAATTTGATATTCATAAATTATACTAGTGATGCATCACATTATAGCCATATAAAAAATAAGGGAAAATTAGGATCAAAACACTAAATTTTTTTAGTCATCTCATATACTACCAAATTACTACTTTTAACAAAAGAGTTTTATAGATGAAGTTGCGTGCACCCTACTATGGGGCCTATATTTATTGACGGTTTTCACATGATAAGATACAAATACCATTTACAAACAGGCAAAATATTAAGAGTCTACAATTACATAGCATATGATCACAACCCAATGCCTATCTTTCATAGAATTCAATGGGCAAGCGTGGAGTTAGCACAACTTCAAGTGAAGTTGCCTTTGGCAAAGTAACGCCTAGTCCTTCAGTCATGTCCACGGGCATGTCCAATGGAGTAGCCAATTCAAATCCTTGAATCAATCTACCAAGAGTCAAGTGGATAACTTGCATTGCGAATGTGAGACCTGGACAAGATCTTCTTCCGGACCCAAATGGAATGAACTCAAAATGGTTACCAGAGACATCAATGCTTGCTTGGGTTGTAAGAAACCTATCTGGGTAAAACATTTCAGGGTCTGACCACACAGTTGGGTCTCTGTGCAATTTCCACAAATTGACAAATAAACGTGTGCCCTTTGGAATGTGAAAGCCACAAACTTGGCAGTCTTCCATTGCTTCATGTGGGACTGAGAGTGGACCTGGAGGATATAGACGTAGGGTTTCCTTGACAATGGCTTGTAGGTAAGTTAGGTTTTCGATATCAGTGTCTTCAACCCATCTCTCTGTGCCAACTATTAGGTTTATCTCTTCTTGTGCGTGCTTCAAAACATGCCTGTTGTTTAATAATAAAGAGATGATCCACTTCAAGCTGATTGCTGTGGTATCTGAGCCAGCTATGATCAGATTCTGCAACATAAAAAATTATAAATGGTGAACAGAAAAATGGATTGCCCCAATTTTCAAACATTTACTTCCAGTTAGGGATCATAATGGGGAAAATGCTTGTTTTTTTATGTCACGAGTCATTCTTTCTCACATATAATTACAATTTGACAAGTGTACATAAGTTTTTCTTTTTTGGTTTCGGTGAATTATTTGTGTACATGTGTCAATTCTAATGATTTTGCTTCTTTTGTTAGCAGGAGCAAGACGAGTAGAGATGCTTATACCGCACTCGGATTTGGTCGAATGCCGTCAGCCTGTGGGAGGTTTAATTTTTAGTAATTTTTGATGATTTGTTGTTTGAATTTCTGGAGTTTGTGTATGCTGTGTGGTTTTAAAGCTTTATGTATTGCATAATCGATCTGGTGTGATTAGAGTACAAGTGAATTGGAGTTGTTATATGGTTGCAGCAAATTCGCAGATAATTAACTTTGCAAGTAAAGTATACTCATATGAGTATACTCATTTCCGCCTATTATTCTGTTTAATAAGCTTAATTTCTTCCTATATGCAGATGATAAGATATTTAGATTGACATTCAATTGGTTTTGAAGTTTGTATTGATTTTGACTTGGATTAACTTTGAGCCTTTTGTTTAGCTCTCAATTTTCTATTTGTTTGCTATTTTGGATTCTTTTTTCTTTCCATTTAAGCTGTAGTTAAACTACTTTGTTTTATTTGAGAGAGTTTGGTAGTTTATTGGGAGTTTTAATGAAACACTTATGGTACTGTTCGCTTTTAAAGAAAATGATATCTTTACTCTAAAAAATTACTTTTGGTACTATTCACTTACAACATCTTTTTGTCATTTTGATTAAAATTCAAAGTTTTCAAGCTATTTTCATGAGTTTTCCTTAGTTTATTCTCTTGAATATATATTGACTGTACCAATTGCTGATAAGGCCAAGTATTCGTTTCCAAATACAGGTGATCTTCCCTATCTTTGAGGAGAGCTATCAACTGAAAGCTTGTTGTCAATGGAGGAAAAGGAACTGAAATGTCATAATTTGATTCTGTTTTTAGTGAATTTTCATTTAAAAAAAAAAAAAAAAAAAAAAAAAAAAAAAAAAAACGAGTGAAACAACAATAATTTCTTGTAGATAAGAAAAAATGACTTCTTACACGTTATAGCAAGTAAAGTTGTAATGAATTTACCAACATATCCTAAAGAGACGTAGGTCTGGAGATGAAGACTCAGTTAGAAGAAGATACCTGCGATGTTGCCTTGATGATAGTTTCACGAGTATAACCAAGCACAGTATTGTCCTCAATCACAGAAAGCATGACATCAATGAAGTCGAGCTTGTCCCTTGAGTCAATCTCCTTCCTTGCATTATTATGTTCTTCAATCCAACTTGCCGTTAGAGAATCCAACTCCTTCCCTATACGCTTCATATTCTTCACTTGCCCCAGAAAATCAATCCAATCCGGATACCCAATCATATCAGAAATAACTGGCATCCCAGACACTAGCATAAACTCCTTCACGATTTCCCGAATCCTCTTATTCTCTCGCTCATTATCTGAGTCATTTCCCACTTTACCCCAATCAAAATACCTCTTCCCAGCAATCATTTGAGTAATTACATTCAAAGTCAGGTGCTCAATCCACTCGCTAATCACCACCTTGCCTTGACCATTTTTCCCCTTTGTTTTGCAAATTTCGTACAACCCCTTGATAAAAGAATCAACCTCAGAGATTTGGACATGTTTTAATGTCTGAAGCCTGCGGCTAGATAGCAACTCAGCGATGACCACTTTTCTCATGTTACGCCAGTACGTGCCGTATGGTGAGAACCCGAAACCTGCATAATTGTAACCAAGGTACCTGCCATGTGCCGACTTTGGTCTCGCTGCGAAAACGATGTCGTTTTTGGTGAAGCATTCCTTGACTGCATCATAGTTGCTGATCACAAGTGCAGGGTCCTTGCCAAGCCGTATGGTGAAGATTGGACCGTACTTGTCAGCCATGGATGCTAGGGTTCTGCAAAGTGGCTTTTTGCCTCCAAGTTTGTGGAGGTGTCCTATGATTGGCAGGGCACCTGATGGTTGTGGGGTTAAGATGCCCTTGGTTTTGTGACTTTGGATTTTTACCCTCCATAGATACAGAATAAAGAGTAAAATCCCTGCAATTGCTACAAGATGAGAAGGCAAATCCATGCTGACTATGGTGACAAGTAGTGCTCGAAATATATTGTGCATAAAAGTTGAACTTTCAATTTGATCAATGTTTGTTGATGGTGAAATCGTTGTATCATCACACGAGTTTAAATGTGATGAGTTTGTTGTTGGCCCCACTAAGCATTCAAATGTTTTTGTATTGGCTAAAGTTTCTGGTGCTTATCTACAACGCAAGATATTTGATTTGGACTATATGGGCGTTTTTAAATCCATGTGGGTTGAAAATTCAGTAGATGTTTGTTTTTTCCACAACTGCTAGAAAAATTCAGTAGATATTTGATTTGAAAAGTGTTTTTATGGCTCTTTTGGATGTACTTTAAAAATAATTGAAAGTATTTTTAGAGAAAATGTTTTTCGATTCCAAAAGCACTTAAAGTGCTTCCTGGAAGAAGCATTAATAAAGTGTTTTTTTTTTTTTCAGAATTTACTTGCATTTTTTTTTAAGGATTGGTTTTAGAAATATTTTTACCAAAAGAACTTTCAGTTATTTTAAAAGAACATTCAAACGAGCTCTTAGTCTCAATTAGAAGAATATACATGCGACGTTGCCTTGATGATAGTTTCATGGGTATGACCAAGCACGGTATAATCACAAATTAACATGTGTACATAAATGTTTCTTTTACGAATTTAATGAGTTGTTTTTAGGGTTGTGCTATCCACACATCCCATTTTACTTCTCACACACCCTTTGATAATTTATGTCCGTTGATCTTCTTCAATTCATTCGATCTGACGGTCGAAAATTCAAAAGGTGTGTGAGAAGTAAAATGGAATGTGTGGATATCATATCCCTGTTTTTATATATGTCAAGTGTGATATGAAAGAAACATCTACGGTCACAACTATTACGGTGACAACTAGTTTGGTCAAGTTGACTTTTATGTTTGGTTAAAGCTTTTTTAGATTGAGCACCTCTTGAATGTTATCTTGAATGTCCTTTTTGATATTTGTATTTGTAAAGCCAATACATAAGGTGAATAGTACTTTTGGTGTCACCAAGTTTCAACAAAAATATTTGGATAAAAATGCCCCTAATACAAAAAAACTTCAAAGGCATCCCAAAATAATACATCAAATAAAGCAGGGGCATTTTCATCATTTTAACATTGCTTTTTTATAATAATTAATTTTTTTATGATTTAAAAATAATAATAATAATAATAAATAATTAGTACCTCACAATAAGCTAGCAATAATGTGATTTAATTTCTCTATTTTTAAACACCTTCATAACATTGTAAGAGACATATAATACCAGTTATAAAAAAAAAGTATTTCGTACGTGGATAATAATGTGATTAAATTAGTTGTCAAATTATTGTTTTTTTTTTTAACAAATACTGTGACAACCTGTTCCAAATTTTACGTTTTTATTTTATTTTAAAAATGTGAATTTACGAAAATGCCATAGAGGCAAAGATTTTGACTTATGTTGACCATCGTCTAGAGAGATGTATGACTTATTCTTTTAACATATCCTCGTAGTACTCGTTGGTGTGAACGCATAGGCGAAAGCCGTTTGCGAGTCCGGATTATAACGGTATAGTTACGAACGTTTGAAATTGGTTATTCAAGGTTTAGTTTTAATTAAATTAAAATCCCCACTTTGTGGGGGGAAGGGAAATCAGAAATAAGAAAGAAAGAAAAAAAAAAAAAAAAAAAAAAAAGCTCTCAACTTTCCATGGGTTTTCCACTCGCGACCACCCATTTTCCAAGGCCGATTCCGGCCAACTCCGGTGGAGTTTTTCGTCGCCATCACCACCATCTTGAAGCTCTCATTCCCCTCTACAAAACTCACCCAAGAACCACCTTGATTAACCATGGTATGTGGCAGTTGGAGGCCATGAAAGTTGACGAAAATATACGGTGCTCCAGCCACTTTTTTCGATTTTTCGGCAAATCGGCAAAGCGATAGCCGATGCCACCACTTGGGCTTTGTAGCCCATCATCCCAGGAGCAAAACCCAACCAACCTTGACCCCGTTGGACCACTGTAGAAGACCAATCAACACCGGGAAGTTTTAGGCACCCGCCGGCTTTGTGAGCAAAATTGACCATCTTCCGTCCACTTTTGGACTTCGTGGCAGGCACCAATCATTCGAGACGCCTCGATGCGTACGCTAGAGAATCATAGCGTGGACTCCAGGTGAGTGGATCTTTTCCTTTTTATTGTACATATTATTGAGAGTTCTATCGACACTTTTAAATTGATTAGGTATATTACCTTCATATAATTATTGTGAATGCTTGAAGTACTAATATGAACTACGAATGGCTTGATCCCTGTTTAGGGTACGTAGGCAGTCTAACGAGACGTTAGATACAGCCATAATATATTTGAGACAAAAGCCTTATTTGGGAAATTGAGTAATGCGAAGGAAATTGGTAAAGGCAAGTTTTAGTTTTGTGAATTAGTTAGTTAAATTAGTGTTAATTGGGTTGTCATGGATAATTATCTCTGAAAATAAGTAGTTCGGGAGTAGGGCGTTATTGATTGGACATTTCACACTGTATTGTATATAATTGAAAATGCTACGATATGGTTGAGTATTAGATTGCATCATGTTATATCCATATGTATATTACTTGCACATAATTATTAGGAATGTTTTCAAGTGCAAAGGTGAACGCAGGACATCCAGGTAAGTTCAGGTGAGCTTATGATATTAGTTGAATCGATTGAGTTATAGCATGACTACATTTATGTGTTAGACAACTCCGATACTGTCGTACTGGTTGCCATGAGTTGCACATGTTATATTGAGATGCATTGAGAGCTCATAAACCTGCACCCCGGTGTTAGTGCTCCTGCCTGTGGCCAGGGCACAGTCCTTCACGTGATGTTCACCTTCCATACCTTACGCTCACCTTGGATTCAAGGTAGGTGCACAGGTCTGTCGTATAGACCACTATAGGTGGTTCCGACTCGTAGGTGACCCGAGATTATTCGCCCAGTTTTCACGTGATCGTAGCACTTGAGTGTACTTATTTACACACAGTCCTATCGTACAGACCACTAGAGGTGGTTCCAACTCGTGTGCAAGGATGTTTGATGAGCTATAGATTAAGTCATACAGGTCACTATAGGTGACTCCCGACTTGTATGCTAGTATTGATTGATGAGATATGGATACCTGCACTTCGGTGTTAGTGCTCCCGCCCGTGGCCAGAGCACAGTCCTTCACGTGATGTTTACCTCCCGCACCTTACGCTCACCTTGGATTCAAGGTAGGTGCACAAGCCTGTCGTACAGACCACTATAGGTGGTTCCGACTCGTAGGTGACCCGCGATTAGTCGCCCAGTCTTCATGTGATCGTAGCGCTTAAGCGTACTTATTTACACCCAGTCCTGTCGTACAGACCGCTAGATGTGGTTCCGACTCGTGTGCAGGGATGATTGATGAGATATGGATAAGTCGTACAGGTCACTAAAGGTGATTCCTAACTTATATGCTAGCATTGATTGTTGAGATATGAGAACAGTCGTACGGGTCAGATTAGGTGATTTCGGCTGATATATCATTTTATATTGATTAAGTTCATTTGGCCTACTTGTTAATGCATTGTAGAGTTTATGAACATAACATACTCGTGGTTTTGACCATTTTTTAGCATGAGTGGATATATATATATATATATATATATATATATATATATATAGTACTGTCCTATAGAAAACGATAAGGGAATTACAGTGAGGGGTTATTACTGTTAGAAAGGTAACAGTTTTGGGAAGCTTGGTTTTACTGCTTACTCATACTTTCTGTTTTGTACCCCTTCAAGTTTTAACTGCTGAGTTTGTATCGACAAGGATATATGGCTAATCTTAGTATTGGTGGCTACTTTAAAGAGTATGATTCTTACCCACACTACTGTACTGTATTTTACTTATGCTATGACATCGCGTGTGAAATGGGTTCGCTCCCACTCGTAGCGCACTCTAGTATTTAGACACTTTTAGGTTCAAATTTATTTTGACATTTTATACACTATCACACTTTATGGCTTCGTCACATTCCAGGTGTCAGCCAACACAGCTCGATTTTGGCATCCTAGTGGACATTCCGAATCGGGGTGTATCAAATACTTTTGGTGTCACCAAACTTCAACAAAAATATTTGGACAAAAATGCCCCCCAATGTAAAACATCAAAGGCATCCCAAAATAATGCAAGGGCATTTTCTTCATT
The DNA here is from genome assembly GCF_041283825.1 of Pyrus communis. NCBI lineage: Eukaryota > Viridiplantae > Streptophyta > Magnoliopsida > Rosales > Rosaceae > Pyrus > Pyrus communis. Next base: position 13,003,752 of record NC_142569.1, read on the forward strand.
TTAACAGTGGTTTTTTTAATAAATAATTTTTTTGTGCTTTTAAAAAATAAATAAATAAATAGTACCTTACAATAGGCTCGCAATAATATGATTCAATTTCTCTATTTTTAAACACGTTCATAACATCTTAAGAGGCATGTAATGCCGTTTATAAAAAAAGGTCTTTCGCACTCGCATAATAATGTGATTAAATTAGTTGTCAAATGATTTTTTTTTAACAAACAATATTATCTGCACTAAGGGAGAGGGGGTGGGTTTAGCCTCACAATGGGCTAGCAATAATGTGATTCAATCAGTTGTTTATTAAATATTATTTTCTCTATTTTTAAACACATTCAAAACATCTTAAGAGGCGTGTAATGCTGGTTATAAAAAAGGTCTTTCGCATGCGGATAATAATGTGATTAAATTAGTTGTCAAATGATTGTTTTTTAAACAAGCGATATTATCTTCACTAAGGAGGAGGGGGTGGGCTTAGCCTCACAATGGGCTAGCAATAATGTGATTCAATCAATTGCTTATTAATTACTATTTTCTCTGTTCTTAATGTAAATTCTATAAAGACTGATTTTATTATGTGAATTCAGCTGCTTTAATTAGTTTATGAAGGGTTTCTTCTAGCATGATCTAAGATTATTCATTTACTTCAAATATTTGACTTTCCTTTTGTCAATTTACTCATATAAATACATTTCAAATGTATAAGTCGCGCGTAGCACGCCGTGATTTAAAAAATGTCTTCTGCACTCGTGTGAGCACATGCATGAAGGCTAGTTATAATAAAACCTGTATCGTTTCATATAAAAAAAATGAAAGCAACAGGTAAGAATCGAAGAGTATTCCCTTAATAACATCAACTAGATGAAGACTTTTGATTACTTAGCCTTAAACAATCAACACATGTTATAAGTAATTATTTGCAATTTGTGGTTTACTTCTTTTTATTGGACAATGAGTTTCATAATTTTTCTTTCCTCTTATGAGAGCTCTTCTCTCTATCATTGAGAGTCCCTTCTCACCTTAGTGTGAGTTTCAGCTTTCTCTTCCATTTTTCTGTGTAGCCGCTGGCCCTACTATGGGCAAGACCGGTGACAGTCCATGCTTCTTCTGTTTTCTTCTTCTCGTTTTCCCTTTTTGTTGTCTGCAACAAGACCACTCCTTTTTCCTTCCCAATCTACACTTTTCTTGCCTCTATTTTCACCATCTGGATTGCAAATTCCATATCTTCCCTTTCCCATACCACCACCAACATTTGGCCTCACTATCTTTCCACTAAATCTCAAATCGTCTCGCCTACCTTTTCTTGCGATTTTCCACATTTTAAGGAATGGTGCATAGAGCTTTGACTCAGGTGTCCACACCACCACCCTTGTTGACCTTTGTTAGTCTTTCTCGATGTTCGCCCTTGCTGGCGATGTCGCTCGTCGGATATTTCTTCCTGCGGGCTTCCTTTGTTTCTGGGTGGCGTACGTTTTGGTGGTTCGTGGAGGATGGTGCGGCCTTCTTCTTCAACTTTGGTTTTGTGGATGGTGATGGAGATTGGCTTCTAAGCTTCATTCTGAGGTGTGTCGACTGTGGAGTGAGTTTCTACAATAACTTTAGAAACTTAGGGTTGCGTTTTGGAGATTGGCTTCTAAGCTTCATTCTGAGGTGTGTCGACTGTGGAGTGAGTTTCTACAATAACTTTAGAAACTTAGGGTTGCGTTTTGTTGTTTGTTGTTTGTGTATGCTGGGATACAATGTAGACTTGGGCTTGTTTGTTTTTTGATTTTAGAGGTCCATGTTTGTTCTTTGTAATTATTGTAGTTTTGGACCTCTTCGTGTTTAATGTTTGTGTATTTTTCTTGTTGGTAATAAAATTACCTTTTCACCAAAAAGCAAAAAAGACAATGAGCTTCATTATTCTAGAAAACTATACACTATTCACTAAAAAAAAAAAGTTACTGAATAAGAGATGTTTCTGGATTCATGCAGACAAATCAAAACTTGACGAGTAAGCATAAATTTCTCTCTTGGTGGTTTTATAAAATACTTTCATATAAGTATGTGGTACAATGATTAAGAATCAAGAAAAAATGACTCTTTACAACATCGTCCTAATGAAGTTACCACTAATCCTGTGTTAAGTCATAATTCAAATAAGAGATTTTCTAGGATGAAAAGACATCCTCTAGGAGCTCATCGACACTAAACTTTGGAGGAGAATCTAACCGAAGACACGGACTATCAGCCTTGAAAAGACATCCCCAGCAAAAAAAAAATCCCATTACAATCTAACCGAAGACACGGACTAACAGCCTTGAAAAGACAACCCCAGCAAAAAAAATCCCATTACAATCTTGCACAACAATTCCAGCTTCATTTTTACAGCTTTAAAACCAGTGGATAAGAGGGGTTTTGGTCGGCTCATGTGTAGAGATGAGCAAAATAACCAAGAGTTTGGGTAACCGTGGTTATCCACCTATTTAAAATTCACGGTTACGGTTATGGGTAACCGTTTAGATAAATAAACAGTTATGGGTATAACCGTTTATCCGTGAAATTTAAATAGGCAGTTTTGGGTATTATCCACGGTTATAACGGGTATCCATCGGTTATGGATATTATTCACGGTTATACAGGTATCCATTTACCCATTTAACTTAATATATGTAAAAATTAAAAAAAAAAAATTATCGCAAGTGTTCGAAATTAAAAAAAAAAAAAAGACTTGAAAGCGTAAATGTTTTTTTTCCAAGTTTACCCCTGAAACCTACAATTACTCAGCGGCTTTGAAAACACGGGACACAGACACACATACACAAAACAACAAAAATAAAAAGTAAAAAAACTGACAGTGGTGGCCCTGGTGGGTGTGTAAAATGAGGCAACACCAAAAGCCCCATATGTGACAGAAAGAGGCAAAGACAGTGAACGGGCTTGGTTAGGTTCTGTCAGGGGTAAATTTGGAAAAAAATATTTACTGTTAGTTGGGCTTTTAATTTAGTCCGTGAGTTTTTTTTTATATGGCTTTTAATACATCAAAACATTTACTGTTAGGTTATACGGTTATATAGGCATTACCCGCGGTTATAACGAGTCGATGATAGTTTGTCGTTGAATATGTTTGAAAGTGTTTAGTTTTGAAATAATTTTTTTTTTTTGTAATTTTCAAGTTGTTAAAAAAAAACATGTAGACGGGTGAAAAAAGAAGTAAATGGGTAAAAAAATGATAAACAGGTTCAAAAACGAGTAAAGGGGTAAATGATTATGGTTAAATAGATACACGGTTATGGGTATGGATAACCGTTTATAAACGGTTATGGTTATGAGTATAACCGTTTATGCAATTACCTAACGGGTAAACGGTTATGCGGGTATGAACATAAAAAGTTATGGGTAAATAACTGTGATTACCCGTCCCCCATAACCGTTGCCCATCCCTACTCATGTGCAGGGCGCTATGCTTAGGGTGAAACTTTGTCGGTAGATAATCATTTGTATTTTCTTCTAGTTGGGTTGGACCGCCTTGGTGGAATTGGATTCAAAGAGATGGGTTGCAAGGCCCATGGTCAATGAAATGGGCTCAATCCAAAGTCCAATTTCTACTTTCCCGGAAAACAGAATCTGAAGTTCGCAACGGCGGAATAATTGACAGTTGGGGGAACTCAGACTTGGAAATCTCCCAGAAAAGAAAACATGGCGGCCAATTTCTGGACTTCGTCCCACTAGTACGCTCTTTTCGATCCCGAATGGTTTCCCGTGTTTCTGATTTTGTTGTTTGTTTTGATTTTCGTGGGTTTTGATTTATGTGGTTCTGTTTTTTGATTAACTCAGCAAACAGCTTTTGGAGCAGGAAGATGTTGATGTGGTGTTCCCGCTTGATAAAGATAAGGGCATCACTCTTGAAGATTTCAAGCTTATAAAGATGCAAATGGCTAACTGTATTTCCTCCCTCCCTCTCTCTCTCTCTCTCTCATGTTTCTGTTTCGATTTGTGTGGATTGGGTTTTAAATGTGTTTCCCAACATGGATTTTTGTTATTTGTTGATTATATCTGTGGTGGATGCTGAATTGTTACATTTTTGTGCACTCGCCCGCATACAATCTGTCTACTTGAATGCCTCTCTTGTGCAGGGCGTGGTGAGCAAAAATGCTCTCCTCAGGAGCATCCCTCGGTTTGCTTTTACTATAAATGTTAAATATCTGTATTTTCTACATTTTTTTCCGTCAAACGATAAACTTTATTGAATTAGAAATTAGATTAGTCATTAACGAGTTTTGAACTCATGCCGTCAAGTAAAAGCTCAACTCATTTCCACCACTATTGTAAAGGACCACTTGCTATTTCTTATAATCGTAGGATAATTACCTTAGTGAAAATATTAGGCTTAATTGAATGTAAAATAAGAATATTGTTGCTCCCAATCAAGTAGTATTTGATAAAAGCTGGACCCGCAGCCTTCACGATATATACTTCAATCTTGCTGCTGATAATCATCAAATCACATTATTACTTCAGCTGAATGACTAATCCATGCACGCCCGCATCATGATATCAAACCAAAGTACTTCAAAGGCGTTGGTAAAGCTGAAGAGGAAGGCGTGGAGCAAGCAGAACCTCCAGCGGATTTGCTTTAGGCAGGGCAAGTCCCAATCCTTCCTTCATATCCACTGGCCCATCACCAACTCTGCTCATGTTAAATCCCTGAATCAAACGAGCAAGAACCAATTGCACCACATGCAAACCTAGTGTCATACCAGGGCACGACCTTCTACCTGCACTAAACGGAACATACTCGAAATTACTTTGACCTTTGAAATCCACGTCAGCATGGGTGGTCATGAATCTCTCAGGTTGAAACTCACAAGGGTTGGCCCACATGCGTGGGTCCCGCTGCAACTTCCAAATGTTGACTATTAAACGAGTGCCCTTGGGGACGAAGTAGCCACCGAGATGACAGTCCTCCATGGCCTCACGGAGGCCTGTGACTGGGCCAGGCGGGTATAAGCGTAGGGTTTCCTTGAGAATGGCTTGGAGGTATTTGAGGTTTGTGAGGTCTGATTCTTGTACCCATCGGTTTCTTCCTACGTGGATGTCCAACTCTTCCTGGGCAGATTTTAGGGCTTTTTGGTTGTTAAGTAGTAAGGAGATCGCCCATGTTAGCGTCACAGAAGTGCTTTCTGTGCCAGTTAACATTAGCACCTGCAAAAAAGGAAGGAAAATAGAAAACAAAATTATTCTAATTTTTCCAATCCCAAGTGAGATGATATATAGAATTGAACCTTATTTATGTTTAACAAATAACCTATATATTACTCGTTACATCGAATAACTTGTCACTTAGTTTACATTTGTCGTCAAATGTAACACACTCGTATTAAGTGTAATATATAGGTGTAATTAAGTGTAATATATAGTGTCTTGGGTGCACCATTTTGTATTTATGGTTAGGTATTAAAATATGAAAGTGTGTTAGATTCTAGTGGACTCGTAACACCACGTCAAATATATAGTTTGCGCCATACATATATTACACCAAATGAACTTACCAGTGCTGTTGCTTTGATGACTTTATCACGGCAATGGCCAGAAATTTCATCTTCCTTAAAGTTGGATATCAGAACATCCATCAAGTCACTCTCAAGCCTATTAGTCTTGCTTTCCAATCTTCTTTGTCGATGTTCTTCGAGCCATTTCCCAAGCACGTAGTCCAATTCCTTAAAACATTTCTTCATAGAACTCACGTGACCAAACAAACCGTCCAGCCACTCAAAACATGGCATAGCATCTGACCAGACAAAAACCCCAAAGAGATACAAAGCCTCTTTTAATGCCTTCTCAAAACGCCAAACGTCACTGTTTTTCTCGTTATATTGGCCAGCCGTGAATCTTTTCCCAACGATCAACTTCACATTTATGTTGAACGTCAAGTGCTCTAATAACTCAGTCATATGCACTGATGACGATGACGTGGAGCTTGGACCCACATTATCCTTTGTGCAAAGTAAGTGCAAAGTTTTGATGAAGGAACCGACTTCTGAGGCTCTGATGTGGCTTAGGGTTTTAACTCTTTGGCTGGAGAGAAGCTCCAAGGTGGCAAGTTTCCGAACGTCGCGCCAGTAGCTTCCGTACGGTGCAAGGAAGAAAATGGCGTTGTCGTAACCCAAGTACTTGCCGCCGGCTGTACTCGGCCGTGTGGCGAAAACTCTGTCGTTTTTTGTGAACAATTCTTGGACTTGTTCCCATGCGCTGAGAAGAAGCAGTTCGTGCTGGCCAAGCTTGAGTGAGTAGATGGGTCCGTGTTGATCAGCCATGGCTCCGAGGATAAGTGCAACTGGGTTTTCGCCACGTAGCAGAGGGAGGTGACCTATGAAGGGCCATGCTCCCGAGGGTTGAGGGACTTTAGGCAACGTGGTATTTTTGTTGATGGTGTTCTTCTTAGTGTTTGCTATTGCTATGATTCTCAAGACACCATAGAGAATTAGAGAAGCTAATATTGTATGAATGATTTGGAATGGAGAAATGATCGAATCCATGGTGGTGAGAGAGAGTTGACTGGTGGTAAGATTGTGTGTAGGATATAGTAGATTTTGGGATGTGTATTTATAGGAAAAACTGATTGAGGAAGGTCATTCATTTGACTGTTCAACAGACAAAATTGAAGGAAATTGAGTTTCATACAAATATCGTGCTTGGCAATTGAAATCCACACTTTCATGAATGATTTACACTATGTTTGGGTGAAGAAATTTAAGATTATTAAGGAATTTAAAAATAACAAAAATTGAAATGATGATATTTTATTTTTTAGAATTTGTAAATTTTCTTGTTTGGTTAACCTAAAAGAACAATGGAATTAAATACAGAATTTGTTATTTTTAAATTATCAATCATAGAAATTGAGAAATGACATCTATTGTCACATCCGGGGCGGATCACTTCCCGGGCCGAGATGTGACATCTATTTACATGGAATTTGAACTTGGGATTTGGAGGTCCCAAATTCCAAGTTTTTTTTTTCCACGCTGAAATTCTAAATTTCTATGTTTATGAATCCAAACAAGAGAATTGGTGCCTATGAATTTATAAATTCTGACTTTTACCAAAATAATAAATGTTATTTGATTCAAAATAATTTTATATTTTACACAAAACTATAAGTCAATTATTTGCACATAAAATAATAATACATGCAAGTAATTTATCTACAAACATAAATAACGTGCTAATCATTAATAAATTTAATTAGCACAAAAATAGAGACATGTTTTTTTATTCAAAATTCATTATCTATATTTTAAATAAAAAGTGTAGGTAAACATTTGCATATCATATATTTATAATTGTATAGTTAACTCTTGAAATAACACAGTTTTTCACTCCCGCAAATAGTGCATTACTATTTGAATTTTAAAATGTTAGATTGCTTTAAAAAGAAGGCTAGATGGAAAAAATGATTTCACGGGAAGGATTTTTTATTTTATTGAAATTATGCACGTTAATACTTAACGAAATTCATCATTATTTTTGGTAATAACAAGATTCATTAGTTAAAACTAGCATTTGCCTACACACTTTGTGTGTATGAACACATTTTTTTAGAAAATGAGAAAGAGAGAGAGAGAGAGAGAACGTGGGGGGGGGGAGTGGGAGGTTTTTTTTTTTATTTATTTTTTTTAATGTTAGAGGTATTTTAACATCACCTATAGGTGAGGCTTCAATAAAAAAAAACAGTAAAATTTGGACCTGTGAAAATACATTATTGCCCATCATTTTTTTGTGTGATAGAAGACTTATTTGTTTTTTCACCCTCTTTTGATTGACAAAGAGGGTTTTACTAATTAGTAGAGATAATTAGGGTCTTTTAGATAATTTACTAGTATTTGCCTACATACTTTATGTTTATGAACACATTTTTTTAGAAAATGAGAAGGAGAGAGGGAGAGAGAGAGAACGTGGGGGAAGTGGGAGGTTTTTGTTTTTGGTTTTTTTTTTTTTTTTTAATATTGGAGGTATTTTAACATCACAGGTAGGTGATGCTTCAATAAAAAACAGTAAAATTTGGACCTGTGAAATTACATTATTGCCCATAATTTTTTTTTTGTATGATAAAAGATTAATTTATCTTTTCACCCTCTTTTGGTTGACAAAGAGAGTTTTATTAATTAGTAGAGATAATAATAGATTACTTGTTTCCCACAAGTTAACAAATTTTAATTTTGAGTTTTATTTGGATGTTTAAAGATATGAGTTTAAGTTTAAGAAACAAGAGTTACATGGCCTATCTTTAAGGAACTCTTTTATTTATTTATTTATTTTTAATAAACGATAGTATCTAAGGTGGTGGGGGACTAGTTATGCCTCACCAATAAGCTAGCAATAATATGATTTAAAGTCACATTTGACGAAAATCAAATCCAAGATCTTTCACATTTAAGTGGCAGGAACTCTTTTATTTATATTTTTGCGTTTACTCCCTACTCATCAATATGCATTAGCCTCACGTTTTTTATATTTTTTTTATGCTTGTCACGCTGCAAACTTTTAATTTCGGAGACAAATGAGTATAATTAATTCTTAGCCACCCAACATGTTGTACCTAGTTGAACGACATGACACACGTACGTATGAATCGAAAGATCATGAGTGATGCTAGCTTCGAGATATTTAGGTTGATGTTATACACGTACTTATTTTTATTTCTCATATAACTCTTATTATTTCTTATTATTTGATATTCTCCTATTCATTCAATACGAGATCCATAAATTTACCTACAAAAAAAAAAATGTAGTTAGTTGAATGATATGACACATGCATGAATCCAAAGCTCGTGAGTAACGCTAGCTTCTAGTCAAGTTTTACATTTAAGGTAATGCTATACATGTACTTATTTTTATCTCTTTCACACTTTCTGTTAATTTTTATTTTTAAATTTACTTCAATTAATTCAATCCGACGATCATATATTAAAAAAGATTTGAGAGGTAAAAAATTACGTGGATAGTACCACCCATTTTATGATGATTTCAAGTCATTTTAAGATGTCGTGTTTAAAACTACCATCCCTAACGAAAACTAGTGTACAACATTCTTTATCGTTATTATTTTTTTTTCCTTCCAATGATTCTTTCTTATTTCAACTACCAGAGTTTACCTTTACATATGAAGCACAATATTCATGCAAATGTTTCACAGTGCCCCAGCCCGGTCGACCGTATTTTTTTATATTACATTCCAAGAACCCTAATGTGTTTTGCTTTTAGAAATATAGATTTAACATTAATAGTGAAAGCAAATGAAACTCATCCACAGGTGTTTCGGTGAGAGCATCTCTTTTTAACTTAAATTCGACCCCAATCGACCGCTTACCTAACTTAAACCTAACTCGTTTCCTATTCAGCCTCACTGGTTCGGCAAAACCAACGACGTGCGGATATGCATAAGTAAGTACGATGAACGTGGGAGAAAAAAGGGGCTGATGTTATATGTTAAAAATTATTGACCACATATTTATGCATGATTGGATTTGTTAGGTTTTGCCCCGGCCCCCCACCCCAAACCAAAACACTCCCACCACCTAAAAAAGGTATTATTACTTGGAAACTGATACAATGACAATACTCCGATGAAGGGCCCCCACCCCAAAAAACTCCCACCACAATAAAACACCCCACCACCAAAAAATGGAATTATTACATGGAAACTGATACAATGAACCCCACCACAATAAAAAAGAATTATTACGTGGAAACTAGTACAATGACAAGACTTCGATGAAGGTGAATAAGGACAAAGTTAGAAATTTTTTCTAATGAAAGTAACCGAAAAATAATTAAGAAAATTTTATTATAGTATGATTTATACCCAAATGATAATAGGGACCATTTTGAATGATAATGGATTACAATTTCAATGTTACAAAAATTTCAGTGTAACAGTGAAAAATGACAAAGTGATAAGAAAAATATTAATACATGACATGCGGGAAATGAGTTTTTTGGTTTATGATATAAAGTATAAGTAGTATGAATATATGTTGGATATTAAATACATATATTTTTTACAAAAATAGCACATGTATATTTATATAACCATAATCTGCAACTTAACAAACCAAAAAACATTACCGAGAGGAGCACATACCCAGTCCATTAGAATGAAAAGACATCCTCTAGGAGCTCATCGACAATAGACTTTGGAGGAGAATCTAACCGCAGACACAAACTAACAGCCTTGAAAAGCAAAAAAAAATCCCATTACAATCTCGCACAATAATTCCAGCTTCATTTTTACAGCTTTAAAACGAGTGGATGAGAGGGGTTTTGGTCGGCTCATGTGCAGGGCGCTATGCTCAGGGTGAAACTCTGTCGGTAGATTATCATTTGTACTTTTTCCTAGTTGGGTTGGACCGCTTTGGTTGAATTGGATTCAAATAGATGGGTTGCAAGGCCCATGGTCAACGAAATGGGTTCAATCCAAAGTCCAATTTCTACTTTCCCGGAAAACAGAATCTGAAGTTCGCAACGGCGGAATAATTGACAGTTGGGGGAACTCAGACTTGGAAATCTCCCAGGAAAGAAAACATGGCGGCCAATTTCTGGACTTCGTCCCACTAGTACGCTCTTTTCGATCCCGAAACTGTTTCCCGTGTTTCTGATTTTGTTGTTTGTTTTGATTTTGGTGGGTTTTGATTTATGTGGTTCTGTTTTTTGATTAACTCAGCAAACAGCTTTTGGAGCAGGAAGATGTTGATGTGGTGTCCCCGCTTGATAAAGAGAAGGGCATCACTCTTGAAGATTTCAAGCTTATAAAGATGCATATGGCTAACTGTATTTCCTCCCTCCCTCTCTCTCTCTCATGTTTCTGTTTCGATTTGTGTGGATTGGGTTTTAAATGTGTTTCCCAACATGGGTTTTTGTTATTTGTTGATTATATCTGTGGTGGATGCTGAATTGTTACATTTTTGTTGAACTTTCTTGGTTTCGATTGAGCTTCTTATGCCCTTGCATTTAAGAACTTCATTAGATATGAGTCAGCAGCTGCATTGAATTTGACATGCTAATCGATACAAAAGAATTAAAATTTGATAGTTCAGCTGTAGTTCATCAGAGTGTTGGGATGGATATAGAGATTCTTGTTTGATCATGATATAACAATTCAGTGAATGGTACTATGCATTACTGAACGTGCTTGATTGCGGATTATTGTTTGGGTTAATCCACAGAATGAATTGTAACTTTTAGCAGGATTATCAAGAATTCCTAATTGATGAAATGTAACCTTTGGAGCTTTTTCACTGGATTGAAACGACAGAAGAAACTAACTGTTATTCTGTCATGCGGTTGTGTGAGTTGGTTCTCTGCTAAATGATCATTTCCCCTAGAAGTTGTCATATGGTTCTTGGCTTCTTACCATCTTACAAAGTTGGTTTGGGCATCTTCTTTGTTGAAGTGATGTTATTTTGCGATGAATATCCTTCTACCATATTGTTATTATTTTCACGTAATTAAACTCGTAGGAATAGAGCTTCTGATACAAGATTAATGGATGTTGCTCAAATGCACGTGCATAATACTGCTGATCACTATATTTTTCATATCTGCTTTACTGTAAATTAATCATTTTTTTCTCTTTTCCCTTTTCCTTTCTTTCAGATATATCAAGATTGGCACAACTTGTAAAAGTGAGACAAAGGTCGGACTAATTTCCTCATCTGCTTATGTTCTGGAAAATCCTTAATTCACTTCTGCCTATCTATCTGATTTCTTATTTACTGGTTTCAGGGTTGTAGCTACCGCAGTTACATATATGAGACGTGTGTACACCAAGTACGTTAACTAATTGTCCTATTGTACGAGAAATGCTCAGTCGCTAGCCATAAGTTCATGCTTATTGCTTATTTGTGGTTGTTCTCTTTTGTTAGTCCTGAGGCTGTTAAACTTAACCCCCAAATCCTTCCTTTCATAATTGAGTTCATATCTGTCAAGTTAATAATTTCTTTAGCTAAGCTACGTTTTTTTTTTTTTTTTTTACTTTTTTTGTCTCTGAACTGATTTATCACAATAACTACTAACCTACGCATATCCTCGACTCATTGATTGTCAATCATGATTGGACCTGCCTGTTGTTTGTTTGTTTTCATCTGCTTATAGTTCACCCCACTTACTTATCAGATGTTGTTTAGATGAGTGTTTGAACTTATCAACTTCTTAGTACTTATTCCCCCCAAAAGTTCAGTGCCATGTATGCATGCGTATGGGTGTTCAATCTTTATTGTATTCTGATTGCATTGTTCTGATTGTTGTATTCTGGGTTCACAACGCAATTTTGTCTCAATTCACTGCACAGTTATGGTTGACATTCCTTTCTTTGGGCTTTGTTTAGTAATCTATCATCGCAGCACTTTGTATTTTAGTTGTGATTTTTCTTTCCAAGCATGACATTTCGTTATTGCTTCAGGAAGAATATGTCTGAGTATGATCCACGTCTTGTAGCTCCAACCTGCCTGTACCTGGCATCTAAAGCGGAAGAAAGCACAAGGCAAGCTAAACTTCTAGTATTTTATATAAAAAAGATGTGTAAGTATTTGTTCCTGGAAATAATAGATGCCTTTCTCCAATTTTTGTTATGATTTACTTGTCGTTCTATTTATATTGCAACACTGACGTCGATCTGCCACATTTCTTTTACAGATTTGGATGATAAGTATAGATATGAGGTCAAAGACATACTTGAAATGGAAATGAAGATTTTAGAAGCTCTCAACTATTATCTGGTTGTATACCATCCTTATCGTTCATTGTCTCAGTACGTACTTTTTCTGTCAGTTTTGATTAGTGGATGCTTGGAAAGATGGATATCTCTTTACCTGCTAGTGCTTAGTTCCCACCTTGATAACGCTCTAACTACAGTAATTTTCTCTGTAATCCCCCTCGATTATTACTTAAAACAGTTTCACTCCATTTCTTTCCAGGTTGCTTCAAGATGCAGGCTTAAACGATATAAGTATGACTCAGTTAACTTGGTAAGAGTCCAATCTACCAAGCGTCTTATTTTCAAACGCTGTGATCCATATTCTAAACATCATCTCCAGAAACCCACAACCCGTAGCCTTGTTATTTGGGGGCTGTTTCTTTAGGGCTCCGCTTGTTGTCAAGGGGTTTTAATATAGAAATGCCTCTTTGGTGTTTCTGATAAGCGAATTTTTATCGCACTCTCTAGAACTTAAACGTGAGGTAACCTTGACATTTTTTATATACAGGGGAGTTGTAAATGACACTTACAAGATGGACCTTGCGCTTGTACATCCTCCACACCTGATTGCTTTAGCTTGCATATACATCGCTAGCGTACTTAGAGATAAAGATACCACAGCATGGTTTGAAGAGCTCCGTGTTGACATGAATGTGGTGAGTCTTCTGGATATATCTGCGTCGTTTCCTTATGATTATGTATGAAAAGAGAAAAAAGACCTTTGATCTGTTTAAGGCGCAACCCTAATTGGGTTCATCATTTGATTGCAAATGCTGATTTCATTTACAACGTCTGGCTGTGCATTTGTTAAAGCAATACCGCCCTGGCCTTTGTTACTTGATATTTGGAGCAGCATTAATCGGGAACTTCTGTACAAATGGCTTGAAAATAGGGAAAAAAATATGGTTTCGTTCAATCCAGTATACGCACTCGCGATGTCGCTTTAGATTATTGTATAAAAGATTATTTGTTTCTGCATTTAGCATGTCATCATTCAATCCAAATAGAGTTGTTGCATCTTCATTTAGCATATCATCGTACTCTAGAGTTGGTAATAACAAATCAGTGTAGCGTGCCCTCTTTCTGTTCGTACCCTGGGAATTAATTATAACGCATATTTTGACAGGTGAAAAACATATCAATGGAGTTATTAGATTTCTACGAAAACCACCGCATGATCCCGGAGGAAAGGTTTAATGCTGCACTCAACAAGCTAGCCTGCAAACCATAGATGGCCGGACAAGCGTTCCCGCTAGCACAGCCAGTCAATGTACGAAGAACTCTATCAATGTATCTTTCACGGTAACCTTCTGGGAGAACAATAGTGTCACATAAATCAGAAAGCTTCCTTTCGATGAACATTGGAGTCACATTAGGGTTTTCTCTGGCATAATTGCTACATTTTTCTACAAAAATTACTTCAACATTTCATCGTTGCCAATATTTCAAAAATAAAAAATAAAAACGCCACTTACAAGTCAGGCTCGTAGCCAAAGGAAACTTATGATTTCACCCTTGACTCTGTTTATATTTTCCCTTCTTCTTGGCCTGCTGCTTCTCTGCAATTACATACACCAAGCACACAATCATATTAATACAAGTCAATGTTCTCGAGATGCAAGGGAAGTGATTTCCGCACACAAGAAAAAGTTGCACGGAAATTATTTTCCTCAAGTGAAGTGAAAGAGTAGAGAACAGAGAGACTGAGAAAAGAGTACCTAGTTTCCTCTTAGCTTCACATTTTGCTAAAAACTCCTTCCACTCGTCTGTTAAGACGAAAATCGGTTCATCATCCTCTTCCTCTTCCACCACACCATCACCGATTTCACCATACGTCTGCTCCGGCAATGTCCTGTTAACAAACTGATCAGAAACCAAATCTTGAATTGCCAAATCGAGGACAATAATTTGCTTGCATCCGGCATGTGTGAACCTAAATTGAAGTTTCTTGAGGTGCAAAAACGCCATATGCATTCATCTCACATTCCTAATTCCCTTGAAGAAAAAAAAAAATGGCGAAATTAAGCTAGCCTCCAAGAATTGCAGCAATTAACTATAACTAGAGGGACCAAAATCATACTTAGACCTTGAAGCTACTCACAGAAAGGTAGGATCGTCGTAGTGCGCTTCTTTGAGCTCAGAAGGTTCTGAATTCATATGGGTTGGGAAAGGAATGGCGGCGGCAGCTGGGGGTTCTGGGTTTTGAGGAAAAGACGCAAAATTGAGGCGGAGATGGTGGAAGTGGTGGTGGTTATGGTGGTGGCGGTGGCGGCGGTGGTGGAGAGGGCAGAGGAATAAAGGGTGGCTGTGGTAATGGTGGTGGAGGTGGTGGTGGGCATGGTGAAGCAAGCATGGCCTCCATCCATGTGGAGGATCCATGGGTTTTGTTGGAAGAATGATCTAGGGCTGGGCAGGGGCCGGGCCGAGCCCAATTTTGAAGGGACCGGACCGGACCTAAGTTCAAAGGGAACGGGGCGGGCCAGGCCGGGGATTACATTTTTTAATATAAGAACCGGACATTACCCGCCCCGGTTGAAACGGGCCGGTTCGGGCCGGGTCCACGGGTCCCTTTTTTTTTTTTTTTTTTTTTTTTTGAAAGAAAAAAAAAATTGTACAGAACTACAGATTCACCAACACCAGGTGGTAAAGTCAGGTGGTAAAGTCAGATCACGATCACGATCAGTAAGATATCCAACTTTAAGATATGGTAAAGGAAGCTGTGAAGATTAGAAATTATCATGTCAGCAAACCAAAAATATAATCTCTCAACCAACGAGATTAAGCAGACATCAAGGTATGACCACTGAAAGAATTAGGAAAATTAAGTCTCTCTCACTGAAGGGATATCCTTTTCTCCATATAAATATCAAATCAAATTGGTTGAGAAAGAAAACTATGGGAACCTTACATTGTAATTTGGTTTCAAAGCATGAGCAGCTGCAATGTAGATAGCCGATTGACTATACAACTCATTAGGTGAAACTTCTTTGGGGTGTCCAGATCCCCCAGTTCTTAGTGTGTCCTCAGCCAATCCGTACTGCAAGTAAGAAAAAGACCAAGGTTTGGTAATTCAAGTTACGGGGGATTATTAGATAAGAGAACCAGTGGTTTCTTGTTATCCACTATAGAGGAAACTGAGAGTCCATTTAAATTATGAATGGAGTATCACATTATCCTAAAATTATTAAGATAAGTAACAAACTAACCAATACGGTTCCAAGATTGTAAATTGCTCGATGGAAATCAAACTGCAACTGAATAGCTGCGCGGAACTGCACCAGAAGAAAATGACATGAGTCATGACAGTATAAATGAGAAACAAACACTTCAAAGATGAAAATAATATTCTGGTTTCCCATCCACATTTATCCAAAAAATTATTATATGGTACCTTACTTATAAGAGGAAAAGCAGATTCTACCTATAAGAGGAAACAAAAATCGTATAATCTTGCAAGTGATGGATTGTCCTAATAAATAGGGTATCTTTCTCTTCAGTCTACTGTGTTTCGGGTTTAAATTCTTCATCTTTTCCTAGTTTAACTTAGAGTAGTAATATCGCTTGTAATAACAAAAAGAAAAGAAAAAATATCGTATAACCTTTGACATGGAACATAATTACATGCCGAGAGAGAAGAAAAATAACCATCCAAATAACCAATCGTGTCCAGGCCAGTAACATGTGCAGGCCAGTAACATGCAGCAACATGCATGCACTCACCATTCATGACATTTTACCAAAATGCTTTCTGATTGATAGCAAATAATCTACACATTAAGTCTAATGCCCCGAGAATTCCACCCTTAAACAAAAAGTACAAGGTAAAATTGGACAGGCAGGCAGCAGCCGCAGCACAATTAAACAGAGTGAACAAATATGGCAATGAAAATAATTTGAAACCTCTGTTGTATCAGTATGCTTCTCAGATCCTAATTTGAAACCTTTAACAAATATGGCAATGAAAATAAATTAAATGAGAACCTAAGTTAAGGATTTAAGTGTGAAAACCAATCGACAAGCTACTTATTGATGCTAGAGCACAACAAAGAGGACCAAAGGAGATGACCTAATACGGGAATGAAGTCATTCAAGTACCATTCAATCACGAACAATAACCTAAACAGTTGAACCTCTACGAGAAAATGATGCCACGAAAGGTAACCCTCTACTTGAAACAAAAAAATTACAAATACGAGGAGAAATACTATAGTTGCTGATGCATATCCATGAGTCACATCCTCCTGCCTAGACCGACAACTTACCAGAGACAAAAAATTATGTTACAGATTGACCAGTTTGCACAACATAATCAATAAGCAAAAACTAATCCCACATTCAAAATCAACAACGTGGTTCAAAATCCACGATTTCCTAAATCACGCTTCACCAAAATCAATCATCAAAAGTGATTAACTCGTAACTATACATCAAGAGAACATATATACATATGTCTGTGTGTGTGTATTTAATGTATGTATATATAACTTTTGTTTTTACCTGTACATGAAAATGTCCAGTCCATGAAGCTGCTTCTTGCAAAGATAACAACAATTGAGAAAATCGGAAGCCCAAAACTCTCTTCCCACTTCACCAATACTCCATGGAGAAGTAGAGAACACCCCAGGGGCCACCACCATACCAGCATTAGGATCATCCACAACCCAACTCAGCTTATCATCGAAATAAACCTGCTTCGATGTCAAATTGTTTCCGAAATGCGAAATCACACACGTATAGCTCTCAGACAATTCATCCACCACAGCCCTAGCCCTCTCCTCGCAAAACCCACCTCTGAAATTAGCTGCAGAGACTATGGGGATTGGGCTCGACCTTGGTGACTTTTCAGACAAAGCCACTTCATTGGGGCTGCCCAAATCAGTCATGGCAGCCACTATTCCAAGCCCAACAACCCCATCTTGGAAATTTCTTGGGGATTTGATTGACTTGGGCAAGAATCGGGAAGATGGGTTGTGCGGGTGCCTGGGTCTAGGATGAGATGTCGAGGAGAACAATCAAGAAGAAGATCGAGGTCGAGGTCGAGAGAGAGTAAAGACGGAGAGGTCGAGGTCGAGGTGAGGTCGGACTTCAGAGACGGAGAGGTCGAGGAGAACAATCAAGAAGAAAGACTCTCACATCAGAGACGGACTTCAGAGTTCAGAGTTCAGAGACGGAGAGGTCGAGGTCGATCGAGAGACTGCAAAGACTCTCACATCTCACTGAATCAATTAGGGTAAAACCAACGGTCATGATTGGAAGGTATGTTTATTTTCAATCTGGGCCGTCCATTTCAATTACAAACGGGCCGGTTCAGGGCCCCGTTTTTCTATAAATCTGGAACCGGCCCGACCCTATAATGCCATTACCTAGGCCCGCCCCGCCCCGTTTCCCCTATTTAAAAACAGGACCCGCCCCGTACCCGCCCCGACCCGCCTATACCCGCCCCTACCCGCGGGCCAAGGACCCGTTTGCCCAACCCTAGAATGATCAGCGATGGGCAACTGGATGGTGTGAATTCAAGTTTCAAGATCCGAACTAGATATGGGTTGAAACAATGCGGTGGCCAAATGGGCTGGGTCCGGCCGATCTCTTCCAACTCGATCATTCTTAATCCAAGTGTAAATGGGCTTTTATTGATTAGTGGGTTATATCATAAGCCACTTATATAAAACTTCCAAGTGAGAATAGAAACATGAAACCGCGATAAGAATGGTAGTTCAGTTCATTAAGAGCAATCATTTTTTTATTCGGAGAAATACTTATATTATGTTTGGATGAAGAAATTTAAGATTATTAAGGAATTTTAAAATGATAAAAATTGAAATGACGAGATTTTATTTTCTATTTTTTAATTTTCTTGGTTGGTTAACCTAATAGAACAATGGAATTGAATACAAAATTTATTATTTAAACTCTCAATCATAGAAATTGGGAAATTATACATATTTACATGGAACTTAAACATGGGAATTGGAGGTCCCAAATTTCAAGTTTTTTTATCCACACGGAATTTCTAAGTTTCTATGTTTATAAATCCAAACAAATGAATTAGCACATGTCAATTTATAAGTCTGATTTTTATGCAAATTCAAGTTTATTTCTCTCATCCAAACATAGTCATTGTGACGTTCTAACCACTAATAAAAAACGTGTGAAGGGTAGTATATAGGTTTGAACGTCTCACTCTATAATCTATATGTGTTTGTCGTGCATTCAAGGTTGCAAATGACTCTTCCTACGCAATATCACTTTCATAAGAAAAAGCACGAACACCATTTGAAATTGGACTACGATGGGAAGATTTGGTTGGTAAGGTTAATAATCATTACTATCTTTGATCTTCAACCTCAGTTACTTCAAAAATAGTTAAGAGATATTCTAGGAAAAGACTTCGAACTTAAAACTTCTTTCAGCATTGACGAGATAAATATCACATGACCAAATTTCAGTTGCTAAACATATGAGATTCTTTAAACATCCGTGATTTCTTAATAATAGTGCTAACTAATCATAATAAAATATAAACGTTATGCCATCTACATCACTCTTACACTAAGATTGTGCCATATTTAACATTTTATGAAATCTCTGACAACCACTAAAGAATAAAATTAACTTTCTATACATTGCATTTACCTCTTAAATTCTGTACCACACTTTTTTTTAATGGGACATTGATTTCAAAATAACAACAAAAATTTGGTGAAAAAAAAAAGACAAAAAAAACTTTGATAACCAATAAGATATGACAAAATAGAATAAACTTTTGGAAAATACGCAACTTCTTACTGGAAACATTTTTGTTGCAAATAAACAAGAGTTTGAACTATATGCATAAATTTTACGATCATGATCTAAAAAGAGCTATTTCTATATGCGTCATACTATGAGTTTGTTTAAGACTGCTTCTAGAAAAACTAAAAGTGATTTGTGGATAGTTTGTTTGTTTGTAGTACTGGCTTTACGGCAGTTTATGTCAAATATGTCATTTAGTTTGTTGGAAATGCTCTAACGAAGTAAGGTACTATTCATCCATCATCATTTTTATTCTTTGACCAATTTACTTCAAATAATTGAGATATAGGGATTCCATATAATATCCATGAATCTATTCAGGGATTTTCAAATGCCACAGGATTTAGCCTGAGTTAGTTAGAAATGTAGTACAAAATATTTCGTGGATGCATTTGAAATCACTATATACAATGCATTGAAAGAGATTCACAAATGACTCATTTCAGCTCCGTTTTCGTAAGGTTTTGTAGTGCGATTCAAATTCATTTTTATAATGTTTTGTAATTCCTTTCTAACTAATTTTTTAAATTTTCATTTGTATTTATATATCCTCATCTAAACATATTGTAGTTCGCTTTACAGTCGGATTAGTGAACCTACGAGTTCACCCGACTCGTCAATGAAAGAAGTGGATTTGAGAGGACAATGGTAAATCACAATAATATTTATGTCACATGTATATTAATCTCCTTTATTATTCTTATTTTTTTTTATTGGAGAAGTATTTTAACTTGAAAATATATATGTATATATCATATGGGAGCGGATCTGTGACATTGTAAAAAAACACATATCTTTTTGGTCAAACATAACCAAATATCTAGTATCAAATTTTGAAGTTGTATAAAAAAAGTAGTGTCACGAATCTGCCTAGTTTAACATAACTAAATATCTCATGTTGAAGGATAAAAGTCTAACTTAAATGTTGAAAAATCTTGGACATTTCCTGAGAATTGATTTCGAGTTAGATGCATCCATCCATTGCTTAGTCCAAATAATGAAAGATAAATTTTTTTGACCCTCTACAACAATCTTTATATACTTTTTTTCTTTTTGCTTGACAACGGGCATAGGCCTGAAAAAAAAAAAAGAAGGAAGATTACGATAGAATATCTCGAGGCCACGAGACTCCAGCTATATCTGCAATTAGCAGTCAATGACAAGAAGGAGGAGCTTGCTTAAAAAACACTGGACCCAAATTGCATGACAAACCCAAATGAGTCAAATCATCAACAACAAAACAATTTTCATGACAGATATGACGAATTTCACAATACCAGCTTTGGTGCATAAGGGCACGATAACTCAATACTAAACTTCCCAAAGGGTGATTATCCACTTTTGCATTTGAAATCAATTGAACTGTAAGAGCAAAATCCGATTCTACCATAATCTTCTTAATTCCATTATTCCATGCAAGTTGCAGCCCAATAAGAACACCCCAAACTTTAGCACATAGAATCTCATCTCGATCAAGATTAGCACAAAACCTAGAAACCCATGCCCCCAACAAATTTCTGAGAACACCACCAACACCAATGAAGTTGGCATTCCCCTTGCGACACCCATCAACATTAAAACCTTTGGCAACCACTAATATCAACTTCATATATTTTACATCTTTCTCTTAGATCCTCTAGAATTAAGTTTATATACAAATAAAACCTTTGCCAACCACCAATATCTTATCAAAAGAAAAAATAGAATAAACTTTATTTGCATACATTGCTATCCACCAAAAGAAAAAAAACTTGACTTTGTCATTGCCATTGCCATCGTTGAAACACTAACGAGATAAATTTTTGTACACCATACCCCATATTGTTTATATTTTTTTTCTCTCTCTCATGTCATAGCCATGTTTTTTTCTTAAGATAATGAAAACTTAAACTATCGTTAGGTGGTGGTAAGTTACTATATTAACCATAAAATATGTAAGTTAGTAACATCATAATGCTGAATTATCGTCGTGCTAAAAAATTTTTCATGTTAAATAAAAACAGAGTACAAATGGCATATAGAATACAAGGAAAACAATGCTATGAAAATCAAATTTTTTAAACCAAATGACATTGTTGTTGATATTAAATTATTATTTAAATATTGATTAACATATTTATTTTCTAATGGTATATAAACATATAAACACAAAGTAGCAAAAACCAAAGTACAGATCCGAGACATGCGGTTGGTGGGAGTGGTACTGTGGTAATGTCTTCTTTGGTGGCGGTGGGTTGGTGAAAGGTACTATTCCATACCAGTAGGCCAATAGGCAAACACCATGTCTGTTTTCTTTGCTTTTGGTGCTCTGACTTGTATGAGCGTCAACATAGTAAATTGCAACAATAAATCTTTAACTTTAACTTAATTGGAGTAATAATTTCTTAATTAAAAATTCATTATCATTGATCTCTTAACTCATCAAAACGTGCAGCTATGGTTTCTCAACTAAAAATCAATTATCATTGGTCCCTCAACTTTAATCCAACTAGGGAAATGGTCCCTCAACTTTAATCCAACTAGAGAAATGGTCCCTCAATTTAACCCAATTGAATTAATGGTCCCTCAACTTTAACCCATAACTCATTTTGACAAAATTCTGACGAAGTTGACGAAAATGATCATAGCTACGTATTGTGATGAGTTGAGGGACCTCAATTGTAGCAATGGTCATTCCAACATAACTTATTTTGAAAAAATTCTAACAAAGTTGACGAAAATGACCATAACTATATATTTTGATGAGTTGAGAGACCAACGGTAATAATTTTTAGTTGAGGGATCATTACTCCAATTTGATTAAAGTTGAAAAATCATTGCTACAATTTGCTCGTGTCTAAATGTTCTAATCACACACCTATCTCTCTCTCTCTCTCTGTATGGCCTATATATACATATACATCTGCAATGACATAAGAGAACTGAGCAGACACAACTGAACAGACCAAGGTCCTTCGGTCCCGTACAAAAAAAAAAAAAAAAAAAAAAAGAAAAAGAACAGAGAGCCCCCAAACCCCAAATCACAACCTCTCTCTGCAATTTCTGTTTTCACGTGTATAACACTACAAACCCAATTTCTGTCATCGATCATTTTTGAAAAATTAAATCAACCTGTCTTCAACCAATTTGCAGAATCAGTTCAACATGTCTTTAACCATTTTTGCAGAATTAGTTTAATCCATCATCGATCATTTTTGGAATATTAGTTCAACTCGTCTTCGACTTTTTTGCAAAATCAGTTCAACCGGTTCTCGATCATTTTTGCAAAATCAGTTCAACCCTTCTCGACCATTTTTGCACAATCAATTCAACCCATCCTCAACCATTTTTGCATAATCAGTTCAACTCACTCTCGATCATGTTAGCAGAATCAGTTCAACCCTCCTCGATCATTTTTGCAGAATCAGTTCAACCCATCATTGACCATTTTTGCATAATCATTTCAACTCACTCTCGATCATGTTGGCAGAATCAGTTCAATCTGTCATAAATCATTTTTGCAAAAATTTTATTTTTAATGCGGAAATAAGTATTTCAACATCAAAATAAAAAAAATTACGACGCTACAAATAAGAATATGAGTAATATTGATTAATATTAGTCACATACTTGCATGGCATGTGATGTGATGTGTATAAGAATGGTTTCAATACGTACATAAATGATGGTGGTGGGATGATTATTTTTGTACAGTGATGACTTTTTTTTCTAGGTTAGGGCATGTCAATGTAACATTGACTTGTTTTTGGTTCTCTAAAATTCGGCCATTCCATGACCTGAATGGAATCTTCATCTTCTTTCACATTTCTCACAATATCCTTTGCACGTTGGCTTGATCCTTTCTTTTCTAAAAGGAATTAAGAAATTACAGTGAACTTTGGGGATTCTTTCCAATATCTTCTGCCCAATATCCTTTGCACATAGCTTCAAGCTTCAAGCCTCTGCTACTCTTCTTGATGCAATTTTTTCAAAATTTCTCTGCGATATTACACTGATATTCAAGAAATAGAGATTAAAAGATAAATAACATATGCACAATTTGTTTGGCAATCTAATTTTTTGTGAGATTGGATCCGTTTCTGTTCATAATTCTTGAGCAGAGTGTTTAGCTTTCGTTTTTCTATTGGATGTTGGTGTTCCAACACATTCCAGTTCACAATTTTTTGCAAAGCAAATGGGAATCTGCGGTGAAGGGGAGAGGCTAATTTTTGCGAATTTGGCGATGAAGGAGAGAGGCTGAGAATAAAGTGAAAGGCAACGTGAAAGGCTGAGATTAATTGGCCTGCAGGCTCCGCACCACAAGCATCCAGATAGGATCCGAGTCTGTAGCGAGGGATGTAGACAGAGCCGTACGAGGATGGAGGCCCTTCATAGCCAGAAGCGAGGGTGTGGAGAAGGCGGCAATGGGTTCTGGATGTGAAGGCGACGACGGGTGAGGACATTGCAGAGATAGAACAGAGAATGACCAAGTGAAGGAGATAAGAAGTGTGAAAATACTTTACTATTATAAAGGGTATTTTTGTACCTTACACTTCAAATGAAAAAGCCAATGATGTTATATATTAACTTTTATCTTTATTTGAAATGTTTAAAAAGTGTTATCTTAATTTAAAATTAAGTATAAAGGTATACTCTAAGTGTAATTTTTCATTGTATTTTTATCCACGTGAAAATTCTAAATTTTTATGTTTATGAATCCAAACAAGAAAATTAGTGCATGTTAATTTATAAATTCTTATTTTTATTCAAATTTCAAGTTTATTTCTTTCGTGAAAACATAATCATTATGACATCCTAACCACTAATGTGAAGAGCTGTTGTGTTTATCGTGCATTCAAGGTTGCGAATGACTCTTCCTACGCAATATCACTTTCATAAGAAAAAGCACAAACCCCATTTGAAATTGGCATACGATGGGGAGAATTTGGTAGGTAAGGTTAATAAATCATTAGTATCTTCGATATTCCAACGTCAGTCACTTCAAAAATAGGTTAAGAGATATTCTAGGAAAAGACCTCGAGCTTAAAAACATTTTTCAGCATTGATGAGATAAATATCACATGACCAAATGTCAGTTGCTAAACATATCAGATTATTTAAACATCTGTGATTTCTTAATAATAGTGCTAATTAATCATAATAAAATATAAACCTTGTGTCATCTAGTGTTTGAAATATCATGAATATGCTGATATTTCTATTGAAATATCCAAAAATTTAGGGAACGAAATGAAAAGGGGGGGGGGGTGAAGTGTACATTTCACCCCCATATTCCTAATATTTTTGGAAATCAGTTAATTTCTTCAATATTTTATGTATCCTTACAGACTAGTGGTTGAAATTTCTTCTTCCTTTATTTTCACGTTTCCTTCTTTGTTTCTTTTTCTATTATGTGAATTTAGTTTTCAATCTATCATATATATGGAGATTGATGCAATTGGAAAGTACTACGCATGAATGCCTAATCAAAATAAAAGATGAAGATTGACTATCAGTTTTAACTCCATGAACTTATGCATTCTGTATGGTATTAGTTTAATTCAATAAAATTTGTATTGCTTTCATGATGAAAGTTTCAATTAATTATGTGTAAATTATTCATTCTAGTGAAATGTTTTATTCTATTACTTGTCATTAGAAAAAAAAAATTTCCTTCTCACATATCACATACTTATTTTTTACACAGTATCTAATCATTAATTCTTGATTTATACATGTGTTGTGGATTCATATGACATTCCCTAAACAATAATTTCAAATTTTCATGTTTTTTTAGCAAATTTCCACCATTTCCATCGAAGGCAATCGATATCAATGTTGATTTCAGATATATCCATTGATATTTCTACAAATTTGCATATCGATATTTCCATCGATACCGATATTTTGAACACTGATGCCATCTAACATCACTCTTATACCAAGATCGTGCCATATTTAACATTTTATGAAGTCTCTTACTACGACTGAATTTTTTTTATTTGGTAAAAAAGATAAAAATATATTTGACGACCGATAAGATATGACAAAATAGAATAAACTTTTAAAAAATACGCAACTTCTTACTGTAAACATTTTTCGTTGCATATAGATAAGAGTTTGAAATGCATGCATAAATTTTTACATTCATAATTTAAAAACAGCTATTTTTATATGTATCAGACTATGAGTTTGTTTAAGACTGCTTCTAGAAGAAACTAAAAGTGATTTGTGGATGGTTAGTTTGTAGTACTGGTTTTAGGGGAGTTTATGTTTTTTAGGGGAGTTTATGTCAAATGTCATTTAGTTTGTTTGGAAACGCTCTAACAAAGTGAGGTACTATTCATCCATCATCATTTTTAATCTTTGACCCTAGTTTCTTGAAATAATTGAGATATAGGGATTCCATGTATAACATCCATGAATCTGTGGAGGGATTTGCAAATGCCAAAGGATTTAGCCTGGGTTAGTTAGAAATGTGGTGCAAAACATTTCGTTTGAGGAATTTGAAACGACCATATACAATGCATTGAAAGAGATTTACAAATGACTCATTTCAACTCCGTCTTCCTAATGTTCTGTAGTGTGTTTCAAATTCATTTTTATAATGTTTTGTAATTCATTTCTAACTAAAATTTTCCAATCTTATTGGTACTTACATATCTCTCATACAAACATAGTCTAGTTCCTTATATATATCTTTTTGGTCAAATATAACCAAATATCTAGTATCAAGTTTTGAAGTTGTGTAAAAAAGTGGTGTCACGAATCCGCTGGTTGAACATAACCAAACATCTCATGTTGAAGGATAAAAGTCTAACTTAAGTGTTGAAAATTCTTGGACATTTCCAGCCATTGAGAATTGATTTTGAGTTAGAAGCATCCATCCATTGCTTGGTTCAAATAATGAAAGAGATTGGCCCTTTACCACAATAAGGGAAATGTGTTGAGTCTTTACATGACGGAGTAGGTTCAAACTTTTTTTTTTTTTTTTGTCAAACAATATATTTTGTTAAATTAACTACTGGGGTTTGAACGCATGTCATTCTGACATCTTTACACCAATATGTTAAAGGAACCACTTGCAAATAAAAAAACTATATATATATTTATTTTATATTAGTAACATATTATTTAATTTGTAAATTTAATTTAAAATTTTGATCTTCTTAATATTATTCTACAAAGAATTTATTAACCATAAACACAAAGAGCAAAAGGCAAAGTAGAGATCCGAGATCTGCGGTTGGTGGGAGTGGTAATGTCTTCTTTGGTGGTGATGGGTTGGTGAAAGGTACTATTTTATAGAGATAGGCCAATACGCCAACACCATATCTGTTTTCTTTGCTTTTGGTGCTCTGACTGGTATGAGCGTCAAATGTTCTAATCACACCTATCTCTCTCTATCTCTCTCTGTATGGCCTATATATATACGTATATATCTGCATTGACAGAAGAGAACTGAGCAGACACAACCGAACCGACCCAGGTGCTTCGGTCCCGTGCAAAAAAACAGAGAGCCACCAAACCCCAAATCACAGCCTCTCTCTCTTCTCCCCTCATGTGGGCAATTGGGTCGGGTCCCACATTCTGATGAGAGATTCCCAAATCCTCAGAGACGAAGATCCACACATTCCTACATAAGACCCAGCCCCACGTTTCCTTCTCCCATCCCCTTAAGCCTTTAGCCTCCTCCCTTTATAACTTCACTCCTCTCTGTTTTTTCTTCTTCTCTATCCTTGTTTCTGAACTCAATAGTTTGATTTTTTGTTAATTTCATCTGGGTACCTCGGGTTATTGGTTTTTCTCTCTTTGGTCCATCTGGGTAGCTCTGGTTTTGAGTGTTTTTATTGATTCGTCGCGGCTTTTTTGAAAGATTTGATTTTGATTTTCTTCATCTGGGCACCTTTGATTTCGATTGATTTAGCTGTGTATTTTGGGGATTTGGAATTTGGGGCCTGATTTGGGATCTGCGTCGGTGCTGTTTTTGGATTTGGAGGTCCGTCAATGGGCGCTTTGGATGACGGGCATTTCTGCTCGGAGCTTGAGAATGGAGTGAAGCTGGGTTGCATTGAGCTGAGTTTCGAGGAAGAACCCGAAACCATAGCTATTGAGGATGCTGTCAAAGTTCTCATGCAGGGCTTGGGGGAGGATGTTAACAGAGAAGGCTTGAAGAAGACGCCTTTTCGGGTTGCGAAGGCCCTCAGAGAAGGAACAAGGGGTAATTACTCTCCTAACTTTTGTTTAACAAAGACGATGTTTTAAACTTTTCTAATTTGCGGGAGATTCGAATTTGAATTTTACAAACTTTGTTCAGTTCTTTTATTTGCGGGATTTTCTGATTTTTGTTGTGTTATTGTGTGGACCATTGTTCTCAATTTTCGTTCTTTCCTTAGTTTTTGTATTACCTTTGAATTGTTGAGGGTCTTGGGTAGTTGGTTTAGTTGGTAGTATTTGGGTTTAGTTGTCAATCTCTGTTCAATAATTTGGAATTTTCATGTTAGTACCAAACTAGTCGTGTTCCAAGTATCTGGGACTCCATATGAAAAGAGGATCCTGACACGAAAACCGCTGTTATGCAATCCTCGTGGGCCTATATTGGTAGGAAGAGATTGTGGTAAACTTTTGACGTTTTGTGTTACTCTTTCAAGCTGCTGACACTATTCCCATTGATCAAGTTCCTGGATTGACCTTTTTTCTGGAAAATTGTTAGCAATGATACAAAATGCTTCCTACTTGCAGCCGGCTTCCGCAACTTATTGACCTCGAAAACTCTGACCTCAGATTTCAGGATTGCAATTGTATGCATTTTTCGGACTTCCAGTACACGGATCATCTTCTTTTGGAACTTCAAAAACATAGACTTTTCTTTTGGAATGCTGACTCTGTGTAATTTATTGGAAGCTAGATGCTGACCTTATTTTCCCTCCTATTTTTTATTCCTTTTAATCATCTTTTTTTTCTGTATACGCGTAAGTCTAAGTTTATCCATCATGGCTACCAAAAACATCTAGAATTGCTTCTGTTTCTAGGTTGCTAGGGGTGAGGAATTGTGCTCCAACTCTTTATGAGGCTAAGTTCTTCGTTGGCATATATGTATGTGTGTGCGTGTGTGTTATCTTAAAGTTAAGAAGTTGTTCTCAATTGCCGTTTCGGAATTGATTCTTTATGCAGCATGAAGCATGTTTCCTGATTCATTCACCTGCTTTTAAAATGACATGGATGTTATTGGTGGTGCTGATTTCTTTTAAAATATTCACTTAAAAGTGAAGCTATCCCGAGTACTGATTCGGAAACCTTAATTATTTCCCAGGTTACAGACAAAAGGTTAAGGACATTGTGCAAGGTGCTTTATTTCCTGAAGCTGGTCTGGACAATGCAGTTGGTCATGCTGGAGGAGCTGGTGGACTTGTAGTCGTTCGAGATCTTGACCTCTTCTCGTATTGTGAATCTTGTATGCTACCGTTCCAGGTTAAATGTCATGTGGGTTATGTCCCTTCTGGTCAACGGGTTGTAGGCTTAAGCAAGCTCTCTCGAGTAGCTGATGTGTTCGCAAAACGTCTCCAAGATCCCCAACGTCTAGCGAATGAAGTGTGTTCAGCTTTGCAGCATGGAATCAAACCAGCAGGTGTTGCAGTCGTACTCCAATGTTTGCACGTCAATTTCCCAAATCTGGAATCAGTTTTTCTTGACTCGAACCACCAAGGATGGGTAGAGTTACTGGTCAGCGCAGGTTCAGGAGTCTTTGAAAATAAAAATGCCAATATTTGGGCTGATTTTTGGAGTCTGCTGAGATTCAGAGGCATAAATGTGGAGAAAACTCGCGTGAGAGACAAACAAAATCACCATTGGTGTCCATCTCGATCTTCTGCTGGTGCAATTGCTACCTTCAAGATGGAATCTGTCAATCCGGGAATGGTGACTGCGGTAGCTTCAATTCTTAGGTCACTGGGTGAAGACCCATTAAGGAAGGAGCTTGTAGGAACACCTGCTCGTTTTGTGAAGTGGTTGATGAACTTCCAAAATAGTAACTTCGATATGAAGCTGAATGGCTTTGTTTCTGACAATGGAGATAACTTCAAGGAAAAGCACATCCATTCCGAGCTGAACTTGTCATTCTGGTCTCAGTGTGAGCATCATCTACTTCCTTTCTACGGTGTTGTGCATATAGGATATATGTGCACCGAAGGATCCAATCCCATCGGAAAATCTCTTTTGCAATCGATTGTGTGTTTTTACGGTTTTAAGCTCCAAGTACAAGAAAGACTCACACGACAGATAGCAGAGACAATATCACCACTGTTAGGTGGAGATGTGATTGTGGTTGTGGAGGCTAGCCACACCTGTATGATCTCTAGAGGAATCGAGAAGTTTGGAAGCAGTACAGCAACAATTGCTGTACTGGGTCGATTTTCAACTGACCCTGCTGCAAGAGCCAAGTTTATGCAGAGCATTCCAAACACCGCCGTTTCAGGACGATGATCCTAGTTCATCAACAAATTTTATTAAGATATCTATTTTTCTCACGTGATTTCTTTGTGAGGCATTTGATTATCCATCGTACCAGCTTGACCGTGATAAGTCGAAGATCAAGGATGTCCTCCGAGCAAATCTCGGTAGTCTTGCCCATTTTTGGTGTTGGCGGGTGTTGAAGTTTTGATTCGAGGAGTCCAAAGTTTTGGTCTTTTATCTTCTTCAACTGTCTGTAGCATAAGCCCTTGCAAGATTCCAAGGCCTGTCTTTGTTTCAAAGATTATGTTTTCTCGGTGCTTTTTTTGTTGTTCCTTTTCTGGAATACGAAGGAAGAATGCTGAATACGAATAATACGTTCAACAGTTTTTCAGATTGATTCTATTTATTCATCAACAGAAACACCTTTACTACTTGGAGCAAATGTATTTCGAGTGTACGAATCTTTGGGAAATACGCGTAAATACAACTTTGAGTAATCTTAATACAATACAGAGAATGAACAACATTATCAACAAGGGCGTTCGCTGCAAGCGAAACAGATCGAACGTGCATATACAGATTACAAAACCATATAAACATAAGCACTTAACAGGCGCGTATACACAAAATGTCGGAACAACGCGATTATACCGCGTAGGAGTGAATTATAAGACACTGAAACAAATTTACTTATTCATCTTACCACAAGTGTCGGATTTTACTCCATTCGATCCCGTCGTCTAACCACAAGTGTCGGATTTTACTCCAATCGATCCTGATATTCTGAAGTTCCACTCTCGGCAAAGGGCTATTGTCGATACGCTCTTCCGCTGAAGGATCATGCTGAATATGCTCTTGGAGCGAAGTGGATGAAAGCGGTGAGGGGGGTGATGGGTTATTGTGAACATGTGCTTGCGGTGAAGGGACATGGCAATGTTGAATATGCGCTTGAGGCGAAGGGCAGTAGCCGTGCTGAAGAATATTAGCAGGAGCGTACATGATCATTATGGCAATGCTGAGGAATAGTAGCAGGAGCATACATGATAACAGCGACAAAGTTTCGACCTGCATGTAATTAACCACAATCAGCAAACCAACAAGGTACTGGAAAGATTTGGGCAAGATCATAGCAAACAGATGACAGATTCCATCAGTGTTTGCAAAAGTACTGACCTTTCTTTTACGAGGAAGATTTTTCTCGGCATGCTCAAGTGAATAGCGTATCATGTCAACTATTGTCAACTGAGTTACCGCATCACTGCTTTCTATTAAGCACAAAGAGAATCATCAAATTTTGTAAAAACGAATTAATATGAAAACCATAACGGAGAAGGGGATAACTTCAAGGGTCACCTGGGATGTCAAAAATTTGTGTTGTAGGAGGAATACCAAGCAGTTCTCCCAAATGGACACGAACACGAGCACGTTCATCAAGTGAAAGTAAATCACCATGTGTAACAACAAGAAGGGGTTTATCATCTGGACGAAAAAAGGGAGAGGTAGTGACTAAACACCTTAAATTCAAGCTTCCAACACTTCCCTTCAAATATTGAAATAAAGATTGAGTCATAAAACTTCAACATCCAATTACCTTTAAATGCCAAGTATCGAGATTTGAAAGCTGAGGCGATCATTTCAGTATATTGCGTCTCTGCATCTTCATCGCTTTCCATTGATTTCAGAACTGAAAGACCATTAACAACAAATATGACAAAATTAACGTTCTTGATCTCACTGAACAGATAACCATCATCACGATCTTTGTACATCATTGTGTTCCTCAAACTTGGACTGTCTGAATCCCTGAGAGTCAATTGAGATAAATTAAAGTGAATGAAAGTAAACAAATTCGTAAAGCCAAAATGAGACGGCTGTACAGACTTGGAAATGCAGACCTTACAACAAGCTCCCCGTGACGAACACCATGTTCCATCCAATGCTTCAGTATTTTTATGTTTTCAGGTGAATTATCAGACAGACTACGAGTATCATAAAGGCAAAAAGAACTCGAACATCTTGGTATCATATATTCATGGAGGAAAAAGGTTCCGTCTCCAATAGATGAATTATCTGGCACAATGAAACAATACAGGTTAAGCTGTGGAACATACATAACTAAGTTCATTTTAAAATAAGCGTCTTAAATGATTCACAACTGAAGCCATACATGATACTTGGGCTCTTTCCGAAGCAAACTTGTCATCTTCAAACACCTTCGAGATTCTATTTACAAGACTGCTCTTTCCAGATCCTTTTGGACCAACCAATAAAAGTGTTGTTGTATTTGGCACATCATAGTCCCTCGGTTTCACAGCACCTACTCTATCAATCCACGCACCGGGAGTGTAGCTGTTAAATCCATGAGACCACATCACTTCAAGCAACCATATAACCAATCTAGCCAATATAAACAAAAAAAAGTCCTAAACACAGAAGATATACTATATCGTTAAGTCCTAAAATGATACCAAAAATAGGCCTTAATTTCTGAAAATTCTAAATCAATCTCAACGAGTTATTGTTCCACTATACCGACCACATATAGAAAAAGAGCATATCTTTGACACACATTACAAATAACATGCGTATAGCCCGAGGAATTTCAGGACAAAGCATCTTGCGAAGTACTGGAATCGTTCTGACATGCACATAAATCTTAAACCGAAAGGTCTCGTACTAAACAAATATTATACCTCAAGATTTTGCTCTTGGCTTCTTCCAAATCTTTGCTTCGAATCCGCAAGTCATCATAACTTTGCAAAATCTTCCTATAAACATTTTCCATCCTCTGATCGGCTTCAAAATCCAAAGAAGTGGAAGAAATTTGACTTCCCACTCCGCAAAATTCTTGAAAACCCGGCCCAGTTTGTTCATCCACTGCAGCATCCTCCATATTCATGCTCACACCATTTCTGCCCCCATTGAAAAACCAGAACCCACTTTAAAGTTTCAAACTTTCACAAACAGACATAAATTTGATCAGACTTCTACAAACCCAATTTCTGTTTTCGCGTGTATTACGCTACAAACAAGAAATTGAAACATGATTTCCGAGAATCTAGTCCTATAGTTCAAAACCAATTTTGATCATGTCTGTTTCATCATATTTTCTCAGGAACCAAACGGGAAGTAAGAAAACGAGAGAACGAATGGGAGTATGGGAATCCATGAGGTACCTTAGAAGTTGTGATGAGAGTTGGGAGGAATCTTCGCTGAGTGAGGAGTCTTCTTCTTGCTCCCCAGTAACTGTATTTTTACCATTAGAGAAATAGTCGGTTATTAACTTTACTTACCCAAATCACATGTGACAAAGCTATATATGGCTTATGGATGAGCTGATAACTCACCTCTGCCATCGCCACCCATGTCAGCTCGCTGGGAGTTGCAGTCTTCAGAGAAAGAGAGAGAGAGAGTGAGAGAGAGGGAGGAGAGGGAGAAGGAATAAAGGCCTCGTTTGTTTTAGGTTCCATTCATGACTACTACTTCCCCATCTAAAATCCGTAATGAAAATGTCAAATTAACTAAGGAAGGTGTTAACTCAATTTCTTTAATTTTTTTTTTTTTTTTTTTTTTCCATTCTGAATTATTCAACTTTTTATTTCTTCATTACTGACAAATGAACAAGCTTAAAAAGTAACTAAATTAGCAGAATGTTTTCAAGGAAGGAAGGATTGATAGTTGAGAAACCAGGTTGACAAAGACGGCGCACGTGCCACGTGTTGGGCATGACACCGTTGATTGATGTTTTCCTTTTAATTAATCTTTTTTTTCATCTTAACGGTCAAACTGAATGCGCACGATCCGGTTCGGCCAGTTCTGTTAACCTTTAGAAATGTAGTGAGAGTGAGAGAACTGGAGAGGCTTTAGAGAGAGAAGTAAAGAATGGAAAACTTCAGTGTATTAATTTCTTAGCAATTAAGCAAATACATTCAATAGTATTTATACACTTCTCAATACTTCTAACAACCTAACTAACTAACTCTCTAACCTTCATACAAGTGGCATAATCTCAGCCACACAACTTATCTCTATCATCCTCCCTCAATCGCATGCTTGGATCTGGAGCACTGAGTCATTTGGTTAAAATATCAGCAAACTGCTCATTTGAGGACACAAACTGCACTAGAAGCTTGTTTTTGGCTACTTTCTCTCAAACAAAATGCACATCAACCTCGAAGTGTTTGGTCCGTTGATGTTGTACTAGATTGAAGGACGGTGCTCTAGCTGAAAGGTTATCACAAAACAACACAGAAGGTGCAGATATGGGAAATTGAAGAAAAGCAAGAATTTGTTGAATCCTGTCAAGCTCTGCTACTGTAGAAGACAAAGCTCGATACTTAACCTTAGTTGAGGAACTTGATACGATTTGTTGCTTCTTGGAAGACCATGAAATGAAGTTATTCCCTAAGAACACAACCAATCTAGATGTAGTGCACCGATCATTAGGATCACCTGCCCAATCTGCATCACTAAAAGTATGTAATGCCAAATCTCCTCGTGAGTAAGAAACACCAACATCCATGGTTCCTTTCAAATATCTCAAAATTCTCTTTACTGCAGTGAAATGAGAAACCATGAGATTCTGCATGAACTGGCACACTTGATGCATAGAAAAGGCAATATCGAGCCTTGTGAATGTAAGATACTGTAAGGCACCAACCACACTTCTATATAATGTTGGATTAGAATGGAGCTCACCATCATCCTTTAGTAACCTGTTGTAGGGGAGGCAGAGTGTATCACAGGCCTTGGATTTAATCATTTATGTTTTAACAAGTAACTCCTGGACATACTTTTGTTGTGACAGAAACAAACCATTGGTAGTCTTAGAAATCTGAATCCCCAAAAAGAAGTGAAGAAGACCTAAGTCCTTGATATCAAATTCAAAAGTTAAATCAGTGATCACTTGTTGTATCTCAATGGTTGCACTCCTTATGATGATAATATCATCAACATATAACAATAATATCACAATATTGGATCCAGCAGTTTTAACAAATAAGGAAGAATCAGAATAAGTGTTGTGAAATCCCAATTTAGGCAGAGTAAACCTATCATTCCATGCCCTTGGGGCCTGCTTCAATCCATAGAAAGATTTGTGCAACTTACACACTAATAAGGGATTATGTGGATCTTCAAAGCCAGGTGGTTGAGCCATGAACACTTCCTCTTGGAGAATGCCATGTAGGAAGGCCTCTTGACATCAAGTTACCTAAGGGACATGTGCAGCAAGTGTTAGAACAATCCTCACTGTGGTGGGTTTAACAAAAAAACTAAAAGTGTCATTATAATCAATAACAGGTTCTTGACTGAATCCTTTAGCAACCACTGTGTCTTTATGCTTTGCTATTGACCCATCTGAATGTCTCTTTATTTTGAAGACCCATTTGCACCCCACTAGGTTCTTATTAACTAGTAATGGAACCAAACTCCATATACCTTGACATGTAATGCACTAATTTCCTCTTGCATGGCTTGAAACCAAACTGAACTCTTAAGAGCTGATTTGTATGTTAAGGGTTCACAGAGAGACAGATCAACATCCTTAGAAGCAGCAAGTGTGGACAAAAACACCTTTTTCTTACTGATACCACTCTTACTTCTAGTCTGCATAAGATGAAGATTGAGTGGTGATATGGAATGAACCACTTGAAGTGTATCAGGACTATGGTCAAGTACCACAAGGATATGATTATCATAAATTGCACTAGTAATGGACTGAGGAGGCTGCTGTGTATCTAAGAATAGTGATGGTGATGGAGATATGTGTGGACACAATGCAACATATGATGAGTGGAATGATGACCGAGTATGACTTGGAGAATGAGACAGTGAAGAAGGTATTGAATTTGTATTAGTGTCTTGGGGTAGTATAGTGACTACATTCTGGGATGTAACTTTAGGGGGAGAAGGTTGAACATCAAAATTCAAAGAACATGATGATGTGGGATTGGTACATGCCAATAAATCTTTCTAATGGAATTCTTGTTCACTGAACACAACATGCCTAGAAATAAAGACTTGTGCTGAGAAACTGCATAACAAATGAACCTCTTATATTTGGATGCATAACCCAAAAATATACATCTTGTTGTCTTGGGTTGAACTTTGGTAGTGTTATATGGTCTGAGAAGAGGGTAACAAGCACATCCAAAAGTTCTTAAATGTTGAATCATTGGAACTGCACCATACAGGGCTTCAAATGGAGATTTATTGGATAAAATGGGAGTATGCATCCTATTAATAAGGTAAATGGCTGTTTGACATGTTAAAGACCAAAACTTAGGAGGCGTTTGAGCTGTTTGGAGTAGTGTAACTGAGGTTTCAATGACATGTCTGTGTTCTCGTTCAGCCATGCCATTTTGTTCTGGAGTGTAAGGGCAGGATTTTTTATGTGAGATGCCTTTTTGTAGAAGAAATGACTGAAGGGATTTACTTATGTACTCACCATTACCATCACTTTGCAATATTCTTATTGTTGCAGAAAATTGAGTAAGAACATAAGCTAGAAACCAATAAAAGTAACACAAAGATCTGATTTATTGATCAAAATGAAGATCCAAGAATACCTGGTACATTCATCAATAAAGGTAACATAATACCTATATCCATCCATAGATACACAAGGTGCGGGACCCCAAAGATCACTGTGCACCACTTCAAAAGGAATGACAAATTTATTGACACTTGGTGAAAAAGGAAGTTTGCAGAATTTACCTTCTAGATAGCTTTGACACATTATAGAACTGGAATTTTTAGTAAATGTAATATTGGATTTATGTAGCATGAAATACACAACAGACTTAGAAAGATGTTCTAGTCTATTGTGTCAAGTAATGGAGTTAACAAGCTGACCAAGAAGGGCTTTATTGGAAACCATGCCTTGAGAAGCTACAGGACAAGCATTAGCAAGGGAAG
The DNA here is from genome assembly GCF_041283825.1 of Pyrus communis. Classification (NCBI taxonomy): domain Eukaryota; kingdom Viridiplantae; phylum Streptophyta; class Magnoliopsida; order Rosales; family Rosaceae; genus Pyrus; species Pyrus communis. The sequence goes on from NC_142569.1 coordinate 13,040,631, forward strand.
AGATTGAGTAAAGTCCATTACTACACAGTCCTTTGTAGAGTATCCTCCATGTGGCCTTGTCTTAGATCCAAAAACAGAAGGCATCAAATATAAGCCAACAGTTATTGTCCAAGCAAATTTTATGCACTGATAAAAGATTATGGGATAATTAAGGCACATATAATACAAAATTCAGTTTGATAGGATGTATGGAAGGCTTGATAACAATGTTACCAATGTGTGATACATGCAAACCTTCACCATTTGTAATCTGAATGATTTCATTGGTGGGATAAGGTAAAGCCAAAGATAAGTTTGAGAGATCTGTAGTCGTATGATTTGTTGTGCCTGAATCCGTGATCCACACTTGTGAAGTAGATGAAGAAGCATGTGAAGGATTTGGTTGTGATGCCATAGTATGGTAGGCATGCAATGGAGCCTGTGATTGAGACTATTGTCCAATGAACTATGATTGAGCCTTTTGTTGTGGATAGGCATTAACCAGAGAGTATTGATATCCTTGCTAAGAATATGAAGACATCGGAGAGTAAGTCGAATTAGCTCCAGCACCAATATAATTGGGACCCTTCTCATTGTAGAAACAAAACCAGGTATTGTGATTGAATCTCCCACATATTTGACATCTTAGCTTCTCAGGTGGGGCAGAAGGAATATGCTGCTGTGAATTTGAAAATTAACCAAGTATACCAGGACTTGGAGTTTGAATGACATGTGTTTGAGTAGGCATGTATTGTCTAGGTGAAAAACTTCTTGGATGTTGATTAAATCTGCCCTTACCCTTGTTCATATTGGCATTAAACTACTTGAATCCACCAGAGACAAAACTGGATTGATTAGACCCTCTCTGAGTTGGAGTATTGGCAATCATGGTTGTAAACGGTGCATTAAAAGTGGACTCAAGAATGGCTTCTTCAGCAAGCAATTGTGTTCGAAATTCCTTCAAAGAAATGACATTTTCACGCCCCCTTATCACAGTCCGAAATGTATTGTACTCTGCTTGTAAACCATTTAATGCAAGTATAACAATGTCTTCATTAAGAAAGTAAACCCCAGCAGCAGAAAGATCATCTCTAGCTTGCTTTATCTTTTGTAAGTACTGAGTGATAGAATGAGAGCCTTTTTTTATTGTTTGCAGATTCGATTTCATCTGAAAAATGCTGGTCTTAGAGACAGTTAAAAACTGTTCTTGTAGTCGAATCCAAATATCCTTAGAATTGGTACTCCTCATAGCACATGACATTGCCACAAGACTTAAAGATGTAGTAAGTTGCATCAGGGCTTTATCATGCATCATCCGAACTAAATACTCATCATTAACAGAGGAAGACGATGAATTTGACGAATTTACATCAGATTCTCTAGACTGAGAGATGAATTGAGCAGGACAGGGATGCGAGCCATCAACAAACCCTAGGATTCCATTACTTTCAAGCAATAATTTCAATTGAAAATGCCAATTTAGATAGTTCGAATCATCAAGTTTAACACTCACAGATGTGGAAATCGATGAAACCAAAACAGTTATCGGTGATTGAAGGAGCTGTAATTGAGAAGCAGTTACCATTGTTGTTGTATTACGAGTGAAAGACTTTTATAATTTGGCAGAAATATCTCTGAGAACACGCACCAAACACCAGGAGGGCACAAATTGTAGAAGACAAAGTCACAACCGGAATCGCAGTTGCAAAGCCTTAGGGACGAAGAAAACCCTAGATTAAAGAGTAGACGAAGTGAATTCGATCAAGAACCACGAACAAGAAGCAAGAAGATCAATGAAGACAAAGATCGATCGAAGAATCAGAACAGCGGAAGACTTAGATTGAGATCAAAGGGAGCTTTCATGGCGATTGATACCATCTTAACCTTCATAAATGTAGTGTTTGAGAGAGAGAGAGAGAGAGAGAGAGAGAGAGAGAGAGAGAGAGAGAACTCGAGAGGTTTTAGAGAAAGAAGTAAAAATGGGAAACTTCAGTGTATTAATTTCTTAGCAATTAAGCAAGTACATTCAAAAGTACTTATACACTTCGCAATACTTCTAACAACCTAACTAACTAACTGACTCTCTAATCTTCATACAAGTGGCATAATCTCAGTCACATGATGCGAAATTTATGCGCACACAAATTAAACCCTCTTTTTGACGATTTGTAGTATAAGTGCAAGTAGGGATCGTTCTAGACCGGGGATTAGGAGGGCTTGCTAAAACCTTCTAAATTGACTTAAAAACATAAAAACACAATATAAAACACTATTTAATGCTCGAAGAAAGCAAAACTAAAAATAAGAAAGATTAAGACTAAGACTTCAACGAAATAGGGGGGAATTGGATTTGGACGAATTTAAACTAAAATGGATAGATTGTAAAGAAAACAAATTGTAAATATGAAATTGACGGAAATGAATGGATGGTATGGCTAGCTAAGGGGTTCATCTCCATACATGTTACACTTGCATAATAAAATGATTTCCAATTGCATTTCAACAAACCATGAATTCTCAACACCCCGGGTTAATTAGGTCCGCTTAAATTAACCGTCAAGTTTTCCTTAAGTTAATGAATTGGATGATTGCATACGACAACCCAAAGCATTCCTCACAAGTTCCCTACATGAATTGCATAATAGAGAAACAAGCAAGAATCATTACGCATCATGAAAACTATAAGTGTTGACGAGGCATTCGTTACTATGATTGCATGAAACTTATGCCAAGAATTTGTTTAACGCGATTGTTTATAAGCAACCTCCACTACTTGTGAATATAAGTTCATAACTATTATGTGAAACTCACTTATATTCTAGCGTCAAATTCATGCATGAAAATTAAGCGTTCATTCTTAATAAACATACATAAATAGGTTATCAATCAAACAGTTAAACAAATTGAATTCACAATTTATGAAACGTAATTAAAAGTAATCAAATCATATTACAAACATAAACATAATTTCGAATCACCCCCTAGCTAAAGGGGGGTTTAGTTCCTCATACAAAACAAAGAGAATTGAAATTAAACATTGAAATCAAAGAAACGCCTAAACATTCCAACAACTCAAATTTGAATTGTATGAACGTTTAGGCCCTCTTCTCTTCCTCTTTATTGTAGCATAAGGTCTAGGGATAATTGGTTTGGGGGATGGAAGTGTGGAATGGAAAAGATGGTTTTGGATTCTAAGGGGACTCACGGCAAAGAGAAGGAATGGAAGTGTTTGTGGTGTGTTGTGTATGAAAATGAGATGTCTTTGAATGAATGAATGCAAGGGTATTTATAGGAGTAGTGGAGGGAACATATGGCTATGTCATTTGTAGGTGAAGTAGGTGGATGTTGTAGGTGAAGTAGGTGGATGTTGTAGGTGAAGTGGATGTTGTAGGTGAAGTAGGTGGATGTTGTAGGTGAAGTGGGTGGATGTTGTAGGTGAAGTGGGTGGATGTTATGTTAAGTGATAAGTGATAAGTGATATGATATGTGGTTATGATATGATAAGTGGTTAAGTGGTGATGATAAGTGATAAGTGATTAAGTGATATGATATGTGGTGATGATAAGTGATAAGTGCATGTGGGTTAACTAATGAAGGAAATGCATGTGCAATGACAATGTGTTAGAATGGATGTGTGTTATGCATGGCATGATTGGGATTAGGAAAGGTTTAAATGTCCTAAAACTAAAGAGAACAAGGTTCCAACACTTTGGCTCCAATTAGGTCTTCAATTTCGTCCAACACTTTGGCTTCAAGCATAAGCTATCCGTCCTTAGCCCAAAAGTGCTCCAAAAGTCTCCAAAATGCATCTTTTTGCTCCTTTAGCCCTTTGGACCTACAAACACACGAAAATAGCTTAAAGTACTAAAATAACTAAAGAAACATAACGTAAATGTACGAGAACAAGCCATTTAAGTCGCATAAATATGCTCCTATCAAACACCCCCACACTTAGCTTTTGCTAGTCCTCGAGCAAAACAGAAAAACAAAACAAAAAGAACAAAACACAACCTACACCTTCCAACAATCGTATCAGGGACTTCCAATGCACATGACAAGTTAAAAATCATTATTCTCACAGATTTGAGCCATCTTTACACTTAAGTACATTCTTAATCATAGTCACCACATACTAGTTCACAATTAAGCAATTAAAACACATTTCAAATGTAGTAACATGCCTTTAGAGAATTCCCTCAATTTCTTACTAGATGTACTCTCGTTTTTCACACAGATTTTCTGACTACACACCCTACACTAGGTATATGTGAGAAGATTGATGTAAACATGTAGACGAACACTCACATATGTTATAATAAGGAAAGCATTTTCTGGAGTTAATAAGCATGTTTAGATATGATCTCATGAATGGAATGCTACTACTTAGACGCGAGAACCAGTGACACCATAAGCTCATACCAAGTTCAAACTCCACAATTGAAATACATAACACTCAATATAGAAGTCAAAGGGTAGTAACGGGGCTAGGGTATTGGCTAACAATGAAAGGTGAAGGATAAACAAACATTCTTAAAGCAATAGTGAGCAAAGTATTGAATTAGGCACTTAGAATTCCCTTAAGAACGCAGAAGTCAACTTTGAACACCCAAGGGAAAATCACACAAAACTTAGGGCCATATTCAACTTTTTGGACCCTTTCTTCAACCATCAACGCTCGTGAGTTCATTCTTACTTATTTTCACTCCTTTTTTTTTTTTTTTTTTTTTCTTTTCTTTTTCTTTTGAATCGCAAAACATACATATAAACGTAAGAACAAACTTTTACTCCCCCACACTCATTTTCTTGCATAATGTAACTCAAAAGGAATTCATTTAAGTCATGCTCACTAAACTTTAAGAACAAGGGTATAGGAAAGTCCTACTCTAAGCTAGGTAAGGGGTGATGTGGGTAAACAAGGAATAAAGGCAAAACGAGGCTCAACGGGGTTAAAACTTACAACATATACGAAGTATGGGAAGTAAGGCTATTTGGCTATGGTGGTGGTCACTACACAACTTCTTCTTGAATATGTGTTATGCAAATCAATAACATGCTTTGAATGAAATGGGCATGAGTTCTAGCATTTGGAACTATATGATGAAACGCCTTCTAAGTAGTAACCAAGCAAAGAATAATGAGATCATGCAACGACTTTAGAAAACAAGAAATCACAGATTATACTCTCCAAAGAACGTTATAGGCTCAAGTCTCTCAGGGTTGTAGCGTTTGTTTGAGTTCCTTCCTTCAAGCATGTTACAAAAACGAATTTTTTTCTTTTATGATTGCATGTGAAGTCATACATTATAACCATAACCAAGCATATACCAAGAGTAAATTAAACTTTTCTCTATGTTTATAACTCTTTCTAACCGTCATGCAATTATAAACCAAATCCTTATCATTGTGTTGGAAGGTACCCTAAGACACAAACACACAAAAACGACTCTTAAAACAACTCTTTTTGGGTTTTTCAAAACAATTTTTCAAATTTTTATGGGATTTTCGAATTATAAAACAAAACACACTAAAACACTCTAAAACAACTTAAAAACATTTAAAACAGCAAGGAACAACACTTGAAGTGTGGGTGATAAAATTCAACGAATTTGCATCAACATACTTAGTTACCCCCCCCACACTTAAATTAAACATTGTCCTCAATGTTTGAAGCATAGATTCACACAAAGCATAAGTAAATACACAAAAAGCACTTAAACATACTAAACATGGCATAATGTAATTAACAAAGAGAAGAGTTTAGAGACGCAAATCTGGTTATAGAGTGTAAATTCCATCTTCTCCTTGGTAATTGCATTGAGGCTTTTGATCTTTGTGATTCCACAGGCTTACTCTTGAACTGGTTTCTGCCCATCGTTGATTTTCCTTTGTGCTACTTCTTGAACTGGGCAGCAGGATGGTTCTTTTGGTCTCCCCCGAAGGTCTGAGCTTACCCCTTTGGTCTGTTTCTTTGTTCAATCTTTCCAATTCGTATTGAAAAGGGTTGGAGGATAACTCAGCCTATGTTTGTCTCCACATGCTTCAATGTATCATTTTCACTTGCCTTACTCGCTCCCCTTTGCAGAAGTGATCCCTTCTCCGGAAGTGTATCAACCGTTGAAGATGACTACTCGAGAGCAACGCTAGGTAAGCAATCAGGAATAGATCCCAGGCAGTTGGCTCCAGATCGGAAGACTGACTCTAAGTGCCGGCTGATTGCTTCTTTTACTTTGCCATGCGAGTAAGAACAAGGACAAAGAAAAAGACAGGGAAAGAGCATGATATGAGATACTTTTGCTTTTGACCTTGATGATATGAGATACCTTTGCTTTTGAAGAAGCGGTGAATGAATCAGCACATGTATTTGTTGTGCTGTTTCCTCCTGGGTCATATGTACTCCAGGCATCTGGTATCATCTTTGGGGAAGAAGAAAGAATTGAATATTTCGAAAGGCTTGGCTGGGAGTGCACCCTCAGAGGTGAGGGAGAGTTGGGCATTTTCTTCAGGTTTGCCCTGCCATAAAAGACGAAGGTCGACATATATAGAGATAATATCAAGTGGTGGTACTTTTTACCCTTGTCGACAAACGTTTTGATCCCGCAATTCCGGCTTTTTGAAATAGTGGCGCCTCTTCGATCTCTGAGCACGCCTCTTCGATTTCTGAACGACGCCCCTTCGCTTTCTGAACGACACGTGGTAGTGCAGATGCGGCTCCTTTTGACAAAGCTGCACGCGTCTTCTGAAAAGCAGAGAAAGCGTCGCCGAACTTTGCGCTTGTCGGCTAAAGATATGTAGTTGCGGTGATGGCCTCCACGTGTTGTCTGAAAAGAAGAAATCTTTTGACAAAGTTGAACGCGTCTTCTGAAAAGCCGAGAAAGCGTCGCCAAAATTACGCCGGAAATTCCGGCTTTTTTAATCGGTGGACGCGTCGCCTTGGCTTTTTTTATTGAGCTATCGATCACCACAACAAACACTCTCTGAAGATTTCCCATTCTTGAAGATCGACTCCGGCCCTTTGAAATTTAACTCCATCCCTTTTCTTTGAACACTTTTGAAAAATGGCAAACTCATCGAACCTTAGCTTGGAATTGAGCCTTAGCAGTGATACGGGCGCGCCGCGTCAAGGTAACGTATGGCGCCCTTCTTTCTTATCTTCTAACGGTCTTCTTACAGGTGAAGACTCCGTGATGCAGGACGCCACAACAGCTACAATAGTAGCTAGGAACCTCCTCACTCCAAAAGATAGTAGGCTGCTGTCAGGACGGTCCGATGAGTTGGCCGTTCAAGAGTCCCTCGCACTTAGTGTTCAGTGTGCGAGTTCTGTGTCCAACATGGGCCAACGCCTGCTTGCCCGCTCCCGTCAGGTGGAATCATTGATGGCAGAGGTGGAGAGTCTTAAGCAAGAGATCCAGCAGCTTAAGTACGAGAATAGAAGTTTGCATGTGCTTGCAAATAACTATTCGTCGGGCATGAAGAGAAAGCTTGATGAGCTGCAAGAATCTGAGGGTCGAATTCACAGTGACCGTCAAAGGCTTGCAGCTTGTCTCCAGAGGCACCTTTTTCCTGGGTCATCCAGCGCTTGGCCAAGTATTGAGGCCTGGAATGCTCTAGCTCCGATGGCTTCCGCTCCGATGCCTCCCGCTTCTGCGCCTTCCGCTCCTATGCCTTCCGCTTCTATTCCTTCTGCTTCGACGCCTCGTAGCGGGGCTTCACGTAAACATCCTCTGTGAAGGCTCCATCTTTCTCCATGTTTAGTATCCTTTTTTTTTTTTTTTTTTTTTTTTTTTTTTTTTTTTTTTTACATAAATAAAATCAAACGGCATGGAATTTATCTTTGAATGGGCGGTGATACTTGAAATGATCCGGTAATAGTTTAAATTCCAGATTGGGTGCCTGAATCATTAACCACATGTTAGTATAAAAGAAAATTGAAATTCGGGGAGGCGGCTTACCTGTGTGCTCCAAAATGAACTCCAGAATAAACACCCATTCGAAAGTTATGACTTGTCCCGTGTCATAAAATCCAACTTCCTTGGGAATTGTGGTTTCAAATATGTCCTCTTTGATGCCTTCTACATCTTCTCCAGCCACTACCTTCTCTTGAATCATTCTTCTTGGTGTACAAAGTCCTTTGAAGAATTCAACACCATCTAAAACTTGTTGTGTTGCACCAAGAATTTGAATAGCATTTTGCACCTGTGGGAAGGCTTCCACGATGTCCTTTTTACTCTCTTCTTGGTTGGGAATCAAAAACCTGCTAGGAAAAGGGACATTGGGTGGAATAACATCCGAATAACATGGAATTGGGACGTCCTTACTGGTGGTGGGTGGTTTAGAGGGCTTAGGGGGCTGCGGCAAGGGTTGTTCTACCCTTGCCGTGTGCATATCTTCTTCCTCCTCCTCAATTAGCAGCTCTTCCTCCACTTCTAGGCTATGTTTGGACATTTTTAGGTCAGCTCCAACCTCCATAGCACTTCCCAAAGTGATAGCATTATGGATTTCAAAATCTTCCTTCGAGTTTTCAATAGTTGAGTTGGAGAGTTCACTTTGCTCTTGAATTTGTTTCATGAACTCCATAATCTGCCCAAATTGCTCGTCCAATTTACCCAACTTCTTGTCTTGATTTTGTTCGTCCTGCGTCAAAGAGGTTAGTAATTGAAAATTTTTATCATTATCCATGGACATACTTGAACTTGATTGGAATTGTTGTGGGGGAGGTTGTGGTGGCTGCATAGGTGTTGTATTGAATTCCTCATATGGTTGCCAATATGCTTCTTGTTGAGCCTCCTTGGCTTGATTTTGTGACCCCTGCGCCAAAGAATTTATTTCATTAAGAATTTGAATATAATCTATTGGCGAACTTGAATTTAATTGAGCATATTGCATATGAAGTTGTGGTGGCTGCATAGGTCTTGAATAGAACTCCTCATATGGTTGCCAATATGCTTCACGTTGAACTTGTTGATCTTCCCACCATATAGAGTTTGAATGATCCCTCCAATCTCTTTGTGGACATTGATTGGCTTGAAATCCTTGCCTATATGAAGCATCAAATGTAGGGACACTCTGCATTGTGGTCCTTTCGGCATACGGCGACAATTTAGAAGTAAGATTTGCCAATTGAGCTTGAATGCTAGCAAAATCCATATCTTACTTCTTTAGCACCTAAAATCAAAGAAAGAGAACTAAATCAAATATGAAAAGTAACAACAAACAAAGAAAACAACACTAATTTAGAAACTAAAACGAAAACAACTAAACAAAAAAAAAAAAAGAAAAGAACCAAGGGATTAGCAAAGTTGCTAATCCCCGGCAACGGCGCCAAAATTTGATGCGAAATTTATGCGCACACAAATTAAACCCTCTTTTTGACGATTTGTAGTATAAGTGCAAGTAGGGATCGTTCTAGACCGGGGATTAGGAGGGCTTGCTAAAACCTTCTAAATTGACTTAAAAACACAATATAAAACACTATTTAATGCTCGAAGAAAGCAAAACTAAAAATAAGAAAGATTAAGACTAAGACTTCAACGAAATAGGGGGGAATTGGATTTGGACGAATTTAAACTAAAATGGATAGATTGTAAAGAAAACAAATTGTAAATATGAAATTGACGGAAATGAATGGATGGTATGGCTAGCTAAGGGGTTCATCTCCATACATGTTACACTTGCATAATAAAATGATTTCCAATTGCATTTCAACAAACCATGAATTCTCAACACCCCGGGTTAATTAGGTCCGCTTAAATTAACCGTCAAGTTTTCCTTAAGTTAATGAATTGGATGATTGCATACGACAACCCAAAGCATTCCTCACAAGTTCCCTACATGAATTGCATAATAGAGAAACAAGCAAGAATCATTAAGCATCATGAAAACTATAAGTGTTGACGAGGCATTCGTTACTATGATTGCATGAAACTTATGCCAAGAATTTGTTTAACGCGATTGTTTATAAGCAACCTCCACTACTTGTGAATATAAGTTCATAACTATTATGTGAAACTCACTTATATTCTAGCGTCAAATTCATGCATGAAAATTAAGCGTTCATTCTTAATAAACATACATAAATAGGTTATCAATCAAACAGTTAAACAAATTGAATTCACAATTTATGAAACGTAATTAAAAGTAATCAAATCATATTACAAACATAAACATAATTTCGAATCACCCCCTAGCTAAAGGGGGGTTTAGTTCCTCATACAAAACAAAGAGAATTGAAATTAAACATTGAAATCAAAGAAACGCCTAAACATTCCAACAACTCAAATTTGAATTGTATGAACGTTTAGGCCCTCTTCTCTTCCTCTTTATTGTAGCATAAGGTCTAGGGATAATTGGTTTGGGGGATGGAAGTGTGGAATGGAAAAGATGGTTTTGGATTCTAAGGGGACTCACGGCAAAGAGAAGGAATGGAAGTGTTTGTGGTGTGTTGTGTATGAAAATGAGATGTCTTTGAATGAATGAATGCAAGGGTATTTATAGGAGTAGTGGAGGGAACATATGGCTATGTCATTTGTAGGTGAAGTAGGTGGATGTTGTAGGTGAAGTAGGTGGATGTTGTAGGTGAAGTAGGTGGATGTTGTAGGTGAAGTGGATGTTGTAGGTGAAGTAGGTGGATGTTGTAGGTGAAGTGGGTGGATGTTGTAGGTGAAGTGGGTGGATGTTATGTTAAGTGATAAGTGATAAGTGATATGATATGTGGTTATGATATGATAAGTGGTTAAGTGGTGATGATAAGTGATAAGTGATTAAGTGATATGATATGTGGTGATGATAAGTGATAAGTGCATGTGGGTTAACTAATGAAGGAAATGCATGTGCAATGACAATGTGTTAGAATGGATGTGTGTTATGCATGGCATGATTGGGATTAGGAAAGGTTTAAATGTCCTAAAACTAAAGAGAACAAGGTTCCAACACTTTGGCTCCAATTAGGTCTTCAATTTCGTCCAACACTTTGGCTTCAAGCATAAGCTATCCGTCCTTAGCCCAAAAGTGCTCCAAAAGTCTCCAAAATGCATCTTTTTGCTCCTTTAGCCCTTTGGACCTACAAACACACGAAAATAGCTTAAAGTACTAAAATAACTAAAGAAACATAACGTAAATGTACGAGAACAAGCCATTTAAGTCGCATAAATATGCTCCTATCATCACACAACCTATCTCTATCAAGTTCCACCCTCGAATAGGAACTGGTACCGGAAAATATTAATTTTTGGTCGTTTGCTCATCTAATAGAGACTGATCAGCTGCTCATCAGCAAAAGCCAACATCAGGAACATGTCCCGACTATAAGGCCAAAAATTCATTACAACAAATGCAACACAGACGACAACCTCGAATTCGAAGAAGTTCTCGGTGCACCGTCACAATCCAGCATAAATCTTATTACAGTTCCCAATTTCCAAAACCAGCAGATCAACGTGCAGACTTAGAATTAGAGCTACTAAATACATAGATAATCGTCCAACATAATCAAAAGCTTTAAATTGAAGTTACAAAATCCAAAGCCTCAGTTTCTAAATACAACTTTGAATTTCTTGTAAAATATAACCCTAAATTACTATAAAAATCACAATTAGGGTGGGACTACAGTTCTGATTAGAAGTGTTGCTTTTATACCAAGGCGTGAGTTCGAATCCTGTCAACTTTCTAATTTAACATCGAATCTAACAAATTTATCATTTGATAAAAAAATAAAAAAATAAAAAAACAAAACAAAACCCAATTGCCAATATTGACCAATTTCAAGAAATTCAATCCCAATTTACGTGAAAACCGATGTAATTAAATGAAATAATAAAATCCCACCAAACAAGCAAAAATTAAAGTTGAAGACTTGGGATTAGATTTGTCATTCGTATCGTGTTTTTTGTGTTCGTGTCGCTTTCGTGACATATTTGATATTTTAACGAGTTGTGTTATATAACACCTGTTAAAGTAAATGGATAATATGGCCCGATCCAAAATTGACCCGTTAATATTATCAGGTAATATGACCCAACCCGTTACCAATTAAAGAAGATATATTTTAAATCAATAAATAATGAACATGAAAAACATAATTTGACAAACAAAAAATGAAAAATATAATACTAAATTAGTATACGCATATTATATTGTCACATATATATTACTTCAAAACATAAAAATAAAACATTTGTCTTTCAAGTATTACATACTCCAAAAATAGAGCCTAATAAAAAAACATTAGTACATTACTACAAAATATCAAATGTTCATGGATATGCAAAATAAATTGAGGAACCTTACACGTTTATATATGTTTTCACATTTTTCAGACTTGTACATTAATGATCATGATTTTATTTATTTTGAACTCCTTTAAAAAATACTATTCACGAGGGTTTGTATGGTTTTAAAAATTCAAACGACGATATACCCAAACTCAAAGCTAGAGAATGTTATCACGAGCGTCTGCATATATATTTTTTTTTTCACATTTTTTGCACTTGTAAATTAATTATTATAATTTTGTAATGTGTTTGGTATTTTTTTATTTACTTGCTATTTTTATTTTTAATGTGTTTTATAATTTTTTAAATCTCACTCTTTGCCTATAGTATACTATAAAAATAAATAAAACTTAAATTTTTTAATTTTATATAGAATAATAATACAATAATACATATTTAATATACAATATATACATATACACCATGGCTATTGTATTATATAGTAAGTTTTTTTAGTAGTTTAGAAACATAAAACCATCAAATTAACTTTTTCTTAATGTGTCGAATCGGGTTACTCGTGTGTTACATTCGTGTAAACCTGTTAAGGACCAGTTATTAATAGGTTCTTCTCATGTGACCTGATAGAGACCTAATTAGTTATCATGTTGACCCGAAACCTGTTATTTTCGTTTCATTTACATATCATGTTAACGAGTCGTGTAAAAAATTGTCAGGTCTACTTGGGATTAAGGGTTTTGATTTTATGTTTCCAGGAAGAGAAAAAGAAAGAAAATTTCACAAAATGGATGAGAAAACACAGATAATTGGATTTTACAAAGCAAACATTGTTGGAGAAGAATATGAAGATCTCATTGAAAAAAGAGAGAAAAGAAAAGAGGAATTTATCTGAGTCTCTCTCTCTCCCTCTCTCTGTATATGTATGTAAATGCGTCTACCTCTATCTTTTGTATGAGAGTGTATTTGTGTTTATCCATACATCTATTTTTACTTCTCATACTCTTCTTATTAATTTATATCCTTTGATTTTCTTTAATTAAGTCAATTCGACGACCACAAATTAAGAGAGTATGCATGAAATAAAAAGGGGTGTTCTTGTGTAATTTGGGCTTTATAGTTTTAGATCTTCTAATTGTTGGATGCGATGTGCTATGAGGAGGAGGGTTCTCTCTCTCTCCTCTCCTCTTTCTCCGAATGTTCTTTGAGTCTCTCAAATCCCCTAAAAAGGGCAGAGGAAAGGACCAGGTGGCAATAGACACATGCAGATCTCATCTTTATTAGAAAATTCGTACAAATAATTGGTAAGAATAATACTATTGTTGATCTAATAATCTACATGTTAATAGAGTTTTGGCATTTGTGGTTTTTAAGCTGTTCTTGATCCTTTTTCTATCTTTATGTCGGCTTCTAGTTAGTTGGTTTGAAGGAAAGGGTGGTCAATAGGTCGAAAAAAGTGAGTGGATACTAATATACTTAACTCATATTGGAACCACACTCTTCTATTAAGCGGGAAAATTTGAATGTGATGTCAATATTTTGAACTCATACTAGTATAATAGTAGTTATATGTATCAAACTCAAAGTGCGTGATTTCTATATGTAAGTATTACACTCACTCAAACTACTAAAAGGCCGTAGACATATATAAATTGTACCAGTCTTGTATTAAAATCGTGACCAGACCAATTACAGTAAATGTTTTTGTTTCATTTCGATTTTAACGAAAGAGTACTAGCTAATGAGAGGAATAATGTATAAATGGTTAATCTAATTTGGTTTTGGCCGGTTCACAAAAACTCGAACTCACAATCGAGCCAAACTGAACCAAACCGGCCATTACCCTTCAGATGCGATGCATTTGCGAACAAAAGCACGTGTGGTTGCCGCCCATTTGCAGCGTTTACGCCAAGCAATTTCAGCGGCGTCACCTTTGTCTTTGTCTTGTTCTTGCTTTGCTTTGTCATTCCCTCTCCAACGTCTCCATTGCCACTATCCATTCCCTGTCGCAATCTGAACGTCTGTCCGCTTCAATTAAACATGCCACATTCCCCTCAATCGCACCACCAAAATCCACAACACCTGCTGCCTGCATTAAAACAAAACACTTGTGCAGGAAGAGATCCCAAGTTTGAGTCGCCCGCTCGCTCCGCTCGTCGGTGAAAGAAGTGAGTTACTTTGTTTGGTCAATTAAACAGTGTGCGGTTGCATCCGTTAAAAGTAGTCGAAAAACGTCGATTTGTAACACTGTTTGAGCTTCAATGATGCACGAATTAAGGTGTCATGGTACAATGTCGATTGGCTTTACAATATTGAAGAATTCGAGTAAGAATATTCTGAATACACTCTACATGTTCATGATACAATGGCAGACTGTATGACAGTGCTCAATGCAACTCTATATTAACATGTGTAATAAATTACAGCCCGCGTTTCATTCCAATAGCAGTTTATTAGATCATCTCACTTAAAGGCAATGGCTTTGTGGGAAGGGAGGAGACACAGTCAAAAATCGACCATCTAAGATGTTCGGCTGCAAGGATGGGATGGAGAAACCAGCCGATTGTGGAACTCTGACGGATGGATGTTGAATTGAACTGCAAGAAAGGCATGGGGAATAACAGACATCATGTTAGTCCAGAACAATATGGATAAAACTCAGTTCTGCGAAAAGTCAACCTCAAGACAACTATATATCATTATCTACAGCTTCTTGGTGTATTGGAAGTACCATCATATCAATAACCCCATAAGAGAGATATGGTCAACAAGCCATATTATTAAAGCAGAAGGGAAACAAAATTTTGCACATTATCACCACGTAGACCGTTTACACAATGAGCAGATAAACAATATTACTATACGGACATGCGAACTGACCTGAATGATAAAGAAAAGGAAGGCTCTACTGGGGCACAAATTCCACGTTGGTCGGGGGGCATCAGAGACCAAAATACTGGAGAACAGTTGCAACGACACATCAGTTTCAAGAAAAGAGAAGCTAAGAAGAGAAGGCAAATAGTTTTTTCTTGTCTTAATCCACATTTCTCTCCCTAATTAAGGCAAGCCTTCTAATCTGAAACGATGATATTAAAGAAAGATCCAAAGAATTACCAGATCGTCCAGGACGATCTTCCAAACCAGAGCATAATGCATCCTGCAAAATGAAACAAACATAATTCAAAACAACGGTAAATTAAGCAGCATTTGGGTTCTAATGCTACAAGATTCCACAAAAACATTCCCAAAAGAAGCCCATGCACTCACGTCTTTCATATGATTAGATACATCATGGACCACATCTGCAGGGAACAATTACAATACACAGTGAGATGAATATAGCCCTCCAGAAAAGATATAAATATGAGGTGAAACCAAAATATAAAGAATTTACAAAAAGGAGGGAAAGTCTAAAAATTTCCCATAAAATATGACTGCTCAGATAGATCCTTGAATTTGCTCAAAAAATTAAAGATAGATCCTTGAAATATTAACTTATGATTCAGCTGAACTCCGTGGAATAATCAATACTCCAGCTACAAAATAAAAAGGAGAAAAAGGGAATTATCTCCAGTCAAACAGAAATGACACCATTTAAACTTGAAATTCCATATCCTGATGTCTAAATAATGATGCATGGGAGACAAAAGAATGTACTAAGTAAATGAAGCGGAAGCATGGGGAGGTTGAAATACTTTCACTTCAACAGTCCATCCAGACTTGCTATTAGCAATTCCTAATACACAAGGCCTGTCTTAAACTTTGAGTGGTCGACTAGTGCTAAAGCAGAAGTGGAAGTAAATTAGGTTATGGACCAAGAACGCCACCCTGAACCTAACTGGATGAGAAAAAAGCTAAAACATAAGCTACTACACTTAGGAATGAGCCCAAGCATGCAAGGCACACAAGACACATTGCAAACATTGCAATAAAACAAAAATTTTGTCCAAAAGTTTGTTTTATTTTTCCCATTGCCATCCCTATCCATGCCTTACAAACTAACTCCACAGGAATAAACATAATTACCGAAGTCTGGAACACTGGGTTTCACAGCCAATGTCAAGCCAAGAAAGCAGTCCTCAGGCTCAGCACCAAAGTCCGATAATTTCAACTCGAGTGTTGGCTTTGCCCCTGTGAAATAATGGAGAAGAATCATACATGAAAATGAAGATAAAAGAAAAAAGAAAAAAACTAAAGGATACTAATAAGGGAGCTAGGTACGCATGAAAGAATGGGGAAACGGAACCTTACCCATGTTACTCAGCTTCAGGTCAAGTGAATCAGGAAGTGAACGAGGAATCCAGCCCACCTATCCATCTTATGTTAGTAAGCTGATCAAATTTATAACATAGCAAAATAGAACAACAGCGAAGAAGAGAAGAAAACTTGAGAACACATCTTACCTGGAAAAAAGGATGTTGTAATGATTCATCGGCGGTTGGCCTCCTTGAGGAATCCCATGAACATAGTTGCTGCCGACAATCAAGAAATCAAGATATTAAAGCATTTAACAAATATTGTCAGGAATTACTGATGAAAGAGAACTGTATAAACAACTCTTACCGAGATCAAATCAATTGCTTCTGGACTTGCATTTGGAATGATATCGCAGAGGTTAGCAGGCAAGATCTATTAAAAAGAATGAAATAGTGAGTGAAAGCCAAGCAATATGAATTGATAGTAAACAGATCGATGCAAAAGCTTACCTTTTCATAATTGATAAAGCTATATAATCGAGAGGCATTTGTCCCTTCAGGAAAGACAGTCAAGTCTGGTGTACCAAGCACACAGCAGATCTTGAAGAATTGATCTATCTCACTGTCCATTGAAGAAACTAGATTTGTAAGATGTAAAGAAGTTCTCCAACATATCTTCATATTAAAGAAGGAAAACTTAGCACACATCTATAGTGCACTTATTTTTTTTTGTGCGGTATGACAGGTAAAATAAATGGACTACGTAGAGGTAACTGCAAAAGAATCATTTTTATGCACATTTTTCTCACCAAGACCAAAAACAATAAATATAGAATGATATAATCACCTTTCACCAGGGAAAATAGGGGATGAAGTGAAAAGCTCAGCTAGGATTGCGCCAGCTGCCCACATGTCTGCATATGTTTTCATTTGTTAATCGCCACTCAAAGAAGCACAGAGAGATAATTGATCTAAAGCTTGATATAGAAAAATCTCATGCAGCCTAATCATAGATATACAAAACCAGTATAAACCTCAGTTGAAACTTTTTCAACACAGAAATTACAGAACTTCTGGGCGAGGAGCTGTTCAATGAAGAAGTAATAAAGACCATGCTTACCAACTGCAGGAGTGTATAGTTTGGACTGCAACAAGACTTCTGGTGCTCGATACCTAGGATGCCAAACAAGCACCGTAAAATGTAAAAGATCAGAGTGCATGCAAAGCACCGTAAAATGTAAAAGATCAGAGTGCATGCAAAGACATTTATGCACACAATAAGATAACACGACTCGACATTAACCCCCCTCTCCAGAAAACCATACATTCACAAATGCGAAAAACAAGATAAGATGACTGAAGATGACTAACTCACCAGCGTGTGGAAACATATTCAGTGTAAGGAGGCATCGATGATACTTCTCGAGCCAAGCCAAAATCAGCAATTTTAAGAACGTCATTTGTCACCAGCAAATTCTCTTCAAGGGAAAATCATGTTCGATTAATTTCTTAACAAAAATATAGAGATGCAAGAAAACACAATGTTGCCAAACATAATTTACCTGGCTTTAGATCTCGGTGAAAATATCCACTTTTATGAAGGTGACTAAGTCCATGCAGCAGTTGAGACATAAAGCTACGAATCTCATCCTCTGAAAAGGGTCTTCTTTGTTCTTTCATTATTTGGTACAAATTATAGTTCTGGAAACATGAAATTTGGAATCAAACACATCTTACATAATGAGATTAACTTGACCAACTGGCATTCATCAACTTTCAAATTAA
Source organism: Pyrus communis (assembly GCF_041283825.1). Classification (NCBI taxonomy): domain Eukaryota; kingdom Viridiplantae; phylum Streptophyta; class Magnoliopsida; order Rosales; family Rosaceae; genus Pyrus; species Pyrus communis. Next base: position 13,058,812 of record NC_142569.1, read on the forward strand.
GAGGATGATATCATTTTATATGATATATAAGTTATAACGTAAACAAAACTAAATGAGAAGGCAAAAGGTCCCTCACCATATATTCAAAAATGAGGAACACCTCATTGTTTTCCCTGACAACCTCCTTTAACTTTATGATATTGGGATGATTTAGTTTACGAAGTACCTGGGAAAAAAGATTTTGACTTGAATCAATGGAAACAACCAGATAGCATTATCTATTTCATTTAGCAATATGCAAAATGTAAAAGCTCATATTGATGCGTATGGCACAACAATATTGAACTGTTAAAGTTACTGTGGGACATACCTTAATCTCTCGTAACCTCCAGTATTCCTCCCAGAAATAGAACTTCCTCTTCATCTTCTTGACAGCAACCTGAGGTCAGAAAGGTTAAGTAATACCAGGAAGGATATCGTTTTCGTATAAATGCCTACTCTATACTCTTAACTAATTCATTCATGTTACAATACTAGAGACAAGAATTAATATTGAGTCCGTGTTCTCCCTCAATATTTGTATAAACCACAAGATTGATAAAATCAAAAGCATATCACCAAAAGTTCACAGGGGTTAATTGCAAAAACAAATAAATTCACAGGTCAAGATCAAACAAATCTTAGGAGAATTAGTCATTTCTTTAGTAAGGAGAACCATACAATCTCCTTTGTTCTCAAATCACGAGCCTTATATACACAACCACAAGTGCCATCACCAAGCTCTTCCAAAATTTTATATCTGGGAAAAGAATTCAAGTAAACAAAAAAAAAAATAAGAATTAAAAAAAAATGAAAACCTATTGGTTTTAAACAATTCAAAGCATTAGAAAGCAACTAACCTTTCCATTTTTTATGTGTGAACAGTATACAGTCCAACAATCGTTCAGTGGAATTTAAACAATCTCCAAAAAGAGGTGTCTTCGCTGACAACACGGTTTTGATCACTGGCTTGTAGGCATTGTATAGTGCTTAAGTCTAGCATCCAGCATTTGGCTTCATCAAGCATCCACTTGTCATTGTAGGAGCGGTTAACAGTCGGGAAGAAGTTTATCAACATTTTGCAACCCTCCACGTGAACTCCAGGGACCAAGCATTAAACTCGGCTAATCCATTTTCTTTACACCCACTAACTTATAGCCTCGTATCAAAAACCGGGGCAATTGAGCTGCAGTAGATGGCAAAGTCAGAAGTCAAATTAATAAACCCAACCATTCAACATCAAACAAAGATCATGTCTTTTAATAGCTACAAGCCTACAAATCACTGTTTGCCTTCTTGGCCAACACAAAAAAAAGCACACAGAAAGAAAAACAGAACCCGAATAAAAAAACATACAACATTTTGGTTTCCCAAGTTAAAACATTGCGCCCTACAATAATACTAAATTCGTTAGAATCGCAAGATCAAAGCCTTTTCCTTTCGTTATTTCAATGTTACAATGAACTCTACAAGCCAAAATTTTGTAGCCCTTCCCCATCCCATACCTTGTTCAAAAGATCAAACAACGAAATTTTCGTACACAACAAATCTATTAAATCCATATCCCATCCCATCAATTCAAATCCTAAACATGAAACAACAAACTCAAACTAGACAAGCAATCCAAATACACTAAAAAGATTCAAACTTTACAATATCACCATATAATTTGTACTATTTGATTAAAACCCAACAATCAACTCCACCAATTCAACCATGGTTAGACTATATATTGGTACCAAAACTAACAAAAACTAGAAACCCAGAATTAAATTTTCTTTCTTTTGCTTTTCCTGATTTTCTTAAGAACCAAACAGAGCCCAAAAATGAAAACCTCGTGTATTTCAAGTTGCAGACAGCTAAAAACAATCCAAAAATTCATAAAAGTGCTCAACATAATACAAGAAAAATTGAAGGATGAACTTACAAATTTACAATTGAAGCTAATAATTGAGATAACCAGAGAAACAATTAGGAAGGTAAACAGATCAACAATGCACAAACAGTTTTCCAGGGAAAACAAAGAGGGAATTTTTCAGAGAGAAAATTTCGTTTGAGAGGAGAGGAAACTTGAGAGAGAGAGAGAAAATTTGGATTGCTGGTGAAGCCATGAGAGGGAGAAGGATTCCGCATAAGAAGCAAAGGCAGAAGAAACCAAGCAAAAATTGTTATTAAAATCCGAAATATTATAAATTATTTGCTCTAATGATTTTATCGGTTCGTTAGTATAAATTTTTTATTGGGTTTCGTTAATATAATTAAAAATGAGAAATAGAAAATGCTTTGTTGTGGTGGTGGGGAAGGATGGTGGTCCAGGTGGTCCCGCGGCTTATTCATTGGTTACGCGCTTTATTGTCCTCGATTACTTTTTAATTTTTAATTATAAAAAACTAAAGAAAATTAATAAAAATAACAAAGAACAAATCTCAATTGTTAAATTAATAAAGACTAAAAATAAAAAAAACAAGACTTTGAATGCAGTTTCTAGCTACCAAATTTTTTTACTGAAAGTTTATTGGTTATTCTTCACTTGTAAATCAGAGGTTTTTTAAGTTCAATTCTCGTTAAAAACGAATTTGAACTACATTATATTAGCTAACTCAGTATAAAACTTAGTTAACTTCTCATTCATTTAATATAGGTAGTATCATTTGTTCAAAAAAAAAAAAAATTATTAGTTTTTAGCTTTTTATTAAAGCCTTGACATTAATAAAGCACGTATTTCCATGTTGGTCATTATTTTATTAATGAGAATTTAAATAAAACTTAGGTGTGAAGTACAATCTACATCAAACTTCAACAATTCAAATTGTTTATTTTGTAATTTTCAAGATAAAATTTTATTGGTTTTTATATAACAAAATATTCGTTAATTTTTTTAACCCAATTAGATGTTTTAAATATTTCTGATTTGGCTAATATTTTGTAAGGATAATCTATGAGGTGCAACTTGAAAAATAAATGTTTCAAATTGTTAAGGTTCGACGTGGTGTAGATCCCACAATTGATCTCTATTTTTATAATAAAATGAAAATCTCTTCCCTTATATATTTATATATATATATATACATATATATATATATATCGACATGGCATATTTATAAATTAACCAAAACATTATCGTGCCATAAACCGTTTGGAAGATTCGTCAAACCAGAAAAATGGGTACATTCACAAAACCAAAAAAATAATAATATAAATTAGGCTTAATTATATTAGTAAATTTATTCGAATAAACTTGACATGTATACATTCTTAAATCAACCAGAGAAATGTACCCATATAATTTTAAAAATGGGTTAGAATTTTTTTTTTTATGAATTTTACGTAAAATGGATTTATTTTACATCTAAACAAATGGTATACTTTACATATAACAATTTGATATATTTAAGAATGGGTACATTCAATAAAAAAATTGAAAAATAACATGAATGGGTACATTTTAAATTAAAAAATGATTTATTTATTTATTTATACAAAATAAATGAGAACAAACTTATTTTTGACACACCCCGACCAGGAATGTCCACCTGGACTCTAATCAAGCTATGTTGGTCGATATCAGGAAGGTAACGAATAAAAAGTGTATTGACGTGGAAAATGTGAGTAAATTTAAACCTAGAAGTGACTAAATGCAAGAGTGCGCGTGTACGTGGAATTGAATCCATTTCACACATGATGTCAGAGCATAAGTAAAATACAGTAAAAATAAAATAAGAATTATACCATCGAAAGTAATCTGGAATATCAACATTTGCCAAGAATCCTTGTCGATACAAAAACTTTGCTACTAAATCCTGGAGGGGCGAAAAATAGGAGTGAGTGGGCCTAAAAATAAAACTTTGTAAAACCTTTTCGAAAACATATTAACCTTTGCCGTAAAACAAGTATAGTTTACAAATATCATACTACGCATAGTATGAAAACACTTACCATAAACAGTAATACCCCAAGAATGCAATAATTCACAATACTTCGCATATAAAACATATAACATCCGGTACTGATCAACATATGCTAACACACAAGTTTATGCAGAGATATTCTGACATAAATAAGATTGGATGTAATACCGATTTAAGCTCTAGTACTACAATCACGTGCAAATTGGCCTTATATGCATCACATACGAGTCCTAATTGCCCATAGCAATCTAGGACATGTTACTTCACCTACAATAGATCCAACGTAAGCGAATTCAATTCGATGTGAACATACACGTAAAGACTGGCTCTGGCCTCAGGTGAATAAACGTTAGTGTAAGCATGTATGATGAGCAGTAACATAAGTATGACTGTATAATCATGCTACGGTATTTCGATAATTCTAGTCAATATAATACTACTCTTGGTCGTAAATATAATTAAGGCATCCCATAATAGTACACATACTTGTGAGCATTACACTTACCATCTATTTGTACCATCTCTTAGAACAATTCCACCCTTTCAAATTCCCTATGAGATAGTGGATTAAATCCCCTCCCTCTAAAACTCTTCCTGCCCATTCCAATCCACTGGGCTCGAGGAAGCCTAGTTGCTCACCAGGCCAAAATCAACTGGCCCAACCCCTAGGCCATGTGAGGCAAGGTTGCATGAGCGTGACATCTGCCATAGTCAATTTAAAAAAAAAAAAATTCAATAAAAAAGTTAGAAAAACTAATTAAAAATGCAAAAGATTATAAAAATTTGTTAAAAATACAAACAAAATTTAAAAATTAATTAACAATAGAAAAAAAATATTTTTTTTTTCTGTAAATACCTAATCATGTTCTTTCATCTTACACAACATTTCAATATTCATAAATATTTTCAACTAATATTTTATTGCTATCCGAAATTAAAAATAATTTTTTATTATTTTAATGATAATAATATTTTAATACCAACGCCCTGCCTATTTAGTTAAGATGGAGATGCACTTGGACGCAGTTACTATTCACTTGGGGATTGAATTGCCTATTGCCCAAAGAACTTTGTAAGAGTTGAAGTGCTCTTAATAGAGGTAGAACATACCAACACTTATGATTCTGATCTCTATTAAGAAGATAATATACATAATAATACAAATAAATGGTGAAAATTACATTTTTATTTGATATAACGATATACACTAAAAATTGTGATGGAATAAAGCCAAATAAAATTAGAGGGTTATTTCCAGCGTTTTCCTAATTCAACACTTGGCAACCAAAGTAACTCCACGTGTGTGCGGTAGATAATACGTCAAAAATCCATCCGGCAAGAATAAAGCGACTCTATCTCTGTCTCTCTCTACAAATATGAATCTACTCGTCTGTCTCTTCCGACTCAGTAAGGTACGACAACATGGTGTTAAGGAGTAAGATTCGCTTTTCTTCTATTTTCTTTCTCTTCCTTTCTCTTTTCTTATATATTGTTTTTTGTATAAAAATATTAATATGAAATATTGACATAGTTTAATGGTAATCGTTCAAGTATGAAGGAAATAGAGATTAAGAAGGAAGAGAATCATTCTCCGATGTCAAAAGCTTATGCAAGTGGTTTAGTACGACAGCTATGGAGATGGAGGAGGAACTTTTGCTTTAAAAAGTTCTCTATTTTCTTTCTTCATCTCCTACATTTCTCCTTTTATTATTTTGTAAATTTGACATTACTCTTTGAAAATATATTTTCTTTAACTAAAACCTATTCCCTTTTGTTATCTTGATTAAAGCTCATGCACTATGCTCCAACTAAGTAAATTCTTTAATTAAGTTTGACCTTTCAAATTGTGTATTTTCCGAATGCCTAAACTACCCTATTAAAACTTGGATTGAATTTTTGGATCAGTTACTTGTTATATCCATTTAATTAATTATATTTATTTTACAAAATATTTCATGCCATTCATTGTATATCCAATGTATTAACTTTCAAAATTTTGGATCAGTTACTTGTTATAAGGTGTCGATTGAAAAATAATTACTAATTTCATGATTTTGTGCATTAAATATACAAGTTAATTCACCAACCAACACAACAATAAACCTAAAACAGCTTCAGCTCTTGCACATATACTCCAATCCCTAATGCACAAAACAAAAGCTCTATGTTCCGTGCAATTTTTACCTACAAAACCTGTTACATCAAACCGAATTTCAAGAGTCTAATTTACTTCCAAAATAGTCTAATTTACCTACATGATTTATGTGCATTAGATTACGAGTTTATTTAATTGCCTACAAGCACAAACCTACAACATTGAAACATTATCTATATCACTAATTTTTATTGGAATAGGTAAATTAATTTAAAGGTATGTAAATTAGTATAAATATTTTATAAGTAGGTAAATTAATTTATAGGGAGGTAATTTCATGATTCAAACAATTTTTTTTAGAAAAACTAATGTAAATGTCTAAAAAACTTTAAGTTTTAACGATAAGGACAAAATAAAGGATAAAGTGAATAATATCAGGTTTGACTTTTTGTGTAAAAATGTAGTTTTTCGTTAAAGTGAATAGTACTGCGAGTTTTTCGTTAAAACTCATTTTTTTTTTCCTACGAGATATGTCTATTTTTTTAATATGGTAAATTACATTAGCATCAGGATCCTCTCATGAGCTTAGGAGGTTGAGCTTCTTGAGCAAATCACACGGGCCGTTGGATCAAAATCCAACGGCTACAAACAGGGGACTCTTCTAAAAGTTATAATAATTGTAGCCGTTGGATTTTAATCCAAAAGGCCGTGTGATTTGCTCAGGAAGCTCAGGAGAGGATCCTGATCCATTAAATTATATATGTTACTAATATTTATGATACAAGAGATGTAAAATATCCATATGGATTTAATTGCTCATCATAATTAGGATGAATAATAACATTTATTAACCAAATTAGGATTTTGTGGCATAAGTTATAAAGGTGTTGTAATAGTTGGTTATACATTTGTCGACATAGCAGTCTATTTGAAATTTGGGTTGAATTTGAATGTTTAAAAATAGATGGGTTTTTGTTTGAAAAATAAGAGTTTCAAGAACTTATATCTAAAGAACCTGCTTGTGGAATTTATGTGTATTTTATTCATGTTAATTTGTTTTTTTTGCAGCATGCGGAGGTTCCGACTCCCTCTCCGAAGAAAGGAGAGGTTTTGTTGAAACTGCACGCAGGTGCTATAAAACCCAGGTGATTGGAAAATTCGGAAAGGCATGTTTCGGCCCTTATAACCCGAAAAATTCCTCACACACCTGGTAAATAATTCTGATGTTTTTGCTTGCAAGAATTTCACTACATACTTTTTGTTACAAGTTACAATCAATCTGTGCTTGTGAGTTACTTTTTCTTACAAGAATTTCCCAGCAGTAATTCTGTGCCTGTGATATACCGAGTAAAAAGATATTTGACAGTCCAATTCATAGCACCTAAAAAAATGAATAAATTTTAAATGCTCTGTTTGTTGTTATAAAGTCAGATTAAGTTGACCGTATTGGTGATGTCTAGGATTGGGTTGTAATGGACAACTTACTGGATTCAATGTACGTCAATGAAAAATTAAGTGTTGTCTAAGTTGAACTGTTGAAGTTAAAAGGAGGATTAGTCATGGAGGAGACTTAATCTTACCATTTCTGTGGGGATAGAAAGGATAACTTAATCCTCTATGACAAAACAATCATCTACCTTCAACTTAGACAACATTCAAAAGCCGGCATCCAATTTTTCATTCAACATTCATAGAGTCAAGTGTGATCTCTTACAGTCCAATGCTTGACACAAAACAAGGCCTTTCTTTTTAGAATGATCGATCATCCTCTTCGTGAGCCTTCGAGTAGATTCGATAGTATGTTGGAAGATGATTTCGTTGGCCTTACCAGTCATGGATTTGTAGAAGTTTGTTTGGGCTAGGCCCCCTTTTCACCAAAAGAACCCGCTTTCTAGTTGTTCCCCTCCTTTTACGACGTGTTTGTGCACTTAACATTGCAGTGCAGTGCTTGTCATTAGTGTTTGGTAATTCCACTGATGTGTGTAGTCTACTCGCTTTTCGATATGTTTCCTGCACCGCGCTACTTAACGTTTGAGGTACTTTGACAACATTCAGCTGGTGTTATAAGCTGCAACATGCCAATTGTTGTACAAGCAAGGTACAAGGTACTGGGTGTGATTGGTTACTCCATCATTTTAAAACTAGGCGTGCCGAAGAGACGCTTTTTAAAAAGTGGATATTGTAAAGTAAGCATAATGGTTTACAGATCATTTCGTGTTTTCAATGAAACTTCTCAGTTACACTTTATCATATTTGTAATCATGGAGAGATTTTCCAATGTGATAGGCATATGAAGTGGTATATTACGTGTCGTTATATAAATAGTGGAATATGTGTGTTAAAAAGTTAATAATTTAAAAAATAAAATTTCTCATCACTTACATAAAAACACGTGGTATTAATAAGGCACCTATAGCACATGTATAGTCTGATGTATTTTACTTTCTAGTTTGTTACAGCTGTCCATGTAACTAATCCTAGATTAGTTAGTTAATCAGGTTTAATTAGTTACTAAGCTATTTTCTCACATGTATATATAAACTGATTGTAATTTCTTATTCATTAAGAAATGAGAAATCCAAGAGTCATTTCTTATATGGTATCACTTGCCTCTCTGCTCACGCACCGATCCTAGCTTCCTCTACAATCTTTGCCTTCTCCTCACAAATCTTGTCTTTCTTTGCATAATCTTGATCGACAATGGCGTCTTCTACTTCTTCGCCTGCAAATCCAGAAGTTTTTGCTCAGAATCCCTCTCCTCTTTCCTCAAATCCCACTCCAATAAACCCTAATTCTTCGATTTCTTCAATTTCCATCCAAAACATCAGTTGTATGGTTCCTACAAAGCTTAAGAAGGACAATTATCTCGTCTGGAAGGCTCTTTTTGCTCCAATTTTCCGGCGTTACAAGCTTACAGGTATCATCGATGGCTCGGAGACTTGTCCACCGCCTTTTCTTCTCAATCAATCTGGTACAAGTACTGCAGTTCCTAACCCTGATTTCGAGATCTGGTTTGAAAAGGATCAAAATATCCTCATCTGGCTGAACTCCACTCTCTCTGAAGATCTTATTCCATTCACTGTTGGCGTCACCTCGTCTCGCGAATTATGGCAGATTCTGGAACAACGTTTTGGCGGAGTCTCGGCGGCGCACATTCACCAGCTCCGATCGCGTCTTCATGCGGTTCAGAAAGGAGATTTGTCAATTTCTGATTATCTGCAACGTATCAAAAGCATCTCTGATGCTCTTATGGCTGCTGGTGCATCGGTGTCGGAACCAGATCTCATCCCTGTTACCCTAAATGGACTCTCTGATGATTACGAATCTTTCATTGATTCGATTCTGCTTTGAATTTCATCTACTTCCTTAGATGAACTTCATGGATTACTTCTGAACAAAGAGCTTTTCATGCATCGGAAGAAGAAAGCTCCGTCCTCGTCTCTCACTGAACCGTTTCAAGCCTTTGCTGCTCACACTTCATCTCTCCAGCAAGGTCTTTTACCTACGCCTCCTCCCTCACAGGCATATGCTCCTCAACATTCCACATATAGCAATCGCAATAATTTCCAGCGCAATAATCGTGGTCGAAGCAATTTTCAGAAAAACAATCGAGGCCGTGGTCACTATCGTGGCAATTATCCCAACTCTGGCCCTGGCAATGGTTATTTTTATCATACTTCTGGTAATTTCAATCGCAACTCTGGTGGATTCAATCGTTCTTCTGGCCATCGATCTCCCTGTCAAATATGCAATTCTTCAGATCATGAGGCTCTTGACTGCTATGCTCGGATGAACCATGCTTTTGCTGGAAAGATTCCCCCTGCCAAGCTTGCTGCTATGTGTGCCACTACTGCTTCTTCTTCTCAGCCTACCTGGCTTTTGGACTCTGGTGCTACTGCGCATGTCACCAATGATATCTCTGCAATATCTTCTCCCATTCCGTATTCTGGTGAAGACAAGGTTTATGCTGGTGATGGCCAAGGTATGCCAATTCACCATACAGGTTCTTCTATTCTCCAAACACCACATGCTGCTTTTCGGTTACATAATGTTCTTCATGTGCCACTGATGAAGTTCAATTTCCTCTCTGCATATCAATTTCTTCGAGACAATTATTGCTCTTTAACCCTTGATTCTGATGGTTCTGTCATCAAGGACCGTTCCACTGGGAAGATGCTTTTTCGCGGCCCAGTTAGGGATGGCTTCTATCCTCTGCAAGGCCAGCCTTTTCAAGCTTCTTATTCTGCACTTGTTAGCACTCAAGCTTCGTTACAACAATGGCATAAACGCCTTGGTCATCCTTCCACAGCTATTTTCAGAAGGATCTTACGTACTAATAAGCTTGTTCCTCATACTTCCGCTTCTGTTCAGTTTTTTTGTGCAGACTGTGCAATTGGTAAACATCACAAGCTCCCATTTTCTTCTAGTACTACTACTGTCTCAGATAGGTTGCACTTAATTCATGGTGATGTCTGGGGTCCCTGTCCAGTTTCATGTGTTAGTGGCTATCAGTACTATGTTCTCTTTGTGGATGAGTATAGCAAATACAGTTGGCTGTTTCCTTTAAAACGCAAGTCCGAAGTCTTTTCTACTTTTGTAATGTTCAAAGCTTATGTTGAAAACTTACTTGGAAATAAAATCAAGATCTTTCGCACAGACTCAGGGGGTGAGTTCACTGGTTCTACTTTCTCTTCTTTCTTGCTTCAACATGGTATTTCTCATCAATTTAGTTGTCCACACACTCCTGAGCAAAATGGGTGTGTGGAACGCAAGCATCGACATCTTACTGAAACTGCACGGACACTTCTTGTTGCTTCTAAAGTTCCTCACCAGTTTTGGGTCGAAGCCTTTTCTACTGCCCTGTATCTTATAAATCGCATGCCTATTTCTGGATCTTCTCAGTCTCCATGGGAACTTCTTTTTAACAAGCCTCCTGATTATTCCAAGTTAAAAGTGTTTGGTTGCTGCTGCTACCCTTGGCTCAAGCCTTATCTGCAATCCAAATTGGATGGAAAAAGCAAGCCTTGTGTGTTTCTTGGTTATAGCCTGCAACACAAAGGTTATCGGTGTCTCGATGTATCTTCTGACCGTGTCTATATTTCCTGGCATGTTCTCTTCAATGAAGATCATTTTCCTTTTCATGATTCCTCTTTTCTTCACCATGGTTCTTCACAGAGTTCTTCCTTTGTCCCTCTCTCTCCGTCACCTGAGTTCTCCCTACCATTTCCTCAGTCCAGCCTCCCTGCCACCACATCTTCTTCAATGTTGTCTTCCGGCCCTCGAGACACCCCTCCTCCATCTACTGCCTCTCCATCTCCCTCTCCCCAGCCCCCTCCCACTTCTTCTTCATCTCCCGAGCCCTCTCCTGCTCCATCTCCCACAGTTTCAGTTCCAGCCAACACTCATCCCATGCTCACCAGATCTAAAGCTGGAATCTTCAAGCCTCGAGTGCTCGCAGCTACCAAACACCCTATTGATCCTAGTTCATTTGGGCCTACTACTTATTTGCAAGCCTCCAAGTATGATCACTGGCATAAAGCCATGCTTGAAGAATTTCAAGCCCTCCAATCCACCGGCACCTGGACTCTTGTCCCTTCCTCTCCCAATCAAAACTTGGTCGGCTGCAAATGGGTTTTCCGGATCAAACGGAAACCTGATGGTTCTATTGATCGGTACAAAGCCCGTCTTGTTGCTAAGGGCTTCCATCAACAAGAGGGTATTGATTTCCAGGAGACTTTCAGTCCGGTTGCTAAACCGGTTACTATTCGCATTCTTCTTACACTGGCAGTGCAATATGATTGGTTTTTACACCAACTGGATATCAGCAATGCCTTTCTCCATGGCAATCTTCAAGAGGATGTGTTTATGCAGCAACCCCCCGGTTTCATTGATCCTTTACAACCCTCATCTGTTTGTAAACTTCACAAATCCCTCTATGGCTTAAAGCAAGCCCCTCGGGCATGGTATGACAGGCTGTTTCAAGCTTTGATCTCTCTTGGTTTTACAAACTCAACCTCTGATTGCTCTCTGTTTGTGAAGCTTCAACCTTCCCCTGTCCTTGTTCTTGTCTATGTGGACGATATCCTCGTGACTGGTCCCAATACATCTCTGTGTCAACAGTTTATTCAGCAACTTCGTTCCTTATTTCCTGTTAAGGACTTGGGTCCCTTGCACTATTTTCTTGGCCTAGAAGTTCACAGATCTGCTGAGGGTATTTTCCTGCCTCAAAGCAAATATGCTTTAGATCTCTTAGTCAAGACCAACATGGCAGGTTGTAAGCCCTGTTCTACTCCTCTCGGATCTCAGAAGTTTGATCATGTTGGTGATTCTTTGGCTGATCCTAAAGACTACAGGTCTATCGTTGGGGCTTTACAGTATCTCACTTGGACACGCCCGGATCTTTCCTTTGCCGTGAATCAAGTCTGTCAATTCCTTCACTGTCCACGCGATTCCCACTTTCAGGCAGTTAAACGGATCTTACGGTTCTTAAAAGGCACCTTTGATCAAGGAATGTGGTTTAAGAAGGGTCCCTTGCATCTTACTGCTTACTCTGATGCCGATTGGGCAGGTTGTGTGTTTGATCGCAGGTCCACCAGTGGATATTGTATATTTTTGGGTCGCAACTTGATTAGTTGGAGCGCCAAGAAGCAACATACAGTTGCTCGATCTTCTACAGAGGCCGAATATCGCTCCCTTGCCCACACAGCAGCTGAACTCACCTGGATATGTAAGATTTTCAGAGATGTTGCTCTTCCTCTCACTACTATTCCTACTCTTTGGTGTGACAATGTTTCTGCTATTTCTCTGGCCTCAAATCCCGTCTTTCATGCTCGTACCAAACACGTGGAAATTGATTATCATTACATACGTGAACTTGTTCTTGCCAAGCTGCTTCAGGTGCACTATCTCAATACTCAGTCCCAGCTTGCTGATATCCACACCAAATCTCTTTCTAAAGCTCGGTTTCACCTTCTTCGTTCCAAGCTTTGCCTCGGCCCTCCTCCGTTCAGCTTGAGGGGGTGTAATAAGGCACCTATAACACATGTATAGTCTGATGTATTTTACTTTCTAGTTTGTTACAGCTGTCCATGTAACTAATCCTAGATTAGTTAGTTAATCAGGTTTAATTAGTTACTAAGCTATTTTCTCACATGTATATATAAACTGATTGTAATTTCTTATTCATTAAGAAATGAGAAATCCAAGAGTCATTTCTTATAGGTATACCATCTGTATTCCCGTCACAACAAAAAATTTCTCGTAATCTTGGGAGATTTTTCTGTCGACTTTTTAATGATTTTTCTGATATTTCTACATTGAAAGGCGAGTTGTTTGGTGTTAAGTTATCAATGTCTTTGAGTTTTTAGATTGGTAGGTTTTTGTTGTTAACATTGTCTAATGATATTAACAGCTACGGATCTGGCTGGAGAGGTTGTAGAGGTTGGACAAGGAGTGCAAAAGTTCAAACCGGGGGACAAAGTTGTGGCATTTCTGATCCATGCCGTGAGTGTTCATCTGATTCCTTTGATTACTTTTTCCCGTCTTGAAGGAGAAATTTTTTATTGTGACGGAAATACAAGTGGTACATCACGTGTTTTAATACAAGTGGTGAGAAATGTTATTTTTTAAGTTATTAACTTTTTAACACACATATCACATCATTTGTATAATAACACATGATGTACTATCCCATATACCGATCACGCTGAAAAATCTTTTGTCTTGAAGAGCTAATTGTGCATATAAGACGTTTCCCATTTAGAACTCATTGATTATATTTGTGCCTCAATTTTTGTTGTCATCTTACATATGGATAGAATGGAGGTGGATTGGCTGAGTACGCTACAGCTAGTGAGAACTTAACAGTAGCCAGGCCACCTGAAGTATCAGCAGTTGAAGGTGCAGGCTCACCTGTTGCTGGCATTATAGCTCACCAAAGTCTCACGGAAGCTGCTGGGGTCAAGCTGGACGGAAGGGGCCAGCAAAAGAACATATTGATTACTGCTGCCTCTGGGGGCGTGGGTCAGTATGCAGTCCAACTAGCAAAGCTCGGTAACACGCATGTTACAGCCACTTAGGGGCAGATGAGGTTCTTGACGACAAGACCCCAGAAGGAGCAGCTCTGACTAGCCCATCTGGTCGGAAATATGATGCTGTGGTCCACTGCACAACCGGCATCCCCTGGTCAACTTTTTAGCCTAATTTGAGCGCCAACGGGAAGGTCATAGACATCACTCCTGGTCCAAGTGCTTTTGCTACTTTTGCTCTGAAGAAACTGACATTCTCGAAGAAGCAGCTGGTGCCACTGCTTATGAATGCCAAGGCGGAGAACTTGGAGTATCTTGTTAAGTTGGTGAAGGAAGGAAAGCTCAAGACAGTGATTGACTCGACGCACCCTCTTAGCAAGGCTGAAGATGCTTGGGCTAGGTGTGTAGATGGACACGCGAATGGAAAGATTATTGTCGAGGTTAAGTAAACAAGATATAGGATGGTGCTATTCACACAATTTTTGTTAATTTACATTATTTGATTTGACGATTGTAGATTGAGAAAGATGTGTGAATGATAAATAAATGGATGTGGTTGTCATGATCCATGACATACAAGTCTTAATGTTTTTTTGGCGGTATGTAAACTTCATTTGTGCTTTATGATATCTCCCATTGATGTGTGGGTGTTTGTTTTGTAAATGATAAGGTTTGGATTTAAATAACGTTCATTTTATTGTTAACTACGGTTTACAGTCGGCAATGTTAACTACGGTTCAGGTTGTGAGTTCTAAACTTTTGCTCCCTCATCGACCTACCCCTTGGGGTTGTTACCTGTCAATTTTTATTATTATTGCTGGGTGTCAATTTTGTCCCATTATAAATACTTACAAGATTTTGAAATTGTATCAATGGATGTGTTTATTTAATCGTCTGATTATCCATTTAAATTAATAATATGATAGATGTAAGATGAAATAGGCTAATCGAGTTACTCTTCCTTCACGAGCACTAACACTAAAGACTAGTTTGGTATTGCTGTTTTTTGAAAAAAATACTTTTGTTGTGCTGTAAGAATAAATAGTTGTAAAATAAAGTTGTTGAATATTTAATAAATTTTTTGTTTTTGTAAAAATGCTTTTAACAAAAAAAAAAAAAACAATATTTTAAATATTTGGTAAAATTTTATATAAAACTGTTGTGAATATGTTAAATGATTACAAAGACTATAATATTCAACGAGTTATTATTGTGGTGTGGTGTGCTATCTTCACACCCTATTTTACTTCTCACACACTCTTGATAATTTCTGTTCGTTGATCTTCTTCAATTCATCCGATCCGACGATCGAAAATTAAAAAAGTGTGTGAGAAGTAAAATAAGATGTGTGGATATCACACCCTTATAAAAATTTTCAAAGAGAATAATGCAAGGATAAAAATTGTAATCTTGTGTAGTATACATGAGTATACTTATCATTTGAAAGTTTCATTAAATAGACACTATTCACAATACTTTGAAGAAAAAAAAATAATTTTTGAAAAAGCATAGTAGCATGGTAGACCATACTTCTACTTTTTTATTGTCATTGACATAGTTTTAAAAAAGAAATATTTTTCTTTTATTTTACTAAACACATTTGGTGTCCAAATTTTTTTAATAACTTTTTTTTAAAAGCACCACAACTTCAAAATAGTTCTAAACTTATTTTTATATAATGATATATTTACAAGTGAATACAGTTTGAAAGGGATCATCTCTGGAATCTTTCCACTTAATCCATCAAGTTTGAGGATTCAAGCTATTGAAATTTGATCTAACGGCTAAAATTATAATAACTTTAAAAATAAATATTTATTTGTAATCGTTGAATTAAATTTCAATAACCAATTCTCAGATTTGATGAATTAAGAGGAAGAGATCGGAAACAATTCCTTTCCAAATAAAGTCAATCAAAATCAGAGGGTTATCTCCGTCGATTATCATAATTCAACACGTGGCAAACTGAACTAATTCCAAGTGTGGTTGACAAGACGTCAGAAACCCAATCCACAAGAATCTAGCAACTCTCCCTCTCTCTCTCTCTCTCTCTACAAATCTGAATCCTGTCTCGTCTGTCTCTGCCGATTCAGGAGGGTACGGCAACATGGCATCAAAGCTTATGCATGCGGTAAAGTACGACAGCTATGGCGGAGGAGCTTCTGCTTTAAAGGTTCTGACTTTTCTTTCTTCATCTCCTACGGTTTCCCTTTTGTTATTCTGTAAATTTTTTTGGTCTTACATTTTGTAGATTTATCTCATATGGTTTACCTTCTTTGATATTTCCTTCTGGAATTTATGTGTATTTTATTCATGTAATTTGTGTTTTGCAGCATGTGGAGGCTCCGGTCCCCTCCCCGAAGAAAGGGGAGGTTTTGTTGAAACTGGAAGCAGCTGCTCTAAACCCAGTTGATTGGAAAATTCAGAAGGGCATGCTTCGGCCTCTTTATCCCCGAAAATTTCCTCACATACCTGGTGAATGATTCTGCTTTCTTTGCTTGCAAGAATTTCACCAAATTCTTTTTCTTACAAGTTACAATCAATCTTGAACTTTCCCAGCGGTAATTCTGTGCTTGTGAGTTCCTGAGTAAATAATTTGACAGTCCAATCATAGCATCTAGAAAAATTAATAAGATTTTAAGTGATCTGTTTGTTATAAAGTCAGATTAACTTGTAGTGTCTAGGATTTGGTAGGAACTTTGGCCTTCGTTTGGTGTCTAGGATTTGGTTTGGAATGGATAACTGACTAGATTCAATGTACGTTAAAGAAAAATTGGATGCAACTTTCAAATGTTGTCTAAGTTGAAGTTAGGAGGATTAGTAATGGAGGAAAATTAACTCTTACCGTTTTGTGGGGATTGAAAGGATAACTTAATCCTCTGTGAGTCTCTGACTAATCAATCATCTATCTTCAACTTAGACAACATGTGAAAGCTGGCATCCAATTTTTTGTTCTACATCCATTGAGTCAAGCGTGTTACCTCTTCCAGTCCAATGCTTGACACCAAACAAGGCCTTTGTTTTTAGAATGATCGATCATCCTCTTTGTGAGTCTTCGAGTCGATTAGATAGTATATTGGAAGATGATTTGGTAATGCCACTGATGTGTAGTCTACTCACTATCCGATAAATTTTCTGCACCGGGCTACTTAAAATATTGAGGTACCATGACAACATTCAACTGGTGTTATAAGCTGCAACATGCCAACTGTTGTACAAGGTACTGGGTGTGATTGGTTTGCTCCATCATTGAATAACTAGGTGTGCGGATGAGACTTTTTTAAAAACTGAATATTGAAAAGTAAGCATTATGGTTTAAGGATGATATCCTGTTTTTAATGAAACTTCTCATTTACACTTGATTCCTATTTGTAATCTTGGGAGAATTTTCTGGTGCTTTTTTTTTATTTTTTGTGATGGATTCTGAAATAAATTTGTGTATTGAAAGGCCAGCTGTTTGATGATTTAAGTTATCAATGTCTGAGTTTTTAGACTCGTAGGTTTTTGTTGTTAACATTGTCTAATGATATTAACAGTTACTGATGTGGCTGGAGAGGTTGTAGAGGTTGGACAAGGAGTGCAAAAGTTCAAACCAGGGGACAAAGTTGTGGCCTTTCTGAGCCATGCTGTGAGTGTTCATCTTATTCCTTGGGTTACCTTTTCCCCGTCTTGAAGAGCTAATTGTGCATATAAGAAGTTTCACGTTTAGAACTCATTTATTATATTTGTGCCTCATTTTTCGTTGTCATCTTACATATGGATAGAATGGAGGTGGACTGGCTGAGTACGCTGCAGCTAGTGAGAACTTGACAGTGTCCAGGCCACCTGAAGTATCAGCAGCTGAAGGTGCAGGCTTACCTGTTGCTGGCCTCACAGCTCACCAGTGTCTCACGCAATCTGCTGGGATCAAGCTGGATGGAAGCGGCCCACAAAAGAACCTATTAATTACTGCTGCCTCTGGGGGCGTGGGTCAGTATGCAGTCCAACTAGCAAAGCTCGGTAACACGCATGTTACAGCCACTTGTGGAGCTCGTAACATTGAATTTGTTAAGAGCTTAGGGGCAGATGAGGTTCTTGACTACAAGACCCCAGAAGGAGCAGCTCTAACTAGCCCATCTGGTCGGAAATATGATGCTGTGGTCCATTGCACAACCGGCATCCCCTGGTCAACTTTTGAGCCTAATTTGAGCACCAACGGGAAGGTCATAGACATAACTCCTGGTCCAGGTACTTTTGTTACTTTTGCTCTGAAGAAACTCACCTTCTCGAAGAAGCAGCTGGTGCCACTGTTTCTGAATGTCAAGGCTGAGAACTTGGAGTATCTTGTTAAGTTGGTGAAGGAAGGAAAGCTCAAGACGATAATCGACTCTACGCATTCTCTGAGCAAGGCTGAAGATGCTTGGGCAAGGAGTATGGATGGACACGCGACTGGAAAGATTATCGTCGAGCCTTAAGTAGACAAGATACAGGGTAGTTCTATTCACACGCCCTTTGTTAATTTCTGTCTTTTGATCCTTTTCAATTCATTCAACTCAACGGTTGGAAATTGGGAAGGGTATGTGAAAAGTAAATAAAGGTGTGTGGATAACACCACTCATGTATATATGTGTTAGTGTTTCTTAAGTGGTATGTAAATTTCATGTGTGCTTTATGATATCGCCCATTGATGTGTGGGTGTTGTATTGTAAATGATAAGGTTTGGATATGAATTAATGTTAATTGTATTGTTAAGTACATTTTATAGTGAGTCTGTTAGGTGTGCATCCCGTACATCCTATTATATTATGGCTATTTACATTTTACACCCTCTATATTTTTTCGCATTGCCCCCTAAGGTTTTTACTTGTACCATTTTATTAGTGTTTAAATCTTCATTAAGTTGATGATATGGTGATTATGAAATTCATAATTGCGATGATTTGTAAGTTACATTTGCATCACATTGACCGAAAAACTCATCAGCTTAATGAACATTAATACTTTCAAATATTCAAAAGATATAAATTGATATAATTTTAAAAATCATGTAAATTGTAGTTAGCTCACTATATTAAAGGAAATTTCAACGAAAAATTTCAGGTACTGTTTTCTTTAATGAAAAATCACATTTTTATACTAAAAAGTCAATCCGGATACTATTCACTTTACATTTTATTTGAATCTTATTGTTAAAATTTAAAATTTTCAAACATTTTTAATTAATTTTCCTTATTAAAAAGTCAGTACTCTTCGCTTACAATTTTCTTTTTTTCGATAAACTCTCCGCATACAATTTTTTTATCATAATTTTTCAAGAAATAATGTTGGATGACCTTTTAAATTCTGAATAAGTGCATTTTTAGGTCCTTAAAATGTGCGATACAATGCTATAGTATTTAATCGATTTGAGGTCAATATATATTTGACTTCGTTTTCACTATTTAATCGATAAGTGATCAATATTTAATTACATAGAATTTCTTAAACCACCAAATTTTATATTTTGGTAATAAAAAAATCGAAAAAAATCGAAAACCGAATGAATATAATAAAATAAAAGGTTGTTTTTTTCCGTCATTCACATCAATATAACACTTGGCAACTTGCTGTGCGTCCACGTCTGGTATACAAGACGTCAAAAGCCTCTCCCACAAAGAATCTAGCAAAACACACACGCACTCTCTCTCGCCCCTCTCTACCTCTCTGCCGACTCAGGGTATGGCAGCAATGGCGTCGAAGCTTATGCATGCGGTTCAGTACGACGGCTATGGAGGAGGAGCTTCTGGTTTAAAGGTTCTTTCTTTCCGATTGTCTCCTTCTTTTCGATTCTCTATTTTCTGTAAAAACATTATTTTGTAGATTTCTCATGTCGTTTATTCTTATTGGTGATTTTTGCTTATGGGATTTCATTAATGCTCAATATTCTTCGGTGTAAAATGAAAATGTATTACTTGTATAATTTTAGGCCCTGAAATCCCAAATAAATTAAAAAAAAAAAAAAACCGAAGAAATGATTGAGGACCCGTGAGAAAATGCTGCAATGTATATGTGCCCTTGAATTGGAAGGGCAATAAAAATCGATGGAGAAAGTAGTACCGGTGAGAGCTACCTTAAAAAATTGTTAATGCAAAATTGTATGTCTGTTGCAGCATGTAGAGGTTCCGATCCCCACTCCGACGAAAGGCGAGGTTTTGCTGAAACTGGAAGCAGCCAGTATAAACCCAATTGATTGGAAAATTCAGAAAGGCATGTTGCGGCCTTTTTTGCCCCGCAAATTCCCTTATGCACCCGGTAATTTCTGTTTTTCCTGGTGTTTGATTAAGTACTACAGCGTTGAACTGATTGATAAATTTACCGGAATTTGATCAGTTTCGTGTCGTTGGGGAGAGTTGTGAGGTACATACATTAGCAACATTCTGAAACAAATTATGCTCCTATATTGCGAGACGAGTTGTTTTGTGGTTTGTACACTCTTGTTTGTTGACATTGGCTAATGATATTATTGAAAACAGTTAGTGATGTTGCTGGAGAGGTTGTAGAAGTTGGACAGGGGGTCCAAAAGTTCAAACCTGGCGACAAGGTTGTGGCATATCTTTCCCAAGCTGTAAGTGTTCGTTTTATTCCTTTGGTTAAATTCTATCTTCATTTGTTTGCCACTGCCATCATCTGTGGCTCACTTTTCTTTGTTGTCGTATAAAAGGGCGGTGGACTGGCCGAGTACACTGCAGCTACTGAGAACTTGACAGTGACCAGGCCACCTGAAGTATCAGCAGCTGAAGGTGCAGGCTTACCTATTGCTGGCCTCACAGCTCACCAGTGTCTCACGCAGGCTGCTGGGGTCAAGCTGGACGGAAGTGGCCAGCAAAAGAACATACTGATTACTGCTGCCTCTGGTGGTGTGGGTCAATATGCAGTCCAATTAGCAAAGCTCGGAAACACGCATGTTACAGCCACTTGTGGAGCTCGTAACATTGAATTTGTCAAGAGCTTAGGGGCAGATGAGGTTCTTGACTACAAGACCCCAGAAGGAGCAGCTCTGAATAGCCCGTCTGGGCGGAAATATGATGCCGTGGTCCACTGTGCAACCGGCATTCCCTGGTCAACTTTTGAGCCTAATTTGAGCGCCAACGGGAAGGTGATAGACATTACTCCCAGTCCAAGTGCCTTGGTTACTTTTGCTCTGAAGAAACTCACCTTCTCGAAGAAGCAGCTGGTGCCGCTGCTCATGAGTGCCAAGGCTGAGAACCTGGAGTATCTCGTTAAGTTGGTGAAGGAAGGAAAGCTCAGGACAGTGATTGATTCGACATATCCTCTGAGCAAGGCTGAAGATGCTTGGGCTAAGAGTATCAGTGGACATGCGACCGGGAAGATCATCGTCGAGCCTTAAGTAGACAAGATGTAACATCTTACTGATAATTTTAATGGAATGTAAACTTATATCTTCATGTACTTAGACAAGAGTTATCTCATACAGGTGGTTGTGCGCTTTATGATATGTCTTTCAATGATGTGTTGGTCTTCCGTCTTGTATTGCAACGGATACGGTTTGGATCTAATGTTCATATTTTCCTGTTAATACACTAATTCTGATAGTTTCCTGCAAACATTTATCTTTTACAAGCTTTGTTTTGGTGGACTAATCCAAGGGTTATTGTTAAGTAAATATTGTTGGGGTTGTTGTAAATATGTTAATTGTTTGGCTGTGTGTCCCAAAGAGATTGCTCTCTTTGAAGAAGTGGGCATAATGGTTACAGATTAGCTCATGTTGTCGATAAAATTATAATCACATTTATACTTTTAACTTTAAAATGGATGAATATTGCTCCTATATTGCGAGTTGAGTTGTTTTGTGGTTTGTGCATTCATGTCTGTGAGTCTGGTAAGTTGGTATGTTGACATTGACCAATGATGTTATTGAAAACAGTTACTGATGTTGCTGGAGCTAGAGGTTGTAGAAGTTGGAAGGGACCTAAAAGTTCAAACCGGGCGACAATTAAAGTTGTGGCATATCTTTCCCAAGCTGTACATTTTCATTTTATTCCTTTGGTTAAGGTCGGTCTCCATTTGTTTGTCACTGCTATCAGTGCCTCACTTTGTTTGGTACCATATAAAAGGGAGTTGGACTGGCCGAGTATGCTGCAGCTAGTGAGAACATGACAGTGACCAGGCCACCTGAAGTTTCACCAGCTGAAGCTGCAGGGTTACCTATTGCTGGTCTCACAGCTCACCAGCCTATCACGCAATGCAGGGGTCAAGCTCGACGGAAGTGGCCAGCAAAAGAACATTTTTATTGCTGCTGCATCAGGTGTTGTGGGTCAGTATGCAGTCCAACTAGCAAAGCTCGGAAACACTCATGTTAGCCACTTGTGGAGCTTGTAACATTGAATTTGTCAAGAGGCTTACGGACAGATGAGGTCCTTGATTACAAGACCCCAGAAGGAGCAGCTCTGAATAGCCCATCTGGTCCGAAATATGGTGCTGTGGTCCACTCTGCATTCTCTGGTCAACTTTTGAGCCTAATTTGAGTGCCAGCGGGAAGGTCAAGTGCCTTGGTTACTTTTGCTCTGAAGAAACTCACCTTCTCAAAGAGGCAGCTGGTGCCACTGCTCATGAATTTCAAGGCTGAGAACTTGGAGTATTTAGTTTCGTTGGTCAAGGAAGGAAAGCTCAAGACAGTGATCGACTGGACACATCCTCTGAGCAAGGCTGAAGAACTTGGGCTTAGACTATCGATAGACATGCAACTGGGAAGATTATTGTCGAGCCTTAAGTAGACAAGATACACCTAGTGGTTTTTAATGGGATATGCAAACATTATGTACTTATCTAGAGTTGTGTCGTTTGTTATATCTTCCAATGATGTGTAGGTCTTGTATTGTAAATGATAAGGTTTGGGATCTAATGTTCATATTTTCTTGTTAATAGATTTTGGTTGTTCCGTGCCAATATTCTCCTTTACAAGCCTTGATTTGGTGGATGCGACTCTTCGTTCCGCCTCTCTGATCATATGGCCCCTACACAGCTAAGGCCGTCGTTTGTGTGGTGGTGGAGAGTTTTCAGTTCGTACTTTCTCACTTGTGACTTTTCTTTTCATCACCTTTTAGGACTAGAATTCTTTCCCCTCCTCTTTCCTTTCCTTTCCTTTCCCTTCCCTCATTTCACATTTTCTATTTTGTTTTTCTCTTTTTATATAAAATTATATAAAATATCGACGTGACTTAACTGTGACCATTCAAATCGGAGAGGAGGAAAGGGGAGGAAAGAATCCGTTGCAAATTCTGACTTCAACTTCTTCTTCTGCAAGGCTTGACTTTTCATCCGTCTGACTATTCTCAATAAGCAAGTCCTGGTTCTGGTTGTATATTGGCCGGCTGGCTTTATATATATATAGAGATTGATATAAATAGCAACTTAAACATTAATATTTTAACACTTCCGACTAGAGTTTGCATGGCAGGCATGTCGTCGAAGCTTATGCATGCGGTGCAGTACGTCGGCTATGGTGGAGGAGCTTCTGGTTTACAGGTTCCTTTTTCTTTATCTGTTACATTTTTCCTTTTATTTATTTTTTTTCTACTAAATGCTTAATATTCTTTGGCGTGAAACCAAAAAAAAAAACTCAAGTTATATAAGAGAAAAAAAAAGAAGAAGAGTTTTATAATTTTTGTATCGGTATTTTATTTATGAAATTTGTCGCAGCATGTAGAGGTTCCAATACCCACTCCGAAGAAAGGCGAGGTTTTGCTGAAATTGGAAGCAGCTAGTATAAACCCACTGGATTGGAGAATTCAGAAAGGCGTGGCACGACCTTTTTTGCCCAAAAAATTTCCTCAGATACCTGGTAAGTAATCAAGTTGATCATCTTGGTAGGAACTTTGACCTGTTTTGGTATCGAAGATTGATTGAAACTTGAAGGGGATAACTCTACATTCTAAGGTATGTTATAAAAAAGAGATACACGTCAACAACTCCCAAATGTTATTTCAGTTGAAGTTAAAGAATGGATTAGGTTTCCTACTTGAATAACCCATCTTTTACCTTAAACTTACAAAACATTTGAAAAGTTTGACATCCATTTTAATTCATGTCCAGCCCTTGACGCCAAACAAGGCCTTTGTACGTGTATATTTTACCTGTTCAAAGTATTCGAAGTTGATGTTGGTAAAAACTGTTTGACAAGGACGGCATATTTTTTAGTGTGCCTGAAACACAAGACGGAACACCACATTTCATTCTACAATTAGAGGGACACTTTAAAAAATAAAAAACTTTCCTCCAATTGTATAATAACATGTGATATTCCCTCCTGTGTTTTGGGCACCTTGAAAAATCTCTCAACAATAATTGAAGACTCGAGCTTTTTACCTGCCTCCTTTTCAAAAGTTTTCCTTTTATGATTATGCAGTGCTTGTTTTGCAAATTTTCTATCACTACCTGTAGAATGTGGTGAAGTTTAGTTACTTAGGTTTGTTAAATTCTTCAATAATCACCCTGTTCCAGTCAATTAATGTTTGAGGATCCTTCATAAATCAATTGGTGTCATATAAGCTGCCGCAGGCCAGGCAATGTACTGATGATAAAGTAAAGTTACCAAAATTTGATTAATTACGACAACATTGAATTGATTAATAAAGTTACCTAATGTTGATTAATTACTACGGCGTTTGAAACAAAATCATGCACTACTCGGTGTCCCAAAGAGGTTGCCCTCTTTTAGAATCGGGCATAAAGGTTACAGATTAGTTCATGTTGTTAATAAAACTCTCATCATACGTTGAAGTATTTGGAGAGTTGTTTTGTGGTTTATGCATTCACGTCTGTGAGTCTTAGGCTGGTAGGTTGGTTTGTTGACATCGGCTAATGATATCATTGAAAACAGTTACTGATGTTGCTGGAGAGGTTGTAAAAGTTGGGGAGGGCGTCCAAAAGTTCAAACCGGGCGACAAAGTTGTGGCATATCTGACCATCGCTGTGAGTGTTTATCTTATTCCTTTGGTTACTTTTTCACCTTTTTTATTAGCTCATTGTGCATACAAGAAGTTCACCATTTAGATCTCGTTTGTTATATCTATGCCTCAATTTTCTGTTGTCATCTTACATATGGATAGATTGGAGGTGGACTGGCTGAATACGCCACAGCTAGTGAGAACATGACAGTGGCCAGGCCACCCGAAGTTTCAGCAGCTGAAGCTGCAGGCTTACCTATTGCTGGCGTCACAGCTCACCAATGTCTCACGCAAGTTGCTCGGGTCAAGCTTGACGGAAGTGGCCAGCAAAAGAACATATTGATTACTGCTGCCTCTGGCGGTGTGGGTCAGTATGCAGTCCAATTAGCCAAGCTCGGTAATGCTCATGTTACAGCCACTTGTGGAGCTCGTAACATTGAATTTGTCAAGAGCTTAGGGGCAGATGAGGTTCTTGACTACAAGACCCCGGAAGGAGCAGCTCTGAAGAGCCCATCTGGTCGGAAATATGATGTCGTGGTCCACTGCACAACCAGTACCGGTGTTCCCTGGTCAACTTTTGAGCCTAATTTGAGTTCCAACGGGAAGGTCATAGATATCACTCCCGGTCCAAGTGCCTTTCTTACTTTTGCTCTGCAGAAACTCTCCTTCTCGAAGAAGCGGCTGGTGCCGCTGTTTGCTGATGTCAATGCTGAGAACCTTGAGTATCTTGTTAAGTTGGTGAAGGAAGGAAAGCTCAAGACGGTAATCGACTCGACGCATCCTCTGAGCAAGGCCGAAGATGCATGGGCTAAGAGTATCGATGGACATGCAACCGGGAAGGTAATCGTTGAGGCTTAAGTAGAAGAAATATAGTCATGTAACCTCAAACAAGTTATAAATGCAAGAGTTGTCTGATACAGTTGCTTTAGTTGTGTGCTATATGATATTTCTAATAGTTTAATGTGTGGGTCTTGATTGTTAATGATATGGATTATTTGATTTATGTTCATTTTCTTGTAAAGTACATTTGACAGTGGTTTTGATTTGAACAAGTTATATACGAAGTTGGCCGAAGATCTTTGACATCCAATTTCTATTTAATTTTCCATCCAAAATAAAATGACCATGTTAGTCTAAGGACATATGCACATTGGGATCAGTGTTTGATGTAATATTTATTTCATATTTCATATGTGAGAATTTTTTAATCCTTTTTACATAATTTCACTTACATGTATTTGTGGAGAGACTACACCTTTGGATATGAGTGAAAATTTAAGTGATATCTGTGAAGACTAGAGTTAAGGCGAATTCTATCTTTGGCATTTGAGTATGGTGTCTTTGAACTCATGAGACATGGAGTAATATTTTTACACTTTACACAGGATACAATTCTTTGAAGTGGTTGACTTTTGGTTTGGATGTATGACTAAGCTTTCATTGGTTTTTATTAGTTTGTGGGCATCATCACTGTAAATCATCAGGAGACACAACTCCTCCGACTAGGGACACCTAGAGGTTTAAAGGCTTGTTGCACATGCTCAGTGCAATCGTTCAGCCAACAAAAGTGGTATAATTAGATTTTATAGTTTTGTGTGTTTTTAGTTATAGTTTTGCTCGAGGACTAGCGAAAACCAGGTTTGGGGGTTTTTGATAACATATATATTTCATGCATTTATATCATCCATTCCTCATCTCTTTGTGATGTTTTTGAGTTAAACTGGTTGCATTTTACCTTATTTTGTGTTAGTGTGCAATTACATGTACTTTAGTATCAATTTGAAGGTAAAAGAAGTGAAAACATGCCATTTTTGGAGTTGACCCTTATTCAAACGTGGATTGAAGTTTAGTGGCCTGTTTTGGAGCCCAAATTAAGTTGTTACTTGTTTTGAAGTCCAAATAAAGAATCCAAGACAAATCTAGCTTGTTAGATGACCAGGAACATAATGGGAAAGGAATGGGGATATCTAGCCTGATTTGGAGGTGCCAAATAAGGCAAAAACATGCAAAATAAAGGTTAAGTTGTTAGGATCACTTTGAAATATCTTGCAGCCCCATTTAGCATATAAATACTAGGGTTTCATATCACTTTGGGATAAACCCCCTTGGGGACGCCCAGAGTTCTCTCTCTTCTCTTTCGTTAGCCTTTCTTCCAGAAACAAAACTGTATTTCCCTTCATCATCCGCTGCCACTGAAGAAACCACGCAGCCACGTTGTTGTTGGAGAAGTTCAACATCAGAATTGCTTCAAGGGGGTTTCTTCTATGAACTTTAGTTTCAGTCATGTTGTTCTTGATATTTATATATTCTATAATCATGTTGTGTCATTAAGTTCATAGTTAGGGATTTCGATGTAGCCTTGCAAAAATATTCTTTGTTATTAAGTTAAAGTTTTCGATTCATCAATCTGTTTTCTTGTTTCTTTCACTGATTTTATAATTTAATTTGTTTGTTAATCTTAATGTTTGATCACCATTAGGGCTGCTTATGAATTATTTGATCAAGGTTATAGTACACATCATGCTTAATCTTGGTAGACATGTGAATGATTGAAGAAAATGCTATGCATACATCCTACCATGTGACTTCTTTGGTTCTTTGAAGTTTTCTTGTTCTTAATGGATTCTTATTTGGAAATCAAAGTTAAACATCACAACTAGGTTGCAAATTAGAAGTACTTGATCACAACCACACATCAAATGGATGATCATAAATGAGTAAAACAAACCATAGTTGCAGATAAGAGAGTTGAATGCGTTTTGACTTAATTTTCATGGAATTGGTTTGTAAATGTTAAAATCGGTATCCCTAATTCCGTTCCCATCATTTCTGAATCATTCTATTATTCATATTTACATTCTCTTGCATTTTAAGTTACTTTACTTTTCAAATCAAAATCTAAACTCAATTTGTTAGTTTCATTGTTTAGTTAGGGCCGGTTCACATAAAGTTCGTAACTTGTAGAGGTCTAATAAGTCATTGTGGTTCGACACCCTTACTTGTGCCACTATACTATCATTATATTTGCACATGAAGGGAACACAACACTTTGCTATCCCAAGAAAGGTAAATTCAGGAAGAAGTAGAGAGGCTCATGACCGAGTGATTATGTGTTTTCCAATGCAACAAGGTCACAGACGAGGCATTAAGACGGGACGTGACCAACATAAGCCGGTCACTCTTCATGGACGAGATCGAGCAAGTAAAGCCTCCATGCATGTTCAGCATGCCACATTTCGTATCCTTTAAAGGAGATGGAGACCCGGAGAGACACTTGAAGCACTACCGAAGCACAATGGTCCTTCATCGGAACAATGACATTTTTATGTGCAAGATATTCACCACCACTTTACAAGGCGAGGCGCAAGATTGGTTACGTGACCCTATGACTAACAACTTTGTAAAAGTTCTACACCAACACATGCAGCTGCATAGGCTACGTGGGCTTGTCTGTTTATAGAAAAGCAACACGCCTATTGCTGGTCTAAAGGTCAAAGGTTGGGCGTAAACCAAAGAAGTGAAGATGAAGAAAAAAAAAAGAAGCAAGTTTATTGAATTTTCTAGCAAAATTGATAAACAAAAAACAAAGGCCGAATGAGTTCAAGTAAAGCAAAAGAAATAAGGAAAACAAAGAAAATCCTAGAGGTTACTTAGAAAACTACTATTCAGCAGCTTGGACATCCTACGACTACTCGGTCGCCACACCTTCAGCAGCTATAACATTCTTGCCAGAGGCATCATTCGGTATTTCACCCCCGGTTGCCCCAGCCTGGGCACCAACTTCTCCGACTACTTCACCAATGGAAGCCTCAAAAGTAAAATTAAGCAAGTCTTCCTAAGAAATAGAGAAGGTCTCGAAGTTTTTCCCATCAAACTCAAAGTCAGACGATTTACCAAAGAGATGATCTACATAACCCAGCTTGTAGAAATCGGCCTGACTTTGAACAAGCCAAGCCTCGAGCCCAGGCTTCTTACCCTTCAGCTGCTTGTTCTCCTCGAGCAGACTAACACGGATGCGTTGCAGCTTATCCACTTCCTTCTTGAGACTTTCATTGATCTTCAGTGAGCCTTGGAGTTCCATCATTTGGCGAGCGGTCTCAAGCTGCAAAGAAGTGGGGGCAGAGATATTAGATCCCTTCAAAGTGATAGCTCATACTTCAACCTCTTCATCTTCTTGGCAGAAGAATAGTCTTTGCCACCTTCTTGGCAGCCTTGGTATCCTCTTGGTCAAGGAACATAGACTCGGCTGCCAGAATCACCGTTTTCTGCATCATAGCAAGCAGAGCGATCATTCTATATTCGGTCATGTACTTTGCGAAGGAACTTGGAATCTGGTTTCAAGAGCACACAAATCTTAGCAACATCCCTAGAAACAGGCTTGGTAGATTTCTCACAACTGCCTACACGAGCAGTCTCTTCTTTCTCAACAAGTGAATCAGTCTCAGCAGCAAGGGGAATGGGCCTTGGCACCACTTTAGCAGTAGAGTCCACCTTATTGCTCTTCATAGTAGCAAGCTTCTCCAAAGTTGAACCAGACTTAGCTCCCAATGGACGTCTTGGCATATATTTCGGCACTGGGGGCATGGCAGAATCTCTACACTGAGCAATCTTATCAGCAATCGTAATAGCCATATTTGATGGCAAACGTCACCGGCTCAGATCTAGCAGCCACATCTTTCTTCCCCTTAGAAGAAGTCAAGTCAATCACAAGCTTATCGGCAGCAGGCGGACCTTCACGAGCAGCGGAAGAAGTCTTTGGCTTTTTCTCAGCCAGTATCTCTTGAGCAGGTGGGGAAGATCTTTTCTTTTCACCTTTATTCATAGCAAGCTTAATCGAACAAGTTAATGCCTTCGTCTTGATTCGTTTTATCTCATCTTTCAGGGGCAACCCACATTTCTCTCTACGAAGAGGACTAAGCAACCAACGCCATTCACGGTATTCAGTAGGGATACTTAGAGCAACATACACCTTCTTCATATCTAGAGAAATCTTGGCAGTTGAGCCGAATTCTGAATCTACATAAGCAAAAGTGGATAATCAACAAATCAGATAGTAGCTCAGCAAAAACATAAAGTAGCCTGGAGACTAAGCAGTCTACTTACTGGTGATAAAAATCGTTGGAACGCGCAGCTCAGGGGAAGAATCATACTCTCACTCTCCACTTATCTCCAAAGTCTATTTGACCCAGTCATGATCTTCCTTGCTCGAATGATCAAAGAGCCTATGGCAGGATTGCAGCTGTCCAACTCTATCAATGTGGCCTATGTCAAAGAAGTACCAAAATTCGATGATGACCGGATCCAAGTCAAAGAATTGGCTTAGATTGAGGAATCCCATCATCACACAGACCACATTAGGAGAACATTAAGTGGGGACACACTTCATGGAGCAAAGCATTTCTTGGAAAAAATGAGGCATGGAAAAAGTAAATCTTAACACGAATTAGTAAGGGTGAAACTTGATGGCTCTTTGAGCCCCACTACATGGCTCATGACTGTTATTTTCCTTGACACATTTCACACGCACCCCTGACGGAATTGCATGCCTATACGCTTCAAGGAAGTCTTTGAACAAGTCATCAGAATTAATTTTGAAGTAAGCAGCCTTAACGTAGCCCATGTGAAACCCCACCCCCAAAGATTTCGTAATTTCACTTTTTTTCCCAAAAGGTTTATTAAATTTTGCATTTTAGTTCCCTATCCTCATCCAATCAAAATCTCATTTTTCAGATTTTCTAAACCTCTCATCCTATCACTGTTTGCCACATGGAAAACATTCACGTATCTCTCATTTTTTTCCCTGAGTCAACTATTTTTCTCTCTCTTTCAACTAACTCTTATCTCTTTTTCTCTCACTCGCTCCAATCTCTCTCACTCACTGATTGAACCAAAACTCACACACCGAGGTACCGGAGCCACCTCGATGACAGCACATCACCACCACTACCCTCGTGGACCTTCCTTCATTCTCTATCTCCGTCTCTGTGGAGCTTAGGGGCACCCAGAGGATACCCAACCCAAGTTCAGCGAACCCCTGTGGGTTTCGAGAAAGATCCCGGCCACCTCCGGGCACCATTCGACGTGTCCAAGGTATGGAATCCCTTCCCCTCATCTTACTCTTCATTTTGGCTCCTAGATCGTAGCCTATGTGTGTGTGTGTGTTGACAGGGACCAAAGATCAAACGACTCCGACCTTCTTCCCTAGTGAGGAAAGGGCATTCAAGCCCAAAACCAAGGAGACAGGCCTTTCAGGCCTTGGCCCGCTAAACCCCTGAGCCCAATCTATTTATTAATTAGTTTTTATTTTGTTTTAATTATTTTCTAAAATCGGCCCTTAGGGCCGTGTAGATATGAGGCTTTTGGGCCATTGCATCTAAGCTTAACCTAGTGAAACCTTTTTAAAACACTAAGATCTAAGGCCTTCTAGCCATATGGAACCTGGGCCTTTGACCCGTGGAACTTAAGCTCAGCCCGTCGAAGCCTAGACCCAAAACCCTATTGGATCCAGGCCTTTGGGCCATGGATCCGTTCCACACACCCTAGGCCCAACCCGAACCAAACCCAGGCCTGTTGACCCAGACCTGGTCTGACCGTTGACTGATTGACTTTGACTTTGACCTGTCATAGTTGACTTTTTAGGGTTTCGTCCGGGACCCTTCCTAGGTTAATTCGATGTCCTGAATTCGTTTTTGACGTCCGTTTTCCAAATTTAATAATTTGAATATAGTTTTATTAATTGGACCCTTTATGTGTTTAGGTGCATATATTGTGGCGATTCCATCTTCGCTAGTTTTGTGTGGCTCTTTGACAGCGAAGTATCTATGAGTGGACCATTTCTAAAATGCATGTTTTAATAGTAGGAATGCATACATGAAAAGCATGATTTAATGATTACGTTGTATGAAACGTTTTATGAGATATTATGCTTACTTAGAATATTTTGGAATACCATTATCGAACCTATGTTCTTTGTAGGATATCTGATGGATGACGATATACTATTTAGAACATGTTTTTACACACTTCTTTATAGTATAGATGATGGATAACTTTATACTATGAAGATGGTTTTCAAATATACATACCTATGTTTGGAAAGATTATGTTCAATGTTTTTGTGCATATCTAGTGGTCACTATTCCGCCAGGGGCGAGGATCTGGTGTTGGCTGCGGGCTGAGAGAAATAAGCCTTGGCTTCGAGCCAAGGGACATGGAGCTGGCATTAGGGATGGCAATTCTAACCGTTATACCCGATAACCGTGGATAACCGTCCGAATGGATTGGATTTGGATATGAAAATTCGGGTATGGTATGGATATGGGGAAAAACCATGAACTTTATTCGGTTATGATTTTGGATATGGTTATAGGGGTCCCCAATCCGACCCGAATATATATATATATATATATATATATATATATATATATATATATTTGATATATAATATAATTTTATTCAATTTACCGAACCCTCCCTATATTAATTCATTATGCATGCATATACTATCTTTATTATGCACCAAACATCATGCATGGGGCATACCAACAACCTCATCAATTCAATACTCCTATTGTTATACTCAACCAAATTAATTCATTGAATCATTTTATATATCAATTATCAAATATTACAAGTTTATCAGATTCATCTCTCTTCAAAAGTCTCACTGTCAAGAAATTGGTGCATGTTATCATGAACAACTTCAAATATATTTTTAGTTTTTTGTAATTGGATGTTGCTATTTAATGACGGAATTAGTATCTAGTAAAATTTATAATGCGTCAATTGGATAAATATATTTTTTTTGTTTTTTGTTTTTTGACGAAGATGGATATAACTGATAACCGATTGAAAATAAGTTACCCAGTGGATATGGTTATGGATAATCCCCGATGGTTAATCTGCGGTTATGGATATGGTTAATTTTTGTGGTTATGGGGATGGATATAGCATTTTCGTCCCCAAACCGAACCGTTGCCATCCCTAATTGGCATTGGGCTGGGAGAAAATAATCTCTGGCTTTGGGTTGAGAGACATGGTGTTGGTTGCGGGCAAGGAGATATTACTATTATTGGATACCACTATGCATACTGTATACGAGATATGTTTTATGAGATGTTTTACATGCTAGGGTTTTCGGAAAACCTATTACATATTATGCTATTGAGTTTTCATAAAACTTTGGGGGTTAGTATGTTGATAAATGTTTTATATATATATATATATATATATATCAACTTGATCCACTCATGTTTGTTTTACACCCCCTTAGGATTTAGAATCAAGGCCTACAATCTCGGCGTCAAGGCACTTCCGCAACGGCATCTTCGAGTCCTCTTGGCGTAGGACCCATCCCATTGTTCATTCAATTTTATGTTGGTCCTTTTTAGTGTCTAGGAT
The DNA here is from genome assembly GCF_041283825.1 of Pyrus communis. Taxonomy (NCBI): domain Eukaryota; kingdom Viridiplantae; phylum Streptophyta; class Magnoliopsida; order Rosales; family Rosaceae; genus Pyrus; species Pyrus communis. The sequence goes on from NC_142569.1 coordinate 13,092,146, forward strand.
TAGTTGTATGTTCTGAACACGTTCTTCATTTGCATATTAATTATATTTAAATTTCTCTTATCTTATTCATATTTTAGTTCTCATGTTTTCAATAAATGGCTTTCATCATCCTCGGGTGTTGGCCAACATGTGACCATTCCGATGTCCTACGGACATCTGGATCGGGGCGTGTCAGCCCACTTTACTCAAAGACCCACCTTGACGATACAATGGTAGCACACCATCATCACTCTTGTGGCTTGAAGAAGACATACTCTAAGAAATTCTACAAAGACGCGAGGAAGAATCGTTAGACGACAAAAAAAAGCAAAGAAATCAGCACATCAGGCCCCATGGCCTGGTCCAATCCTCTTTGAAGAAGTGGGTATAATGGTTACAGATTAGCTCATTTTGTCGATAAAATTATCATCACATTTATACTTTTAACTTTAAAATGGATGAATATTGCTCCTATATTGCGAGTTGAGTTGTTTTGTGGTTTATGCATTCATGTCTGTGAGTCTGGTAAGTTGGTTTGTTGACATTGACCAATGATGTTATTGGAAACAGTTACTGGCTGGAGCTAGAGGTTGTAGAAGTTGGAAGGGACCCAAAAGTTCAAACCGGGCGACAATTAAAGTTGTGGCATATCTTTCCCAAGCTGTACATCTTCATTTTATTCCTTTGGTTAAGTTCGGTCTCCATTTGTTTGTCCCTGCTATCATCAGTGCCTCACTTTGTTTGTTACCATATAAAAGGGAGGTGGACTGGCCGAGTATGCTGCTGCTAGTGAGAACATGACAGTGACCAGGCCACCTGAAGTTTCACCAGCTGAAGCTGCAGGGTTACCTATTGCTGGTTTCAAGCTCACCAGTCTATCACGCAATGCAGGGGTCAAGCTCGACGGAAGTGGCCAGCAAAAGAACATTTTTATTACTGCTGCATCAGATGGTGTGGATACTGGCAGTCCAACTAGCAAAGCTCGGAAACACCAGATGCTTACGGACAGATGAGGTTCTTGATTACAAGACCCCAGAAGGAGCAGCTCTGAATAGCCCATCTGGTCCGAAATATGGTGCTGTGGTCCACTGTGCATTCCCTGGTCAACTTTTGAGCCTAATTTGAGTGCCAGCGGGAAGGTCAAGTGCCTTCGTTACTTTTGCTCTGAAGAAACTGACCTTCTCAACGAAGCTGCTGGTGCCACTGCCCATGAATTTCAAGACTGAGAACTTGGAGTATCTAGTTTCGTTGGTCAAGGAAGGAAAGCTCAAGACAGTGATCGACTCGACACATCTTCTGAGCAAGGCTGAAGATGCTTGGGCTAGGAGTATCGATAAACATGCAACTGGGAAGATTATTGTCGAGCCTTAAGTAGACAAGATACATCTTAGTGGTTTTTAATGGGATATGCAAACATTATGTACTTATCTAGAGTTGTGTCATTTGTTATATCTTCCAGTGATGTGTAGGTCTTGTATTGTAAATGATAAGGTTTGTGATCTAATGTTCACATTTTCTTGTTAATAGATTCTGATATGCCAAAATTCTCTTTTGCAAGCTTTGATTTGGTTTAGACTTTTCTCTCACCACACGGGAGGCTGACTCTTCTTTCCGCCTCTCTGATCATATGGCCCCTACACAGCTAAGGCAATCGTTTGTGTGGTGGTGGAGAGTTTTCAGTTCGTACTGTCTCACTTGTGACTTTTCTTTTCATCACCCTTTATTGTACAGAGTTGCAAATTCTGACTTCAACTTCTTCTTCTGCAAGGCTTGACTTTTCATCTGTCTGACTTTTCTCAACATGCAAGTCCTGGTTCTGGTTGTATATATTGGCCTGCTGGCTTTATATATAGAGATTGATATAAATAGCAACTTAAACATTAACAGTTCCGACTAGGGTTTGCATGGCAGGCATGGCGTCGAAGCGTATGCATGCGGTGCAGTACGTCGGCTATGGTGGAGGAGCTTCTGGTTTACAGGTTCCTTTTTCTTTATCTATTACATTTTTCCTTTTATTTTTTTATCTACGAAGTGCTTAATATTCGTTGCCGCGAAACAAAAAAAAGTCAAGTTCTATAATGGAAAAAAAAAAGAGAAGAGTTTTATAATTTTTGTATCTGTATTTTATTTATGAAATTTGTTGCAGCATGTAGAGGTTCCAATACCCACTCCGAAGAAAGGCGAGGTTTTGCTGAAATTGGAAGCAGCTAGTATAAACCCACTGGATTGGAAAATTCAGAAAGGCGTGGCACGACCTTTTTTGCCCAAAAAATTTCCTCATATACCTGGTAAGTAATCAAGTTGATCACCTTGTTAGGAACTTTGACCTGTTTGGTATCTAAGATTGAGTTGAAAATGAAAGGGATAACTCTACATTCTAATGTATGTTATAAAAAAGAAATGCAAGTCAACAACTCCCAAATGTTGTTTCAGTTGAAGTTTAAAAATGGATTAAGTTTCCTACTTGAATAACCCATCTTTTACCTTAAACTTACAAAACATTTGAAAAGTTTGACATCCATTTTTATTCATGTCCAGCCCTTGACGCCAAACAAGGCCTTTGTACTTGTGTATTTTACCTGTTCAAAGTATTCGAAGTTGACGTTGGTAAAAACTGTTTATACAAATGACAATAATGACAGATTTTTTAGTGTGCCTGAAACACAAGGCAGAACACCATATTTCATTCTACAATTAGAGGGACACTTGAAAAAAAAAAAAAAAAGCTTTCCTCCAATTGTATAATAACATGTGATCTTCCGCCTCGTGTTTTGGGCACCTTTAAAAATTTCTCGACAATAACTGAAGACTCGAGCTTTTTACCTGCCTCATTTTCAAAAGTTTTCCTCCTATGACTATGCACTGCTTGTTTTGCAAATTTTCTATCACTGCATGTAGAATTTGGGGAAGTTTAGTTACTTAGGTTTGTTAAATTCTTCAATAATCACCCTGTTCCAGTCAATTAACGTTTGAGGGTCCTTCATAAATCAATTCGTGTCATATAAGCTGCCGCAGGCCAGGCAATGTACTGATGATAAAGTAAAGTTACCTAAATTTGATTAATTACAACAACATTGAACTGATTAATAAAGTTACCTGATGTTGATTAATTACTACGGCGTTTGAAACAAAATCATGCACTACTCGGTGTCCCAAAGAGATTGCCCTCTTTAAAGAATTGGGCATAATGGTTACGGATTAGTTCATGTTGTTGATAAAACTCTCATCATACATTGAAGTATTTGGAGAGTTGTGAGGTAGATAAATTAGCTGGATTGACCCAAAAAAATAAATAAAAAGCTGGATTATGAAACAAATTTATGCTTTGACTTAAAAATGGATGGATATTGCTCCTATATTGCGAGACGAGTTGTTTTGTGGTTTATGCATTCATGTCTGAGAGTCTTAGGCTGGTAGGTTGGTTTGTTGACATCGGGTAATGATATCATTGAAAACAGTTACTGATGTTGCTGGAGAGGTTGTAAAAGTTGGAGAGGGCGTCCAAAAGTTCAAACCGGGCGACAAAGTTGTGGCATATCTGACCGCTGCTGTGAGTGTTTATCTTAATCCTTTGGTTACTTTTTCCCCTTTTTGAATAGCTCATTGTGCATATAAGAAGTTTAGCATTTAGATCTCGTTTGTTATATCTATGCCTCAATTTTCTGTTGTCATGTTACATATGGATAGATTGGAGGTGGACTGGCTGAGTACACCACAGCTAGTGAGAACATGACAGTGGCCAGGCCACCCGAAGTTTCAGCAGCTGAAGCTGCAGGCTTACCTATTGCTGGCGTCACAGCTCACCAATGTCTCACGCAAGCTGCTCGGGTCAAGCTTGACGGAAGTGGCCAGCAAAAGAACATATTGATTACTGCTGCCTCTGGCGGTGTGGGTCAGTATGCAGTCCAATTAGCCAAGCTCGGTAATGCTCATGTTACAGCCACTTGTGGAGCTCGTAACGTTGAATTGGTCAAGAGCTTAGGGGCAGATGAGGTTCTTGACTACAAGACCCCAGAAGGAGCAGCTCTGAAGAGCCCATCTGGTCGGAAATATGATGTCGTGGTCCACTGCACAACCAACACCGGTGTTCCCTGGTCAACTTTTGAGCCTAATTTGAGTTCCAACGGGAAGGTCATGGTAATCACTCCTGGTCCAAGTGCCTTTCTTACTTTTGCTCTGCAGAAACTCTCCTTCTCGAAGAAGCGGCTGGTGCCGCTGTTTGCTGATATCAAGGCTGAGAACCTTGAGTATCTTGTTAAGTTAGTGAAGGAAGGAAAACTCAAGACGGTAATCGACTCGACACATCCTCTAAGCAAGGCCGAAGATGCTTGGGCTAAGAGTGTCGATGGACATGCAACCGGGAAGGTCATCGTTGAGGCTTAAGTAGACGAAATATAGTCATGTACCCTCAAAGAAATTATAAATGCAAGAGTTGTCTGATACAGTTGCTTTAGTTGTGTGCTATATGAGATGTCTAATAGTGGAATGTGTGGGTCTTGTATTTTTAATGATATGGATTATTTGATTTATGTTCATTTTCTTGTAAAGTATATTTGACAGTGGTTTTGATTTGAACAAGCTATATACGAAGTTGGCCGAAGATCTTTGACATCCAATTTCTATTTAATTTTCCATCCAAAATAAAATGACCATGTTAGTCTAAGAAACAGTACATTCAAATGTTCAACAAATGCTTAAACACGCTAATACTTTGCATTTGAATGTACTGTTTCTTGTTCATTTCATCTAATAAACTTCTGGAGTGGAATTTGTGTGTTTTCCGGGGAGAGATTCTTACGTAAACATTGATAGTATCGTAATGAGAGAGAGAGAGAGAGAGAGAGAGAGAGTAAAGGGATATGCAACGGGGACAGCATAGTTTTTCGAGTTCTTCAGAAGGAGAGGGTGGGATGCATTTCTTAACATGTTTTATGTAGAAGTTTTCAAAGGACCACATTTTGTGAGAAGTCGTTTTGTTAACTGAAGATATCCATTGGTGGAACTCGGAACAGGTATCGATGTGGCAGTAGAGGTTGTAAAGGTAGGACCTGGAGTAAAAAATTTCAAAGCTGGTGACAAAGTTGTTGCAAAGGTTAACACTCTCGTAAGTTCCCTTATATACTAGCTCATTTTCTCTGTTTCACTTGAAATTCTTCAAATTTAGTCTTCGTTATCGGCGAAGTAAAATTTAACTGAAAGGATAACATAATTCTGAAAAAGGGAATTAAGCTTCCATATCATGTTTTGGAAATAACATCTTTTAGGCTCCACATACATCTAGGAAACATGCATATAGATGGACATAACTTAATTTAGAACTATTATTTTCATCAATGATGTCTGAATAAGTATCTACTAATTTGAAAAGTTGAATCCATTTGTTCCAATCTGAGTTGTTGTATTTGTAAACCCTCGTTAACCTTTCATCGACTTTGTGTGCCTCTTTACCTAGTGTCATTCCAGTCGGCATGAGACTGAACTATTGCATGTAAAAACCACTTTTGGTGTGCTTAATATGCAAACCCAGTGACAGAATGTGTCACCTAGATATCTCATGCATCATTCATTGATACATACCATGTCCGTTTTTGTCTCATTCTATTCTTCGACAATGAATCAAAGACTGGAGGTGGACTAGCTGAACTTGCCGTGACAATGGAGAGTGTAACTGTTGCAAGGCCACCGGAAGTTTCAGCAGCCACCGCTGTTGGATTACCCGTTGCTGGTCTCACAGCTCACCAGGCTCTTGCACAACCTGGTGGGATCAAGCTTGATGGAAGTGGTCAGCAAGCAAACATCCTGATCACAGCTGCTTCAGGTGGTGAAGGTCTCTACGCGGTTCAGTTGGCAAAGCTCGGAAATACTCATATTACAGCCACTTGTGGTGCCTGCAACATTGAACTGGTCAAAAGCCTAGGGGCTGATGAGGTTATTGACTACAAGACCCCAGAAGGTGCAGCTCGTAGGAGTCCATCTGGTCGAAAATATGATGTTGTGATCCAATGTGCAACAGGCATTCCTTGGTCAACTTTTGAGCCTAATTTGAGTGCGAACAGTAAGGTAATAGATATTACTCGCACCCTTAGCTCTCTGTTGCGCGTTGCACTGAAGAAATTTACCTTTTCTAAGAAGCAACTGGTGCCACTGTTCTTATCTCCCAAGGCTGATAACCTTGAGTATCTTACTAAGTTGGTGAAAGAAGGGAAGCTGAAGACTATAATTGACTCAAAGTATCCCCTGGCCAAGGCGGAGGATGCTTGGGCTAAGATCAGCAATGGCCATGCTACCGGAAAGATAATTGTGGAGCCTTAGTTTTGGCCATGCTATGTTTTGAATTGCAGTGTTATGTAGTTATATGAGAAGTTTGTGATTATGATGTGTGGTTTTACAAATAATTTCGTTACTGTTATAGATATTCTTGGATTGAGAAATCCTAGATAGATTTGGTTACTAGTTATTCTTTTCCTATATGATTGTTTTTACTTGGAGGACAAGTTAATCCTCTCCTTATTTTCTACTATAAATAAAGACACTGTGCAGAGGGAATAACATCCACATAAGAAATCATTACACTCTCTCCATACTCTCTCTTGCCACACCCCCTATTCCCTTTCAGTTAAATAGGCCACAATAGTTAGTACCAAATTTTGGTAAGTTAATGATAATGCTTTGAGTACTTTGAAAAAATTAACAATTTTGCGCCGAGTAATAACAATGAATCATAAACAGCAGGAAAGTACAGACATAAGAAAAGAAATCAATGGGAGTTCTCAAGGGTGGTGACCGAAAATGCACTCGCTACAGTGGAACCAGGGTTAGATGAGTGGAGTTGATTGTTGTGCTTTAATCAAATCCTATAAACTGATACGATTACATTCTAAAATTTGGTTCTTTTTAGGGTATATGGATAGCTTTTAAGTTTGTATTTTCATGTTTAGGGTTAGAATTGATGGAGGGAATTAGGCTTTTAAGTTGGTTTCTTACATTCGAAGATTTGAACAAGATTAGGATGGGGGCAGGGAATTAAAAATTTTGACTTGCAGAGTTGTTTGTAAGATTGAAATAATCAAAGGAAAAGGCTTTGATCTTGCTTCTTGCGAGTGCAACGAGACTTAATATTGTGGCGGAATAAGATTTTAACTTGGGACACCACAATGTTTCAAGGTTTTTCATTTGGGTTCTGGTTACTTTCTGTCTGCTGTGTTTGCGTTGAGATGACAGACAAACCGCGATTAGTTGTATACTTGTAGGTATTGAAAGGCATGATCTTTGTTTGGAAATGTTCAACTAAATGCTTCAGCTAAGCTTAAAGCTTGGTCTCAACTCATGGGGTACTAATACATTGTTGTATAGAAGTACATGAACTTTACTTTAGTCCCAAAAAAAGTGCAGTGTCTGAATATATTTTGTCTACTTAAAGCTCCAAAATGATATTCCCAGTAGCATGGCCATCGATACTCTTAAGCCAAGCATCTTCAGCCTTGCTCAGAGGATGCATCGAGTCAATCACTGGCTTGAGCTTCCCTTCCTTCACCAACTTAACAAGATACTCTAGGTTCACATCCTTGGGAATCATGAGCAGTGGCACCAGCTGCTTCTTCGAGAAGGTGAGGTTCTTCATTACAAAAGTAGCTAAAGAACTCACATCGGAGAAATGTCTACAACCTTCCTTTTGCATTCAAATTAGACTCAAAGTTGACCAAGGAATGCCTTTTGCACAGTTGATTACAAAATCATATTTTCGTCCAGATGGGCTCTTTAGAGCTGCCCCATCCACATTTCTGTATTCAAGAACCTCATCTGCCCCTAAGCTCTTGACCAATTCGATGTTACACGCCCCACATGTGGCTGTAACGTTAGTATCCCAAGCTTTGCTAGTTGGACTGCATAGTGCCCCACGCCACCAGAGGCAGCAGTGATCAATATGTTCTTTATTTTGACCAGTTCCGTCAAGCTTGACCCTTGCACATTGGGTGAGAGTTTGGGGAGCTGTGAGGCCGGCAACTGGTAAGCATGCGCCTTCGGCAGCTGAAACTTCAGGTGGCCTAGCAACCATTAATCTCTCATTAGTTGCAGCAAACTCAGCCAGTCGTCCACTCTATCAAACACATGAATTTTACATGTGAAAATCCTCAGCATAAACAAGTAGCTCTTAAAGAAAAGGGGAATAAGTCGATCGAGCACTTACGAAATGGCAGAGCAGTACAACTTTGTCACCGAATTTGAATTTTTTGGCACCTTGTCCAACTTCTACAACCTCTCCGGCCACATCAGTTGCTGGTCATGTCATGTGAGAGAGAGGAGAATTAAAAACCCGCTACACTAAAGATTTTGCACTACCGATAGCAGCCTAGAGCTCAAGGACATTGAATGCTTAAATTCCCAAAACAACTCATCTTTCAACATAATTTTGTTACAGAATCCTACTAATCCATCAACCCACAACGCTGAACAGTGTTCCACGTACGAATTGAGCACAAATGAGAGATTATATTTAGTGTTCTGGCATAGTTTTATTTACAAATGTTGAAGAGAAAAAATTATATAAACGTCACAAATCACATGAGAAACGGAATTACCAGGTATTTGAGGGAATTTGTCAGGGAAAAGAGGCCGCAGCTCGCCTTTCTGATTTTCCAATCAACTGGATTGAGACTATCTGCTTCCAATTTCAGCAAAACCTCATTCTTCTTCAGGGCGGGAATTGGAACCTCAATGTGTTTCAACTAAAGTTCTAAAAGACGTTAGGCCAGGCAGTGGCCTGGGGTCAGATCCTAGACAGCTAGACAAGGGACTAGACAGACTAAACGGATTTAAATAAATTTATTATATACCGTATAAATAAGTGTCTATGCTTATACTTAAAAAATATATATTTTCATGATAAACTGCAAAATAGAATGACATATATATTATAAAGTATTGAATCATAATAAAAACATGGAGAACATGTTGTGCCTTGGCTGATTATCTTCACCAACATACAAACCCACAGTTGAATAGTTTAAAATACAAGAAATAAAGACACCGAGAAATTTACGAGGTTCGGCAAAAACCTGCCTACGTCCTCGGAGAGATATTGCTCTTCACTATGAGAAAAACAGTACAAGTTACACATGAGTTAAATCGACATAACCCAATCTCATATCCCTTGTACACCCACTCACAGAATTTTCCCAAGAGCCTCACTCTACCCCAAGAGTTCTTTCACAAGAGACCTTTCACTCTAGCTCTCTTGATTTCTCTCACCCGTGCCCATGGTAGAGCCAAATGCTCTCACCATCTCTTTGGATGCTTTCTCAACTCTCCCTTGCTCTCTTCAACTACACCTCTCTCTACAACTCTCCCTATAAACCGAAAAAAAAGCTCTCACGGGTGTTGAAGACAACCAAACTTTTCCCTTTTACTTTTCCCTTTTTTCTTCCCCAAAACAAGGAAAGGTGTTGTCCACCTTCTTGTTTGTTTATTCTAAAGTATATGGCCACTTGGCCACATAATCCAACAATCTCCACCTTGGTCAAGTTCTGAAAACGTAACAAAGACTCGAATCAACACTCACCATAAGCACCCAAAGTACAAACTAAGGACAACGGTAACTAAATCAAATTCCCCAAACTTTCTGGTACTCATAATGATCTCCACCTCGACTCAAACTGTACCAAAGTCCATTGGCCTTACGTATCAGCATGCACACTCTGAATCAACCTCGTTGGTCCTATTCCGATTCAGTCACTGCCAATGCATGTGCAGCTGCTGCAAGCAAAAAACATTTAGCTTCAGACAGGATCTCGACACATCCTCGTCTCCTCCAGCAGGTTTTCCTCCTCTTCATTGTCTGCAACCTGGAAACTTGTCAGTGCACCCATTTCCAGCAACACCCGTCGAGCCAGACAAACATTCCTCACACTTCTTATTCTTCAGGACCATCTCATCACCTGTGAATCCCATAGCTCCACCTGCTGCAAAACCCTTGCAACACTTGAGACTATACATCACCAGGAGATGTGTTGCTTCGAGTACCTAGAGGGCATACTCGAAGTCTTCCGCCACAAAATTGCTGCTACCTGGACCAAGATCATCATTTCTTTTTCTCAAAGGACAATTTATCCTTTTATGTCCGAATTCTTTGCAGTCATAGCATTGTGGTCCCTTGCCTTTGGAGCTTGATTTGAACATGCTGTCTCTCTCAAATCCTCCTCCCAATTTTCTTCCATGATTCCAACATTGAACAGCTAAAGCAGTCTCGTGCCCACCATCAACAATGGTCTTCCTCTTTTGTGTATCATAAGACACCAAAGAAGCCTGCACCTGCTCCAAACTTACTGTATCTTTTCCATGCAATAAGGTTGTCACAAGATTCTCATACGAATCTGGAAGTGAGGTAAGAAGTAAGAGGGCTTTATCTTCTTCCTCAACCTTAACATCAACTTTCCTCAATTGATCCAAGTATCCATTGAACACATTCATGTGGTCCATGAGATTCCCGCCTTCATCCATCTTCAGCTTGTACAGCTTCCTCTTCAGATGTAACTTGTTGGTCAAACTCTTAGCAATATAGAGTTTTTCCAACTTCTCCCACAGTGCAGGCGCAGAATCTTCATCCATAACATTGTTGATAATGTTATCAGCTATGCAGTGTCGAATCGTGCTAACACAACGCGACTCCAGCTCCTCCCACTGGTCATCTGTCATTTCTTTAGGCTTCCCATCTTTTCCCTTCAAAGCTCTAACCAAGCCTTGTTGAGTCAAGACATCCTTTACTCTCATCTGCCAGAGAGTAAAATTGCCATTCCCATTAAACTTCTCAACTGAAAACGACATGTTTGTAGTCATCATGGTGAATAATAAATCTGAACCTTCAATGAACCAAAGCTTCCAACAAAGCTCTGATACCAATTGTTGTGCCTTGGCTGATTATCTTCAACAACATACAAACCCACAGTTGAATAGTTTAAAATACAAGAAATAAAGACACCGAGAAATTTACGAGGTTCGGCAAAAACCTGCCTACGTCCTCGGAGAGATATTGCTCTTCACTATGAGAAAAACAGTACAAGTTACACATGAGTTAAATCGACATAACCCAATCCCATATCCCTTGTACACCCACTCACAAAATTTTCCCAAGAGCCTCACTCTACCCCAAGAGTTCTTTCACAAGAGACCTTTCACTCTAGCTCTCTTGATTTCTCTCACCCGTGCCCATGGTAGAGCCAAATGCTCTCACCATCTCTTTGGATGCTTTCTCAACTCTCCCTTGCTCTCTTCAACTACACCTCTCTCTACAACTCTCCCTATAAACCGAAAAAAAAGCTCTCACGGGTGTTGAAGACAACCAAACTTTTCCCTTTTACTTTTCCCTTTTTTCTTCCCCAAAACAAGGAAAGGTGTTGTCCACCTTCTTGTTTGTTTATTCTAAAGTATATGGCCACTTGGCCACATAATCCAACAATCTCCACCTTGGTCAAGTTCTGAAAACGTAACAAAGACTCGAATCAACACTCACCATAAGCACCCAAAGTACAAACTAAGGACAACGGTAACTAAATCAAATTCCCCAAACTTTCTGGTACTCATAATGATCTCCACCTCGACTCAAACTGTACCAAAGTCCATTGGCCTTACGTATCAGCATGCACACTCTGAATCAACCTCGTTGGTCCTATTCCGATTCAGTCACTGCCAATGCATGTGCAGCTGCTGCAAGCAAAAAACATTTAGCTTCAGACAGGATCTCGACACATCCTCGTCTCCTCCAGCAGGTTTTCCTCCTCTTCATTGTCTGCAACCTGGAAACTTGTCAGTGCACCCATTTCCAGCAACACCCGTCGAGCCAGACAAACATTCCTCACACTTCTTATTCTTCAGGACCATCTCATCACCTGTGAATCCCATAGCTCCACCTGCTGCAAAACCCTTGCAACACTTGAGACTATACATCACCAGGAGATGTGTTGCTTCGAGTACCTAGAGGGCATACTCGAAGTCTTCCGCCACAAAATTGCTGCTACCTGGACCAAGATCATCATTTCTTTTTCTCAAAGGACAATTTATCCTTTTATGTCCGAATTCTTTGCAGTCATAGCATTGTGGTCCCTTGCCTTTGGAGCTTGATTTGAACATGCTGTCTCTCTCAAATCCTCCTCCCAATTTTCTTCCATGATTCCAACATTGAACAGCTAAAGCAGTCTCGTGCCCACCATCAACAATGGTCTTCCTCTTTTGTGTATCATAAGACACCAAAGAAGCCTGCACCTGCTCCAAACTTACTGTATCTTTTCCATGCAATAAGGTTGTCACAAGATTCTCATACGAATCTGGAAGTGAGGTAAGAAGTAAGAGGGCTTTATCTTCTTCCTCAACCTTAACATCAACTTTCCTCAATTGATCCAAGTATCCATTGAACACATTCATGTGGTCCATGAGATTCCCGCCTTCATCCATCTTCAGCTTGTACAGCTTCCTCTTCAGATGTAACTTGTTGGTCAAACTCTTAGCAATATAGAGTTTTTCCAACTTCTCCCACAGTGCAGGCGCAGAATCTTCATCCATAACATTGTTGATAATGTTATCAGCTATGCAGTGTCGAATCGTGCTAACACAACGCGACTCCAGCTCCTCCCACTGGTCATCTGTCATTTCTTTAGGCTTCCCATCTTTTCCCTTCAAAGCTCTAACCAAGCCTTGTTGAGTCAAGACATCCTTTACTCTCATCTGCCAGAGAGTAAAATTGCCATTCCCATTAAACTTCTCAACTGAAAACGACATGTTTGTAGTCATCATGGTGAATAATAAATCTGAACCTTCAATGAACCAAAGCTTCCAACAAAGCTCTGATACCAATTGTTGTGCCTTGGCTGATTATCTTCAACAACATACAAACCCACAGTTGAATAGTTTAAAATACAAGAAATAAAGACACCGAGAAATTTACGAGGTTCGGCAAAAACCTGCCTACGTCCTCGGAGAGATATTGCTCTTCACTATGAGAAAAACAGTACAAGTTACACATGAGTTAAATCGACATAACCCAATCCCATATCCCTTGTACACCCACTCACAAAATTTTCCCAAGAGCCTCACTCTACCCCAAGAGTTCTTTCACAAGAGACCTTTCACTCTAGCTCTCTTGATTTCTCTCACCCGTGCCCATGGTAGAGCCAAATGCTCTCACCATCTCTTTGGATGCTTTCTCAACTCTCCCTTGCTCTCTTCAACTACACCTCTCTCTCTACAACTCTCCCTATAAACCGAAAAAAAAGCTCTCACAGGTGTTGAAGACAACCAAACTTTTCCCTTTTACTTTTCCCTTTTTTCTTCCCCAAAACAAGGAAAGGTGTTGTCCACCTTCTTGTTTGTTTATTCTAAAGTATATGGCCACTTGGCCACATAATCCAACATAACAAGCATATAATGTGTGTTCATCTAAGTATTCGATTAGTCTCTTACAATTTATTGAAAAAAATAAAAAAACAAAACGAAAGTTATCTATTTTCTAAGTGGGTCACGACCTAGACGGTTTTGGGTGGGTTAGGGTGCTTGGGCAGTCTAAGTAGGCGCTTAGGTAGGTCTAGGTGCTATTTTTTATTTTCAAACGTTTAGAGATTAATTGGGGCGGTGGCCAGCTGCCTAGCACCTAGATGGGAGTTTTTAAAACAATGCCTGCAACAAACATAAAATTTACTTAACGAATCACCACTTCATCTCAATCTTTAAACACTTCCATAGCAGGTTGTACTTGAACCGCGTGCATAAGCTCTCCGCCATGGTTGCCAAACTTCCGAGACAGTTTGAGAAATGTGAGACTTTTTGGTTATAGTTGTTCGAAAGCTTTGTTTTGCGTGACGAGTCAACACTGATAACTGTTGTATTGGAGCAACTTGTTCAGTTAGTATGATTATCTCGTAGCTCTTTTTTTTTTTGAATATAATAAAGCAATTGAGTTCAGAACTTGTTGAAGCTTTGCCTTGATCACGAAGCAAAATCTAACCACGAAGCCGCCCGACCCTTCTCCTTTGGATCCCGCAACTTCAGCCCAAATTTAAATTTAACGACTAAGGGTAAGGTGTGCAACTCGGTTAGATAACACTTAGCATTCACCCTTACACTCAAGGTCCGAAGAGAATATAAAACAATTAACTACTTTTGGGATTAGTTTCTATGATAAAACATTTGGAAACCCATTAATTTGATGCGTTTACATGTTGTTTTATAAGGACTAGTTGTTTTCTTGTGTCATCATCATCTGGGAAATTCTTGAGAGTTTTCTAGTGGATTATTCTACTAAATAATAATTATTATCATCATCATCATTTCAACAAACTAATTAACAGCTGAAAACGAACATTAATCCTAAACCTTGTCATTTATAATATCAAATCATGAAAAAAAACCAAAAATAAAATAAAATCCATAATTTATACATATGCTTTATTCTGTTGCATATGAAGTTTACAAGCCTTACAATACTAAAAGAAAAAAGAGAATAACAATCATTATGACGTTTACAAGCCTTACAATACTACAAGAAACAAGAGAATAAAAATCATGAAATGAAGAAATTTTGCCTGCCTAGTTAGGCTCCACAATGATCTTCCCAGTGCACTGGCTATTGATTCTCTAAGCCCAAGCCTCTTCAGCCTTGCTCAGAGGATGCGTCTAGTCGATCACCGTCTTGAGTTTTCCTTCCTTCACCAACTTCACAAGACAATCTAGGTTCTCAGCCCTGGGATTTATAATCAGTAGCGCCAGCTTCTTCTTGGAGAAGGTGATTTTCTTCAGACCAAAAGTAAACAGATTGCTGGCACCAATAGTAAGGTCTATTACCTTCGCTCTTGCACTCAGGTTGGCCTCAAAAACTGACCTAGGAATTGCTTGTGAAGCACTGTGGATCACGGAATCATATTTCCGACCAGACGGGCTCTTTAGGGCTACCCCCTCGGGGGTCATGTAGTCAAGAACCTCATCTGCCCCTAAGCTCTTGACCAATTCAATGTTTCTTGCTCCACAAGTAGCTGTTACATGAGTGTTTCCGAGCTTTGCTAGTTGAACTGTTTAGAGACCAACGCCACCAGCAGCCCCAGTGATCAGTACGTTCTTCAGCTCACCAGTTCTATCAAGCTTGATCCCTGCATCCTTGGTGAGAGCCTGGTGTGCTGAGAGACCGACAACAGGTAAGCTGGAACCTTCATCTGCCGAAACTTCAAGAGGCCAAGCAACTACTGATTTCTCTTTGGCTGCGGCAAACTCAGCTAGTCCACCACCATTTTATTGATATGATCAATAACAAAAACATGACCTTAATTTTTATTGAAATTTTATTTTTTGATACAATCGGTAGTGAGGGAAGGGGGGAAACCTGACTCAGGTTCTTAGGTGCACGAGTAAATATTCTTTACCAGTTGAGTTACAAGTGCCTTGCACATGTGAAACTTACACTTCAAGAAAGGAATAAAACGAGAACTTACGCTATAGCTAAGTAATGCCACAACTTTGTCACCCACTTTGAACTTCTTGACTCCTTGTCCAACCTCTACCATCTCTCCAGCTACGTCAGTAACTATAACCGACACATAATGTCATCAGCAAAAGTTAACAAAAATCAACCTACTGGCCAAAGACTCGACGACATCAAATTCATAAATCACAAAACAGGTTTCATTATCTTTGTAATTTCCACTGACGCAAAAGAGTATTAACCTAGAATATTAGGATATGCTAAGATTATAGAACAAAGGCAGAAGGAATGATAAAAAGATGAAGAAGAAAGCTCTGTATATTATTGAGAAGCATATGAAAATGTAATTGTCTAAAAGCGACTGCTACAACAGCTATTTATAATAGCTAATATCTCAATACACAATGACTTAATTACCCTTTCTAACAACTTTATCCTAACAAACTCAAACCAATTGATTAACCAATCTAGTTACATGAATCAGTTATAACTATATGGTTATTACTCCCTCCTCAAACCAAGCTGAGCTACCGAAGCTGAGTTTGCTGCAGAACCAACGCTCAAGCCAAGGATTCGACAATGTTTTTGAAATATGGGACTATGTAGTCCCTTGGTGAAGACATCAGCTACCGGATCCTCTGTCGAAATATAGTGAACCATCAGATCTCCTCTCTGAACCTTCTCACGCACAAAGTGATAATCTGTGTCCAGATGTTTGATCTTGGAGTGAAAGACCGGATTTGAACTTAAAGCCAAAGCTGAGAGGTTGTCACAGTATAAGGATGGCGGGGCTGATATGGATTGATGAATATCCTTAAAAACTGAACGGATCCAAAAGACATCAGCTGCACAATGTGCTAAAGCCTTGTACTCTGCCTCTGTGGAGCTTCTAGAGACTGTGGATTGCTTTTTTAGACTGCCAGGAAATCGGATTTGTCCCAAGATACACAACAAAACCTGTAATGGATCTTCTGGTGTTGATATATGCTGCCCAATCGGAGTCAGAATGAGCAGTTATATTGAAATCCTTGCTTTTTGTATACTGTAAGCCATAGCTAATAGTGCCTTGTATATATCTCAAGATTCGTTTGACCAGAAACATATGTAAATCAGTTGGTTGTGCCATGAATTGACAAACCATGTTCACGAAATGGGCTATATCAGGCCGAGTAAAAGTTAGATACTGAAGAGCCCCAACTATGCTTCTATAGTGACTCGGATCTGATAGCATTGTTCCTTCACCAACAAGAAATTGAGTGTGAGGTTTAGACGGTGTTAAGGTAGACTTGCAGTTCTCCATACCTGCCTTGTGTAACACATCTTTTGCATATTTAGTCTGTGATATAAACAAGGAACCGTCATCTCGATACTGGATATGCAACCCTAAAAAGTATGTTAACCTCCCCATATCTTTGAGATCAAACACATCAGCAAGAGCATCGATTACAGACTGTATTTTAAGTGAGTTTGAACCAGTGAGAATGATGTCATCCACATACAACAATAAGAGGATTATGTCTCCACCATCAACTTTGACAAAGAGACTAGTATCTGAAAGAGAGGATTGAAAACCAATAGCAGGAAGAAAGCTAGTAAATTTTCGAATTCCAAACTTGAGGAGCCTGTTTTAACCCATACAGGGATTTGACTAATTTGCAGACATGATCAGGACATGTAGCATCCACAAACCCTTGTGGTTGTTTCATATAAACCTCTTCTTCCAAGTCTCCATGAAGAAATGCGTTTTTGATATCAAGTTGCCTTAATTGCCAACTAAATTGAGCTGCTAAGGCTAAAATAAGTCTGACAGTGGTATGTCGAACCACTGGACTGAAAGTCTCTGAGTAATCCAAGCCGTGCTCCTGAGAATATCCCTGTGCCACCAACCGGGCTTTGAACCTAGATATACTACCATCTGGATTTTTCTTTACCTTATATACCCACTTACTGCCAATAACTGATCGATGGGATGGAGGTGGAACAAGTATCCAAGTGCCTTGAGTTTTCAGGGCATTAAATTCCTCTTGCATGGCAAGTTGCCATTCTGGTTTCAATGATGCAGCTTTAAAATTTCTAGGTTCTTCCCCATCTGTGATATCAGCAAGAAAAGAAAAACCCCCAGACAAATGTGCACTGAAGTTGGTAGAAAAATCAGCAGAAAGTAATCCATCAAGATTTAAGGAATGCAACTGAGGTAGAAAAGCAAGACATCCCACATAACTCTTCTTAACAATAGTACCAGTTTTTAACCTAGTTTGGATACAACTCGGATTTACATCTGTGATGACTGAAGTAGTATGATGGGAAGGTGAGGTAAAAGGAAGAACTACCTGGAGTTGGGTAGGATCAATGACAGGAAGCAAATGAGTAGTGTTAGGTGGAGAGGAATGAGCATCAGGTGTTCCAGACCCTTGATTATCTGATTCTGGTGAGACATGATCTTCTGATGTATTAATATTGGGAGAGAATATTTCTGTGTTTGAGTGAGAGACGGAACTCTGTGATCCTGCATGATCCGTAGGTCTCCTTGCATGTGACACTGGGATAGATACCATAACAGGTGCATCCCTTGGTTGTTCCTGTTCCTCATGTCTATCCAACCTTGCAGGTCTTGTGTGTTGAACCATTTTCGCAGGAAATAAAGATTCATCAAAACAGACATGTCTGGAAAGAATAAATTTCTTGGTCTGCAAGTTATAACAAATCACTCCTTTGTACCCTTGTGAATAACCCAAGAATGCACACATCACTAATCTTGGTTGTAACTTATTAATGTTGTAGGGTCTTAGCCATGGAAATACAGCAGAGCCAAAAATCTTAAGAGAGTGTAAATCAGGTACCTTCTTATACAAAGTCAAATATGGAGAACTGAAAGACAAACTTTTTCAAGGCATGTTATTGATTAACAGAACCGAATGAGCACAAGCAAAGTACCATAGCTCAGAAGGTAAACCAGAAGCACTAAGAAGAGTGATTGCAGTGTCCAAAATATGTCTATGTTTCCTTTCTGCCATGCCGTTCGGTTGAGGAGTATAAGGGCAAGATATGAGCTACAAGATACCTTTGTTAGCTAGAAATGAAGTAAAACCCTTGCTTGTATACTCCCCTCCCCCATCTGTTTGCAATGACTTGATTGTTGCACCAAATTGATTAAGAATAAACTTGTAGAACTTAACAAAGATTGTAAACACATCAGATTTATTGCTCATGGGAAATATCCAAACAAATCTTGTATATTCATCAACAAATGTTACATAATACCTATATCCCTCTATGGATCTTACAGGTGATGGACCCCAGATATCAGTGTGTACTTTCTGAAAAGGAGATGTACACCTATCAGTTCTAACAGGAAATGGAATCCTAGACATCTTTCCTTGAATGCAAGAGATACAAGTACTATTATTATCATCTGTTTATACTGGAATATTTGACTGTTTTAACATTGTAGTCATCACATCATGAGCTGGATGTCCCAATCTCTGATGCCAGACAGTATTCTTCACTGCTTTGCCTAAATAAGCTGCTGGATACTTTGTTATGAACTGAGAACCGTTTGCACTTGTGACTACAGGGATCTGGAACAATTCCTCAGGCCTACTCTTTCCGTGGTACACTATCTCCTTTGTCTTCTTGTCCTGCACAAAGAATTCAGAATCATCACAAATAAACCAACTTTTGTTATCTGCACATAACTGCTTGACAGAGAGTAAACTCCTAGCAATAGTAGGCACATGCAAAACTTTATTAAGAACCAGGGAACATGTAGGAGTTTGAAGTATAGTTGAACCAATATTTTTAATTGGTAGACCTGTACCATTCCCAATTGTTATCTTCTCAGATCCTTCAAAAGGTATTACTTGAGAGAGAGAGCACTGCTATCAGAAGTTATATGATGGGACGCACCAGAATCAACAATCCAAGCATCTTGAGGAAGAAATGATGAAGTCTGTTGTGCATTCATTGCAGACAGTGATGGAGGTGGAGGTTGTCCTTGATACGCATAGTTTCCCCTTTGATAGCAATCCAAGGCCGAGTGACCCCTTTTCCCACATATTTGACACTCTACTACAACACATGTGGTTGGTACATTCGAATTCCTATGAAAGCAATTAACTGCAGTGTGTCCACGTTTGTTACAAATCTGACATTCAATCAGCAAAGTAGTTCTAGTATCAACCATGCCTGACCAATTATTATTTCTATTTCCAGATTGCCTTGAACCCCCTGAATTACCAGAATTATATCCTCTTCCTCTGAAACCATTGTTATTTCTGTAATTGTTTCCACCTCTATAGTTGTTGCTACCCCTATAGTGATTCACAAAAGATCCAGATTGTGCATTCACAGACTGTGGTCTAGATGCATTTTGACCACTTGAGTTTGCAGAAAAACCGTAACCAAATGAATCATTTGGAAACTGAGGTGGTGGTAGAGAATAAAAAGGATGTTGAACTTGAGATGGTTGTAAGGATGGTTGTGAAGCATAAGGTACAGAAGTGATAGTACCAGCAGTGATGGCCGGAATATGAGCATGACTGTGAGAATTTGAAGATGAAGCAGAAGAACCAGAATCAGTATTTGAACCAGAACTTGACCCTTGAACATAGAGTGCTGATAGATTCTGAGTAAGTGTATTCATTTCTCCTTCGATTTCCCTCTCAGTCCCAAGTAACAATGCTCTGAACTCATTCAAAGTGAGTGTAGACTCCCTGGCCAATATAACAGTACGAATAACACCATACTCCCTAGGTAATCCAGCAAGACCAGCAATCATAACATCATTATCTGAGATGGATTCTCCTGCAGCACTAAGTTGTTCTCGAATATGCTTAAGCCTCAACAGATATTTATCAATGGTATCTAACCCTTTTTGAATTGTGTGTAACTCAGTTTTCAAGTGATTAATTCTGGATTTAGACACAGTGGCATATCGATCAACCAGATTAGTCCAAGCTTCATACGTCGTTCGACACCCAATCACATATTCCATAGCCTCATCAGTAAGAGTGGCAAGCAAGAGACTTAACAAAGCCATATCAATTGTCTCCCACTCAGTATATGCTTCTGTGACTTCCCTTGTAACCCCATTAGTTGAATCAACAACAAACTTTGATGGACAAGGATTTGTACCATCAAAATGACCAAACAGCTTATATCCTCTTAACACTGACTGAAACTAAAATGCCCATTTGGCAAAATTATCATCCCTAAGCTTGATAGTAAGCATTCCCAAAACACCTTCAACTTTAAACGAAGACGCAGCCATGATAGAAAAATGAACACTTCCACAGATCAAAACAACCAACTTCAGAGACTAACACTGTAGACAACTCAAGAAAGATTGGAACTTTCTTGCAAGCAGAACGTGAAACAAAGAAAGACTAATACTTTCTTGAAACTGATATACGAAATCACAATATCATTATCAATACTTCAATGAACCATCTCACAAACACTAGAGCAACATTCATGCAGCAATTCGGGAGAAATCATAACAGAATCCCCAATTTACGAGAATCATGACAGAATCTCAAACGCCAGTAAAAACCACAACCACTATATCAGAATTCACTCACCAATTCAGGAGAAAACATAACAGAATCCCCAATTCACAAGAATCATGACAGACTCTCAAAACTCCATTATTCTCCAGAGAGGAAATCAACATGGAAGACAAAACAAAACCCAGACGAAGAAACAAGAACAATATCACCTGAAATGAAGCAATTCTTCAAACACGACTCACGATCGATCCTTCGAACACCATTGTAAACTTCAGTAGCCCAATCAACCAAAGAACCTTCAGATGAAAACACCAAGAATCCACAAGAACCCTCAGAAATGGCAGCAAGCCTCCTCCAACAAAATTGAACCAGAGTAGCGGAAGAAACCCTTAGGACCGGAAGTGGCAGCGAGCCTTCACCGGCGATGATACCATATTAACCTAGAATATTAGGATATGCTAAGATTATAGAACAAAGGCAGAAGGAATGATAAAAAGATGAAGAAGAAAGCTCTGTATATTATTGAGAAGCATATGAAAATGTAATTGTCTAAAAGCGACTGCTACAACAGCTATTTATAATAGCTAATATCTCAATACACAATGACTCAATTACCCTTTCTAACAACTTTATCCTAACAAACTCAAACCAATTGATTAACCAATCTAGTTACATGAATCAGTTATAACTATATGGTTATTAAAGAGAACCAAATTACCAGGCGTGTGAGGCAATTATCGCGGTAAAAAAGGGCGTGCCAGGCCCTTCTGAATTTTAAAATCACCCGGATTCAGACTAGCTGCTTCTAGTTTCAGTAGAACCTCATCTTTCTTGAGGGTAGGGATTGGAATCTCAACATGCTGCAACGAAAATATAATTAAAGAGACACAACACAGATGGCCTAAAAGAACCAGCTGCAAAACATATCTTTGATGCACTCTTAACCGAAAAATCCTCTTGGTATATTTGCCTATACTAGAAACATAACTGCGAAACTGAGGCGAAATCTAAGTAGGTTATGTGAGGATAAAAAAAATAAAAATAAAAAGAGGAAAAAAAAAAAGTTCCAAGAATTCTACGAAGAAAAGTACGATAGAAAACATAAAGAAAAGGAGCAGCAGATAACAAAGAACCTTCAAGCCAGAAGGTCCTCCACCAAAGCTTTTGTACTGAACTGCATGCATAAGCTTCGCTGCCATGGCTGCCAAACTCGGAGACTGAGATGGCGAGAACTCTGAAAAAAGAAATTTTTATATGCGTCATCAAGTGAACCCCATATTATATAGACCAATGCATCATCATGTGAACTGCACACACACACTCACACACACATATATATATTCATCATGTGAACTGCATACACACACACACACACAACACACACACACACACACACACACACACACATATATATATATATATATATATACTGTGACGTGCTCCGTTTATAAATTGTGTCAATGAGCTGTACATTCCTAATTAGTCTAAGTCAACTATTTGATTCTGCAAGATTATAGGCTCATAATTACTTTCCTAGAATAGTTTCCTAGGCTCTGTATATATAACCTTCCTATTGTTATACATCAATCTCCATGAAGTGTTATTTTTTACCCAATCTGAGATGGTATCAGAGCAGTCGATCATGATTGTCTCTTGACTTAACCCTAGCAATCGCTTCCGCAAATAGCAGCCGTCAACAAACCCAACACCAGCAAATCACTCAAAGCGTTCCCTTGCCTTTTTTTCCCCCCTCAACCTCTATTTCTTATTGCAAATCAGTTTGTCTTGTTGCAATTCAAACGTTTCCCTCAGTCAAATCCGTTTGTCCACCTTCATCAAATCAGTTTGTCAAACCAGCCTATATTCCATCTACAACCTTCACGTGTAAGCCAATATCATGGCCAACAATGATGGGTCAGTAAACACCAATCAATCCTTGATGTCAGGAGGCTCCAAAACTACCACACAAATCGTCACTTTGTAGAGTGACACCTCCAGCTTCTCCGCATGAATCAAACTGGATGAGAATAATTATTCTCTATGGCATCAAATCATAGAGATGAAGATAGCTAGGCGATAAAAACATGGCCACTTGACCGGTGATATTGCCCAGCCTGCAGACTCAGATCCCACATTTAATAAATGGCGTGCATCGGATTGCCAAGTCAAGAGTTGGTTGTTCGACGCCATGCAACCTAATCAGATTAAATGATTTATTCATTATGACACAGCAAAGCAAGTCTAGGCTGCAATCAAGCTAGGCCTGGCAAACAGGTCGTGTCTATCGTGTTCATGTCGTTTTCGTGTAACATCTGTTATCTTAACGGGTCGTGTCGTGTCACACCCGTTATCTTAACGGGTCTTTAACAGGTCGTGTCACTTTATCCAACGGGTAAAGTGACCCGACCCGTTATGACCCGTTAAGAAAAAAATATTTTTTTAAAAAATTTGCACATACCACACATTGCCACATAAATATTACTTCAAAACATTAAAACATTTCTCGTTCAAGTACTATATCTACACTCGAAAATAAAAGCCGAATAAAAAAAATAATACATACACTACTAATCTATTACAAATATTAAATGTGTAAGGATAAAGAGTTTTTGTTTTTAAGATTGTAAGTCTTTCTCAAAAGTTTACACCTCCATTTACAAAACCTTCAATTTACATCGATCATCATGAAATTGTATTGGAACTTTGGCTTGATCTATTGCCTTCAAGAGTTATGTTGAAGATGTTTTCAATAAGATTTTCCACGTCAGAACTCTCTTCCGCATAAACTAAGTATAGAAAAAGCAAACATTAAAAATCATTCAATTATGAAAAGTTAAACAAAATAATTATGAAAAAAAATAAAATAATAATACTATACCATATAAAAATATATTACCTCCTTTTCCAAATAGTTGATTCATACTTTTATTAAGTATATAAATTATAACATAAGATTTTGTGATAGTGTAAATATTTTAAATTGAAGATCAAATTCATTCTTTGTATTCATATAGGGTCAAGAAGTGTAGCTGTAAAAATTCATCAAAATCAGAGTTAAAATAACCGTTAAATCGTGATTTTTCGTTTATAACCGTCGAAAAGCTTTGTCCCGTTACTTGATCTCTGAATGTTTTTTTTTTGTGATTTTTTGCTGATGTGATCTCCAAGCATATACAAACAATTTTGACGGTTTGGATCGTTGAAATTAGTTTTGGAGAATTCGTAAAACGATAGATTGACTAACACTTAGAGTTTATTTATACTTTCATTAAGTATAACATAAGATTTTGTGGTATCCACTTGTGTAAATATTTTAAATTGAAGATCGAATTCATTCATTGTATTCATATAGGGTCAAGGAGTGTAGTTATAAAAAATCATCAAAATCGGAGTTAAAATAACCTTTAAATCGTGATTTTTCGTTTATAACCGTTGAAAAGCTTTGTCCCGTTACTTGATCTCTGAATGTTTTTTTTTGTGATTTTTTGCTGATGTGATCTCCAAGCATATACAAACAATTTTGACGGTTTGGATCGTTGAAATTAGTTTTGGAGAATTCGTAAAACGATAGATTGACTAACACTTAGAGTTTATTTATACTTTTATTAAGTATAACATAAGATTTTGTGGTATCGACTTGTGTAAATATTTTAAATTGAAGATCGAATTCATTCATTGTATTCATATAGGGTCAAGGAGTGTAGTTATAAAAAATCATCAAAATCGGAGTTAAAATAACCGTTAAATCGTGATTTTTCGTTTATAACCGTTGAAAAGCTTTGTCCCGTTACTTGATCTTTGAATGTTTTTTTTTTTGTGATTTTTTGCTGATGTGATCTCCAAGCATATACAAACAATTTTGACGGTTTGGATCGTTGAAATTAGTTTTGGAGAATTCGTAAAACGATAGATTGACTAACACTTAGAGTTTATTTATACTTTCATTAAGTATAACATAAGATTTTGTGGTATCCACTTGTGTAAATATTTTAAATTGAAGATCGAATTCATTCATTGTATTCATATAGGGTCAAGGAGTGTAGTTATAAAAAATCATCAAAATCGGAGTTAAAATAACCGTTAAATCGTGATTTTTCGTTTATAACCATTGAAAAGCTTTGTCCCATTACTTGATCCCTGAATGTTTTTTTTTTTGTGATTTTTTGCTGATGTGATCTCCAAGCATATACAAACAATTTTGATGGTTTGGATCGTTGAAATTAGTTTTGGAGAATTCGTAAAATGATAGATTGACTAACACTTAGAGTTTATTTATACTTTTATTAAGTATAACATAAGATTTTGTGGTATCCACTTGTGTAAATATTTTAAATTGAAGATCGAATTCATTCATTGTATTCATATAGGGTCAAGGAGTGTAGTTATAAAAAATCATCAAAATCGGAGTTAAAATAACCGTTAAATCGTGATTTTTCGTTTATAACCGTTGAAAAGCTTTGTCCCGTTACTTGATCTTTGAATGTTTTTTTTTTTGTGATTTTTTGTTGATGTGATCTCCAAGCATATACAAACAATTTTGACGGTTTGGATCGTTGAAATTAGTTTTGGAGAATTCGTAAAACGATAGATTGACTAACACTTAGAGTTTATTTATACTTTCATTAAGTATAACATAAGATTTTGTGGTATCCACTTGTGTAAATATTTTAAATTGAAGATCGAATTCATTCATTGTATTCATATAGGGTCAATGAGTGTAGTTATAAAAAATCATCAAAATCGGAGTTAAAATAACCGTTAAATCGTGATTTTTCGTTTATAACCGTTGAAAAGCTTTGTCCCGTTACTTGATCTCTGAATGTTTTTTTTTTTTTTGTGATTTTTTGCTGATGTGATCTCCAAGCATATACAAACAATTTTGACGGTTTGGATCGTTGAAATTAGTTTTGGAGAATTCGTAAAACGATAGATTGACTAACACTTAGAGTTTATTTATACTTTCATTAAGTATAACATAAGATTTTGGGGTATCCACTTGTGTAAATATTTTAAATTGAAGATCGAATTCATTCATTGTATTCATATAGGGTCAAGGAGTGTAGTTATAAAAAATCATCAAAATCGGAGTTAAAATAACCGTTAAATCGTGATTTTTCGTTTATAACCGTTGAAAAGCTTTGTCCCGTTACTTGATCTCTGAATGTTTATTTTTTATGATTTTTTGTTGATGTGATCTCAAAGCATATACAAACAAGTTTGACGGTTGGGATCGTTGAAATTAGTTTTGGAGAATTCGTATGCCATCAATCAAGTTCCCCGTGTGTGTGTGTGTATATATATATTTATTAAGTAGATTTAAATCTATTTATTTTGTACGTATAAATTATAATTGACTGGTACACGGAATAGTACATACATCACGTGTCACGTGTGTCATTATAAAAATAGTGAGATATGTCATGACAGTCATGTGTGTGATAAAAAGTTAATAACTTAAAAAAAAAAAAAAAAAAAAAAAAAAAATTCTCACCACTTCTATTAATTTTCATTTTTCCCTCTCTTTTTTGTTTCCTTTTCAACTTTTTCTTATCATTTTCACTTTTCCCTCCAACATCTTTCCCTAATTCCCTCACTTTTTTGTTTCATTTTCAACTTTTCTTAACATTTTCATTTTCCCTCCATTTTTTTTTCAAAAAGGGCGGCAAGTTGGCAACAGCAAGAAATTCATTATTGAAATTTGAATGGAAACAAATCACATCAAATTTCAATGGATGCAATGCAATGCATCATATTCATGCATATTAAATTATTAATTAATAATTATTATAGTTTTTATAAAATTTAATATATATATATATATATATATATATATATATATAATTATTATAGATAGACTTAATAGTTTGGGGGTATAATTATTATAGTATATATAATTATTATAATTATTATAAATTTTATAGTTAATTTAATATATATATATATATATATATATATATTATAATTTTTAGGGGTATAAAATTATAAAATTAATGTATATAATTATTACAGTTTTTTTTTAGGGTTATAAAATTATAAAAATAATATTCTGCTTATCGTGTATCGTGTTACCCACGTGTATACCCGAACCAACCCGTTACCTTAACAGGTGCTTATCGGGTTACACGATAACGACCCGATTCGTTATCGTGTCGACCCAAACACCTGTTAATTTCGTGTCGTGTCATGTCGGGTTATCGGGTCGTGTCAGAAATTGCCAGGCCTAAATCAAGCCTATTCAGATGGTGCTGATGAACCCAAGATTTATAACCTTCACAGATGGTCATTCATAATGAAGCAGGCTGGTGCATCAGTTGCCAAATATTATAGTGAGCTCACTGAGATTTTTCAGGAGCTTGATCAATTAAGTCCAAGCACCATGGAGCATCCAAAAGATGTTGAGACTAGACGCAAGGAGGTTAATCGTCTCCGAGTTTATATATTTCTTGCCGGTTTGGACAATAATTTTGATCAAATCCGAGGAGAGATTTTGAGGATGGAGCCTAAGCCCGAACTTGAGGCAGCATATGCACATATTAAACGAGAGAGTAACCGACAGGGAACCATGTCTGAAGCTGGTGAAACCTCCTAAGCCACAGCCTTGGCTGTTGCCAGGTCCAAACAATCTCGGCCGAACAACTACAGTGTCAACCTTACTCGTAACCGGCCTCCAATGAAGTATACCAAATGTGGTTTAGATAACCACACAATTAAGGGCTGTTATGAGATCTTTGGTTATCCATAAGGATGGGTCCACAAAGGGCAAAAAAAGGATTCGACCATAGCCTCATTTGCATCCGCTCAGTCATCCGAGGAGACTGCATTAGAACCTCCATCAAGTACATCTGGCTCCAAGGCCTTGGCCACCTTAGGTACCTCTTGCACATCTTCTTTTACTTGTTATTTGTTCCTCAAATCATTGATTCCCTTAATTGTATCGTGTGTTTTTGGCCATTGTATTGTCTATTTTAGGATCTTCTCACTAGGGCCGTGATTGGATGTGGTACTAGGAGGGGAGAGTTGTATTATCTGGACTTGACAGACGACAGCAGTAAGAGATTGAGTAACGCACATCATGTGAGAGGAGATAAGTCTATCAAGATGAAGAAAATTTGGCTATGGCATAGACGATTAGGGCATGCTTCTTTCGGTTATCTAAAACTTTTATTTCCATATTTGTTTTCCCAGTTTGCTGAATCAAACTTTCGTTGTGAAACTTGCATTTTGGCGAAAAACCATTGTATTTCTTATCCATTAAGATTGAATAAAAGTTCTCTGCCTTTCATGATTGCCCATTTTGATGTTTGGGGACCATCACGAGTTCCCACTATTAGTGGTTTTAAGGGGTTTTTGACGTTTATTGATGATTGCACCTGAATGACCTGGATTTTTCCCTTAAAGCAGAAAAGTGAAGTCATCGCCAAATTCAAGTTATTTTATCAATATGTTGCTACTCAATTTGACAAGAAATCACTACACTTCGGTTTGATAATGGAGGAGAGTATGTCAACCATGACCTACATAATTTTTTAAGTCAGCATGGTATTGTTCATCAAACCACATGTGCCTATACACCACAACATAATGGTGTCGCAGAGCGTAAGAATCGACATCTCTTGGAAGTTGTTCGTGCCTCTTTATTTGAGGCCCGTATGCCTCATTATTTTTAGGAGGAGGCTCTTTGTTTTGCTGCTTACCTCATTATAGAACACCATCCCGCACTCTTTAGTGTCAAACTCCATTTTAGACATTGACCACTCTCCTCACCATGCCATCCACATCAAATCTCGAACCACGTCTCTTTGGCTGTGTTGCTTATGTTCAAGTGTATCCACATCAACGTGGCAAGCTTGATCCATGTGCACTGCGTTATGTCTTTGTGGGGTATGGTGACACTCATAAGGGCTATAAGTGTTTCCATTCTCCCACTCAGACCATGCATGTTACCGCAGATGTGAGTTTCCACAAGAGTGAGTTTTATTACTCAGGGGGAGTTTTGGAGCATCATCTACAGAGGGAGAGCTCTATCTTTGCAGTAGATACTCAGATCATCCAAATTCAACAAAATGTTTTAGAACAGTTAGTGTCCGAGTAACCAGCTATAGTGGTGCAACAAGATCAAGAGTTACTAGAAACTCCAGATAATGGTTCAGATAATTTCCCTCATACTACAGTACCATCACCAATCATCCAATCAGGTCCTGAAGATTCCCCGCAGGTAACCGAACAATTAAACTCCAACTTAAGCACTTTATCCGAGTCGAGTCATACAGGAAACATAGGTTATCAGTTACCTCCTCGTACCACTAGAGGGATTGCTAGACAACAGTATGACCTAGACCCAAAAACAAAAGTTAAATACCCTATTGCTAATCATGTGTCCCTATATAGGTTGTCTCTGTCATGTGCATCATTTGTATGTCAATTATCCATTGTATCTATTCCAAGTAATGTGCATGAAGCTTTGAAAGATCCCAAGTGGACTCAAGCGATGAAAGATCCCAGATGGCACCATTGAACGATACAAAGAAAGATTGATGGCGAAAGGTTATACTCAGACTTATGAGATTGACTATGGGGGGACCTTTGCCCCTGTAGCCAAGATAAACACAATTCGGGTACTTCTTTCTCTGGCAGCAAACCTAAATTGGCCATTACACCAGTTTGATGTCAAAAATGCCTTCCTACATGGCGACCTAGAAGAAGAAGTCTATATGGATTCCCCTCTAGGATGCAAGATTGGGCCCAATACTGGCAACATGGTGTGTAAACTGAGAAAGTCTATTTATGGATTGAAGCAGTCACCCAGAGCATGGTTTGGAAAGTTCAACAAATCAATGAAGGATTTTGGATACAGGCAAAGTAACTCAGATCATACTTTTTTCTTGAAACATAAGAAATGTAAAGTCATTGCCCTTATTGTATATGTTGATGACATGGTAGTTATCGGGAATGACCTAAAGGAAAAGGCAGCATTGCAGCACCACTTGGCAAGTGACTTTGAAATGAAAGATCTTAATACTCTGAAGTATTTCTTAGGCATCAAAGTGGCTCGTTCAGAACAAGGAATATTTCTCTCACAACGGAAACATATCCTTGACATTTTGACTGACACTGGAATATTAGCCAGCAAACCAGCAGATACGCCAATGGAGTTAAATCATCAGCTTGGTGAATATCCTGATCAGATACCCACCAACAAAGAAAGATATCAACGCCTCGTGGGTAAGTTAATCTATCTAGGACACACTAGACCTGATATAGTGTATGCCGTAAGTGTGGTGAGTCAGTTCATGCATGCACCAAGTGAAGCCCACATGGATGCGATAAACCGAATTCTGAGATACTTGAAGTCATCTCCTGGAAGAGGATTGATGTTCACACAACATGGTCATCTAGATGTTGAGGGTCACACTGATGCAGACTAAGTAGGCTCTGTTACTGACAGGCGATCTACATCTGGATACTTTACCTTTGTGGGAGGCAATCTAGTATCTTGGCGAAGCAAAAAACAGAAAGTAGTGTCAAGATCAAGTGCTGAAGCAGAATATCAAGGTATGGCACACGGAGTATGTGAGATACTCTGGATAAGGAATTTGTTGGGGGAATTGGGGTTCAAACCATGCAACTGAATTGTGACAACAAAGCCGCAATAGACATTGCACATAATCCAATGCAACATGATAGAACCAAACATGTTGAAGTTGACAGACATTTCATCAAGGAGAAGCTCGAGGCAAAGATCATTGAGGTATCATTTATTAAATCCGAAGATCAACTTACAGATGTCCTCACCAAATCAGTCACAGGCAGAGTATTTCACAACTCACTTAGCAAGTTGGGCATTGACGACATATATGCTCCAACTTGGGAGGGAGTATCAATGAGCTATACATTCCTAATTAGTCTAAGTCAACTATTTGACTTTGCAAGATTATAGGTTCATAATTACTTTCTAGTTTCCCAGGCTCTGTATATATAACCTTCCTATTGTTATACATCAATATCAATGAAGTATTATTTTTTACCCAATCTGAGAAATTGTTCGAAAATTTTCTGTGCGTTCAAAGTCAACCCCTGATAATTGTTATATTGGAACTTTTTTTTTATTAATGATGATCTCATTTGACAAAATTGAACATGATTTATCTTTTCATTTATTCTATGAAAATTGTCTTCCAATCACATAAATTAAGGCGATTGGATTCTGAACTTGTCCTGCATATATCTGTAACTCTGGCTTGGTCATCAAGCAAAATCTAACCAGACTATATATTGTTGAATAACTGTATTTTTTGCTTAATTACTCATTCGTTATTCCTAAACGTTTCGAGTAATCCAAGACACTTTAAAATGAACATTAAGCCGAAAGTCAGTACTTAAAATTTAGAAATCCAAAGATAATTTCTCTGATTAAGGTTCCACAATGATCTTTCCAGTAGCATGCCCATCTATACTCTTAGCCCAAGCATCTTCAGCCTTGCTTAGAGCATACTTCGAGTCAATCACAGTCTTGAGCTTTCCTTCCTTCACCAACTTAACAAGATACTCCAGGCTCTCAGCCTCGGCATTCATGAGCAGCGGCACCAGCTGCTTCTTCGAGAAGGTGATTGTGTTTAGTACCAAAGTAAGCAAGGCGCTAGGAGTGATGCTAATGTCTATAACCTTCCCTTCTGCACTCAAATTAGGCTCAAATGTTGACCAAGGAATGCCTGCTGATGCGCAGTGGATCACAGCATCAAATTTCCTACCAGATGGGCTCTTGAGAGATGCCCCATCAGGGGTCTTGTAGTCAAGAACCTCATCTGCCCCCAAGCTTTTGACCAATTCAATGTTACGTGCTCCACAAGTGGCTGTGACATGAGTGTTTCCGAGCTTTGCTAGCTGGACTGCATAGTGGCCTACACCGCCAGAGGCAGCAGTAATCAGTATGTTCTTCTGCTGGCCAGATCCATCAAGCTTGATGTTTGCAGCTTGGGTGAGAGCCTGGAGAGCTGTTAGGCCGGCAATAGGTAAGCCAGCGCTTTCTGCTGCTGAAACTTCTGGGGGCCTAGCAACTGTCAGTCTCTCACTAGCTACCGAAAACTCGGCCAGTCCACCTCCATTCTTTTTCAACATGTAATATGACAGCAGAGATGATATCAATAACAAACAAATTAAATTTCATGTGAAACTTATACCTAAGATAAAATGAGGCTTACAAAAAGATTGAGCAACGCCACAACTTTGTCGCCGGCTTTGAATTTTTTGACGCCTTGTCCGACCTCTATGATCTCTCCGGCCACATCATTAACTGTTCTAGATAATCTCATCAGCCAAACATAACAAAGCAACCAACCAGCTTATGATTCAAAACCGGATTATGGGTAAAAAGGTGTAACGAAATTACCAGGTATGTGGGGGAGTTTTCCGGGAAAAACAGGCCATAGAATCCCTTTTTGAACTTTCCAATCAGATGGATTCAGACTAGCTGCTTCCAGTTTCAGACACACCTCGTCTCTTTTCGGAGCGGGAATTGGTGTGCTAACATGCTGCAACAAACATAAATCAACTTTAAGATTCTGGTAGTTGAGATGGTGAAATGATTTCTTCTCAAAACTGCAATTTAGCAGATTAGAGAATGTCCACAAGCAAAAATCAAAACAGGAAGAAAAAAAAAGGCAGACAAATTAAAGAAGCAGAAAAGTTAAGAAACCTTCAAACCAGAAGCTCCTCCACCATAACAGTTGTACTGAACTGCGTGCATAAGTTTGGGCGCCACCGGCACAGCTGCCATAACTAGAAACAGAGAGAATGAGATTGGCGAGACAGAAATTTTTGCAGCCCCATTAAGTGATTTATCAATTGTTGGACAACTTTGGTTCGTCAGATGAGTCAACGATGAGGTTTGAGCATTTTGTTTTGATTCAAGGGTAATTTCACATTAGTATGTATTGAATAAAGAAGAATAAAGAAAGCAATTGAATATCCTAAGTCTGTAATTTTGTGTGACATAAATCCTCACACATCAAGTTGTGAAGGTTGGAACAACATTGGTGCTGCGAAAACTGCTCTCGGGTTACTAATTTCTAGATGTTAGAATCCCCTTAGGTGGCCCTATTTTGTAACTCACATGCATCTATGGTTAGAAATCACTTTAGTGCACGAGCGACTTAACATTTTCTTATGCTAACATTTTCTTCTTTTCCATCTCAAAATCGATACAAATTTCATTCTTATGCTTTAGGATGCACAAATATTACAATAAATTGAAGAGGTCTTTACAAACAATCAAGCATTCTTTGTTACATATTCAAACGCATCCTTAAAATTATTCCACATATCATTCACAATACGATAAACCATCTCCGAAAACCCCTTCGAAACCTCTGGATAATCAGTGAGCAACCCATCGACCGATTCAAGAGAAGTCTTTGTTTTCTCCACGAGACCTACAATCGCAGAAGTGATAACGCCAGCAGAACCGGTGACACTTCCTTTCAGAAAATCAAAGAAAGTAGAGATTGTAGCACTTATTGCTTCCATTACAAGTCCCGCAAAGTACTCAGAACATGACCTGATAACCTCGGTGACTAGTTGCAATTTGCCATGGATGCCTTGGGCTGGTGTTCTGAATCCCTGGATCAATAACACGAGAAGATGAGCCGTCGCAGAGAAGATCAAGCGCGTAACCAAGTTCGATATGAAGCTCAATGTGAAGAAGATGAGTTTGAGAAGGAACACAACCATCTTTGCCGATTGTTTTGAGTCTTCGGGGTTGCATTTAGTGTAGGAAGCGACTTGGTTTATTATATAATTGTGATCAGAGTTGAGGTCACAAGGCTACGCTGGCTTATACGCAATGCTAGTTGTTTACCATTGGAGTGGTAAACCCTTAATTTTAATTTGTTGGCCGTAATTTTTTTAAGAAGCAGTTGTTGAATCGTTATCTTCCGGGAAATTGCAAAAAGTCACTAAGAAATATAAATGGAGCTTTCATATGACTGATTCTAACTAAATCTAATAGTAATTAACTGAATCAAATGGTTTCGATGTAATTGCTTACTCAAAACATAATCGAATCAAGTCGGGGTTATCAATTAATTAAATGAGTTGAAGTCTCACATACAACATGAACAATGAAGTTTCCTTAGGATACATTAAACGCGTTAGTACCGATCTGCGGATTAGGATCCAAAATCCAACTCAAGCATGAGAACTTTACTATCACACATATTACTAGTACATTATACCAAAGGCATGCATAGGAACCGAGAACATAGAATTCAGTTTAAGTAAAATTACCCATGTCACAATACCGATACTTTCCGTCATCTAGGTCTAGTCTGTGATGGAAAAAAAGAGAGTGATTTCCCAAACACTTGAAGAGTGATTAAGGCGAGCACTCCATGCAATTTATCAGGATACAGAATCTTTTGAAAAACCTCACTACACAGATCAAAAGATAGGATGAATGAGCGATTTTCTGAACTCCGCTTTACAATCCAATATACAACTCCACTCAAGAATGCACCCCTGTTTTGCAATAAACTGACATCCGGTGAAACATTAGGAACTGCAGTAATTTTTTTCCAAGAGTACAATTAGGCTGTAAACCTCAACGCCAAGTTTCTTGCACCACCTCTGAATGCTCACCACCTTATAGTCGTTCGCCCCACCATGACATCCAAACCAGAGAGCAACCAAACTGCTTTTGGGCTGAATGAGGCCCTTGGTAAGTCTCTTGAGTTTTCTAATCGATGGATTCCAAAGGTATACAGGAGCAGAGGAGCCTTCGTGCTTTTAGCTTTTGTAACACCAGAGATACAAAGTCATTCATTGCAAGAACCATGAATGGTAAAATCAGGCTTGTCCTTAGGAGGCTCTAAATCCAAACACTAGGCAACTGTTTTAGCATCAAAGAGTGACAAGCAATTTAGCTTAGCATTGCTGATAAGCAGATAATCACAAGAACTTTTCGCAGCATTCCTTTCGAGATGGAGGTTTATGAAACTAGAGCTGCTGACTAAATTGTTCCAAGATTTGCACACACACATACACCGCAAAAGAGATTTCGCTGGTAATCAAACACTACTTCTTGCATGGATTTCTGGTTAAATTTGTGAGAATTGCAAAAGATAGGCCAAAAATCATTTCGTGGTACAACGATAAGAACTCTACAAAAATATGGCTAGTTATCAAAATTTCCCCAACGATCTTCCCATTAAATCTCCATAATGATTTTGTTGAATTATAAGTATTTGAGCTGAAAATGAATTAGAATAAAGCTTTGATTTAATTGGTGTACTCACTTATGCAAAGAATGCTAAGTGTAATGTTTTGTTTTTATGTGTAGAAGGCCTTAAGTGCCATGTGGGCTTAGATCCTAGTTATTAGTTAGATGAATGGTTGAGATCCCTTGATCTGATGAATTGA